>NW_012118966.1:97467-244901 GCF_000951035.1 Colobus angolensis palliatus | reverse complement strand
TGTTCACTCTGATGATAGTTTCTTTTGCTGTGCAGAAGCTCTTTAGTTTAATTAGATCCCATTTGTCAATTTTGGCTTTTGCTGCCGTTGCTTTTGCAGAGAGAGGAATCAAGCACTCTTAATCTAACACTCTCAGTATAACTCGCCACCTAGTTTTGTAGAAGTTGTTCTTTGTGATTTTTTCTTTGACTACTTATAGTCTGTCTGTTTTTATGAGGAATTTTGGTGTAAATTGAGAATTTTACCACAATTATAAAATGATACTGACTCTAAATAGGATATTCTAAATTTAAGAAAATTAACCATAATACAGAAATATTCAAAATAGATAGTTACTTCAGGTGAAGGCAAATGGGTGATTAAATGAGGAACGCTGAACAAATAGATGTTATTGTCACGTTTTTGGCTTTTATGTTGGCATCTGATGCATTTTTATTTTCCTAATACATTATTAAAAATAAGAAAATGCAATTATTAATGAATCATTGATAAAACTGTGCTTTAAAACTAGGTTTGCAAATAATCTTATTTTGTGTATGCAAAGTTGTAAAAACTAATCCTTAAAATGACAACAATTATATTTATTTTTGTTGAGATATTTTACGGTCATTATCAATCGGTTTTAGGCTTTGGGAATAGAGTAGTGGATTAACAAATGTTTCTGTCTTTATGGCATTTAAATTTTACTGGAAAAGAGACAGATAAATAATTCAGTAAGCAGATATGTATGTTATATATATTGTATATGGTATATATATATTTGTTTATCAGTATATATAATTGATATCATATATAGATATACATAGATAGGTACCATACATGATATATAGATATTTACATTGATATTGATTTATATATATGATAAATATTTATTATATATACTTATTATATGACTAATAAGTAAAGTTGAATGTATAAGCAAGTATGCTATGTTTGGTGGTTGAAGAGTCATGTTAGATAGACTTTCATAAATTGGTCATATTCTTAGGAAATGAAATTTAAGGACTTTTATCAAGTCAGGGAATTGCCATGCCAAGGTCATAGGAAAGAGCATTTCAGAAACAGGAATACTAAGTACTAAGGGCATGAAACAGAAAGGAGCTTAATGTTTTAGAGGCACAGAAAGAAATGTAAGCTGGAGAGTGGCTGGAGAGAAAGTTAGCAGGAGTAGGCTACTTTCACATCATATAAAGTCCTATAATCCATTTGGATTTTATCTTTAAAGTAAATATTTGAGTTTTATTTTGAAGTAGAAACAAATTGCTTAGCAGGATAGTGATAGGTCTAATTTTCATTTGTAAGATATCACACTGGTTATCTTTTAGACTTATAACTGTAGGATTAGAAGCAGAGAAAATGATTTGGAAATTACTGCATTAATTAGGTATAGGATAACAGAACTGAAGATGTTAACAGGAAAGGCAGTGATGAGTAGTTGTATTTGGTAAGTCTTTTTAAGACAGCACTCATAGATCTTGTTTACTGAATATGGTAAAGGAAGAATAAATGAAGAAAACAATGCCTTAAGCTTTAGGCTTGAGCAAATTGCCTAATAGAATTTCCATTTACTGACTTAGAAAACATAGGAAAGGAACAGGTGAAAGGCAATGATAAAAATCATTAATTTAGTTTGCAACATGTTAAATTTGAAACATTTACTTATCAATCAACTAATTCCCATATCAGCTAGGTAGTTGAATATTAGATTCTACCTTTAAGGGAGAAATCATTTATAGAGATGTTAACTTAAAAGACATTAGTGTACAGATGACATTTTAAGCCACTGCTCACTTATGGAACAAACAAAAAGAGAAAAGAGAAAAGATCTGATAAATTAATCCTGGGACATGCCAACATTTGGAAGCTAGAAAGAGGAAAAGAAGCCAGGAAAGGAGAAGAGGGAGTAGCAATAAAAAGGAAGGAAAATGGGGAGAATTGGCTGTCCTTCTAGCCGGGATAATTAAAGTATTTCATGAAAGAGTAAGCAACTATTTCAAAATTTAGATTCTGTATGTATGACTTGCAATTTTAGTCTTAAAAAATAAATGTATTTACACATATTCTGCAGCTGTTCCCTTTTATTTATGTTTGTTTTTGTGTTTGTGTCTTATTGTCAGTGGACAACAATTTTCTTCTTTGCTTTGGTTATCATTGAATGAAATGATTATACTAACACTTTAGTTGCACATCGTACTGTGGAATAGCCCAAAAAATGGCTTGCTTTGGAATCAGGGATTTAAAAAATTATTGTTTATATGCATGGCTGGATTCCACAAATGCATTTGAATGTGGCGACAGTAGAGGGAGAAGCATTATATAAATACATCATCTGAAATAATGTCATCTATGCAAAGGCATCCGTAGGAACTCAGCTTAGAGTAAATGGGCAAATTGGGAGGGGGGAACATAACATTTGAAATGGGCAATAATTCATCTGTACTTAGTCTTTCTGTGCAGAAAAAGCAATCTATGTTTTGATGTATTTTCAGATACAATGATAGCATGTAAACAAGGAGATCAACAAGACTCAGAGTTCTATTTCTGGAATGGTTATAAATTTTATATTTGGCACATAAGAAAATATTGGAGATGAAGCTTGGAGTACTTGGAGAGGAGCTTGTCATCATCACAACACTTTTTTCTCTAGTAATATTAATTTATTAGGTGCTTAATCAATGCTTAATGTTGAGTGAATCATTAATGAAGCATACTTAATGTAAAACAACTACTTCTAGACATAAGTGAGAGACACCATATGTGTACTAGCAGATTTACTAAAGAAGTTACAGATTACAATTGTCAAATATATTTAAAATATTTTCTTTGGTTATCTGGCATAAACTAGGAAATCTGCACACAGCTTAGTCAACTATATACTGAAAACTAGGAAGATGAAAGAGGCACCTCATAGCAATTTTTAGGTTCAATAATGATATTAACACATTCGAATACTGACCTGAGGACCAGTTTTGAAAGGTGCATAGGATATTAAAACATTTAAGATGTTTACTGACACATTACTGTTTTTTATTGTCAGGTTCAGCACATTGGAGATTTTATTTCTTCTCTAGTAGATTAGCAATACTAATGTCTCACACTTTATATTTTATCAGACTTTAACAGAGACAAAACAGGTAAGGTTATTGCCTAAATAATACAGCCCAGCTTAACGTCATGTGCATGTTTGGTTTGTATAATTAGCTCTGTTTTCCTAAAATGAAATATTATTTTTCACTTTGTTTTTAACGAATTTACAAGCGATGTTGTAAGATTTAGGTTACAGACCAATCTGCTATGAAAAAGATTATCCAATACATAGTGATTGAAATAAGGTGGGCTGGCATTTGCTTTTATTAGACAGGATAGGGTGTGCAAATTGGTTATATTCTGCAATTTCTTGTGCAGAGTTTCGAAAAGTGGTTTTTGCCTTGTCTTTTTCCAGTTTTCAAAGGGAATGCTTCCAGCTTTTCCCATTTAGTATGATATTGGCTGTGGGTTTGTCATAGATGGCATTCATTATTGTGAAGTATGTTTCTTCAATGCCTAGTTTATTGAAGTTTTTTGTTTTTTTTTTTTAGCATGAAGAGATGTTAAATTTTATCAAAAGGTTTTTTCTGCATTTATTGAGATAACCATCTTGTTTTTGTTTTTAGTTTTATGTTATTAATCAAATTTATTGATTTGAATATGCTAAAGCAACCTTGCATCGCAGGGATAAAGCTTACTTAATTGCAGTGGATTAAGTTTTTGATCTGCTGCTGGGTTTAATTTGCTGGTATTTTGTTGAGGATTTTTGCATCTACGTTCATTATGGATATTTGCCAGAAGTTTTCTTTTTTTGTTAAGTCTCTGTCAGGTTTTAGTATGAGGATAATACTGGAAATATTCCATGCTCTTGGATAGGAAAAATTAATATTGTTAAAATGGCCATACTGTCCAAAGCAATTTACAGATTTAATGTTATTTCTATCAAACTACCAATGACATTTTTCACACAGTTAGAAAAAAAAAAAAACTGTTTTAAAAATCAAATAGAGCGTGAATAGTCAACACAATCCTAAGCAAAAAGAACAAAGCTGAAGGCATCATGTTATCAAACTTCAAACTCTACTGTAAGCCTACAGTAACCAAAGCAGCATGATACTGGTACAAAAGCAGATATGTGGACACAAAGACCAATGGAACAAAATAGAGAGCCCAGAAATAATGTGACACACCTACAGTTATCCGATCTGGGACAAAGTCTACAAAAATAAACAATAAGAAAAGTGGTCTCTATTCAATAAATGGTGCTGGGATAACTGGCTAGTCATATGCAAAAGGTTGAAACTGAATCCCTTACTTAGACCATATACAAAAATCAAGTCAGGATGGATTAAAGACTTAAATGCAAAGCCTAAAACTATACAAATACTGGAAGATAATCTAGGAAATAGCATTTTGGGCATAGGACCTGTCAAAGATTTCATGATAAAGATGCCAAAAGCTATTGCAATAAAAATAAAAATTGGCAAATAAGACCTAATTAAATTAAAGAGATCCTACACGGAAACAACAACAACAACAACAACAACAAAACTATCAACAGAGTAAACAAGGAACCTACAGAATGGGAGAAAATATTTGCAAACTATGCATCTAACAAAGGTCTAATACCCAGAGTCTATAAGGAACATAAATGGATCAACAAGCAAAAAAACAAACAACTCCATTAAAAAGTGGGCAAAGTACATGAACAGACACTTTCCAAAAGAAGACATACATGCAGCCCACAAGTATAAGGAAAAATTCTCAACATCTTTAATTATTAGAGAAATGCAAAACAAAACCATTATGGGATACCATCTCACACCAATCAGAAAGGGTGTTATCAGAAAGTCAAAAACAACAGTTTGTCAATTTCTTAAAGAGCTAAAAGCAGAATTGCCATTCCACCCAGCAATTCCATTATTGATTATATACCCCAAAGAATACAAACTGTTCTACCATAAAGACACATGCAAGTGTTCGCTCATCGTGGCACTGTTCACAATAGCAAACATATGGAGTACACCTAAACATCCATCAGTGGTAGACTAAAGAAAATATGGTAGTTATATACCATGGTATACTACACAGCTATAAAAAAGATTGAGATCATGTCTTCTGCAGCAACATGGATAGAGCTGGGGGCTATTATCCTAAGTGAACTAACACAGAAACAGAAAACCAAATACTGTGTGTTCTCATGTATAATTGCAATATAAACATTGAGTACATATGAATGCAAAGAAGGGAATAACAGACAATGGGTACTACTTGAAGGTGGAGGGTGGGAGGAGAGTGAGGACAAAAAGTACCTATTAGGTGCCATCCATATTACCTGGGTGGTGAAATGATCTCTATACAAAATCCTGGTGTCACACAATTTATCTATATAACATGCCTGCAAATGTACCCATGAAACTAAAATAAAGGTTAAAAGAAGAGTCAGAAATTAAAAGAATAAAAATTTCATACTCAAATTGTTCAGCATTTCTACTTTCATAGTATCTTCTCATCTTAGCATCTTACACCCTATGTTTTCCCATTGTTAAGTAATTGTGAGAAAAATAATGCTGAAGAACTCAACCTCTTATCTAGATGTACAAATATATAAAAATATATAATTTGTTAACATGGCATATGAAGCTAGCAAAGTTCCATTTATCCATACTTCCCTCTGCCAAAAAAGTTTTTATCTTATCTTTATAAATCACATCTTATGTGGACTGAATATATGAGAAACCTTTCCATTTGTGATCTCTCGGTATGATTCTTTGAGGCTTATGTTGTATTCATCTGTGATCTATATTTAACATTATAGTAGTTGATTACTTCAGCTATATATGGACCAAATAATTAATATACCCTAATATGAGTATGCTAAATCCTGAATATCACAATGTGTCACTGAATTTGGAATCTTATTTTATTTAAGGTAACAATCTCAATATTACCTTGCAACCACTTTTATTTTTTGATCTTTTCCTTTAGTTTTTTTCTCCTTTAGAAACATTACACTTCCCAATAAAATCCTCTAAGAATATCTATTTATGGTGTGTTACTGGCTTCTGCCCATTTCTAGAATTGTGTCACATAAGCAATAGCAGCATGGAATTTGGTGAAATTAGAAAATTTAGAGAAGGATTTAAATAAATAAAAAATATTTACTTATATTAATCTGAAAGTAAAAACCTGCTACTGTACTTGTCATATCACATAATGGCATTGTATTATCTTCAATATGTACCCACACATTCTGTGTAGATACATGACAAATAGTCATGATAAGTATTGCTATTATTAATAATCATATTATGTAATCTGATGAGTTTTTTGTTAGATGTAGACCTATCTGTGCTAATTGTCTAGACTTTTTTCAGAACTAAAGTTTCCATCTGCTGTAGGACTTATCAGTCTTTTGATATGATAGCCTTTGTCGGCTTATTAGATGATATGTAATCCTTTTTAAATTTAATTACTAATATTTACTATTTGTTTGCATAAGAGATGCATTAGCCCTTGATTGTTTTCAATTTTGCGGGATCCATATGTTAAACTACATCAAAAGGTGAGAAATGACAATATCACAATTAATTCTTTCTTAAGAGAGAATCTATTGTCTTATAACATCCATTATACATAAGGATAACCTCTTAACCCTACAGACATCAACTCCCATCTCTGCCCTTTGAATATTACAATTTATATGAAAGTTAATTTTAAATCAGAAAACTATATTCGTTTGCTAAGTCAGCTATAACTAAGTACCACAAACTGAATCCCTTAAACAACAGATGTGTATTGTTACACTTCTAGAGGAAAGAAGTCCACAACCGAGGTGTCAGCAGGCCCATGCTCCCTCTGAAGGTGCTAGAGAAAGATCTATTCCTTGGCTTCTGGTAGCACAATTCCAGTTTTCACAGTGTTTTCCCTGAGTGTGTGTCCATCTCTGTCTCAAATTTCCCCTTTCTAAAAGGACACCAGTCATATTAGGTTAGGACTCACCCTATTGATGTTATCATAACATAATTAGTTACATCTGCAAATACCCTATTTTCAAATAAGGTCACATTCTGAGATTTTGGAAATTAGGACTTCAACCTGTGAATTTGGGGGAATACAATTCAACTTGTAACAAATACTACTTTGCTTCATTTATTAACATTTTCTAGTTAATTTCTTTTTTTTTTTTTTTTGAGACGGAGTCTCGCTCTGTCGCCGGGGCTGGAGTGGAGTGCAGTGGCCGGATCTCAGCTCACTGCAAGCTCCGCCTCCCGGGTTTACGCCTTTCTCCTGCCTCAGCCTCCTGAGTAGCTGGGACTACAGGCGCCCGCCACCTCGCCCGGCTAGTTTTTTTGTATTTTTAGTAGAGACGGGGTTTCACCATGTTAGCCAGGATGGTCTCGATCTCCTGACCTCGTGATCCGCTCGTCTCGGCCTCCCAAAGTGCTGGGATTACAGGCTTGAGCCACCGCGCCCGGCCTATAGTTAACTTCTAATACTTAGGTTGTGATACCAATTTTCCAATGAGGGCCAGTCTAAGCTTTGAATTCAGAATATTTAATCAATTTATTGCTATGATTTGAGTGTTTGTCTCTTCCAAAATTCATGTCAAAATTTAATTTTCATTGTAATTATTAAATAGAGGTGATTAACGGCATTATAATTCTGCCCTCAAAGATGGAATTAATGCCATTATAAAAGAGCAAGTTCAGACCCCTCTTGCTCTCTTGCCCTCTTGCCTTCCTTCTGCCATGTAATGTAACACAGTAAGAAGACCCTTACCAGAAGCCAGCACTTTGATTTTGGACTTAGCAGCCTCCAGAACTGCGAGTCAATGCATATCTGTGGATTATAAATTACAAGTCTGTGGTATTCTGTGACCACATCACAAAACAAATTTTTTTGTGTGTAGATAGAATTGCCCATTTTTTGTGTGTAGATAGAAATGAGGTATTTTTTTTTTTTTTCAACTTTTATTTTAAGTTCAGTGGTACATGCACAGGTTTGTTACACAGGTAAATGTGTCAACTTTTTCAGGTGTGAAAGCTTGCTTCTACCATTGACTGTAGTGGATATTTTTATCTTAAAATTAATACGTTATAAAATGCAAATGATCTTGAGAAGAAAATAATGCTCTAAAATTTCTTTTATCTCAGTAGGAATTAAATCTTGTATGAATGATGTTGTTAAGAGTTTGAGAA
Source organism: Colobus angolensis palliatus (assembly GCF_000951035.1). NCBI lineage: Eukaryota > Metazoa > Chordata > Mammalia > Primates > Cercopithecidae > Colobus > Colobus angolensis. The sequence continues at coordinate 236,673 of NW_012118966.1, read as the reverse complement.
TATTTAAAATATTAGACTGGCAGATAGCAGAGATGGCACTGACAAAATGGTGTCACCAAGGGGAAATAGTCTGGACATGGAGAAACTCAGCATCCTAAAAACAAGTTTCTTTTTACAGTATTTTTGAGGTCAGAATCTCTCTATGTACAATTTCACTGCCTGAAAGATTTATCCTTATCTGTTTTTACTGTTTATATCTTCCTTAGTCTTAAGTAAAGTTTAACCTTAAGTCTTCATATATTTTGTTGCTCCTATGCAGGACTTTTTAATAAATCAATATTTCTGGTCATTTAATAGGACGTTGATGTGGCTACTTGTCAGTATCCTGTCCTTTCCAACTCTAGTCTTAAAACTGTTTAAACCGCAGAACTAGTTTATAGTAAATGCTACATTTTAGATTTCTTATACCTAAGTATAATAAAGTTTTTAATAATTCATTGATTGTTCAGCACCTAGTGAATCAATTCTATTTGAAACATCTTTATTATATTGCATTTTCATATTTATGCCACTATTTACAAATTAGGTATTTTATACTTCAGTGATTTTGTTATATCTTATGTGCCATTTAGGATTTCTTTTTTTATGTTTCACTCAAATTATCTAATGACATAGACTTGATTTTGATATTTTTCCCTATTTTTCTGCTTTTTCCCCATGTTTTTGGGTCTAAAATATTTATTTAAATAAAACTAGTTTTATATGGTTAACTAATTTAAAAATAGGAGAAAAATAAACTGAATTCCTAGTATTATTTAAAAATTATGATAAATTTAATAAAAATCCATGCATGCTGTTTTGACTTTATTATGAGGCTTACTATGTTCTCACTTAAAATGGTATGTGAAAGTCTCTAAAATTATAGCACATTACTATGATTGTATTTTGGTTATATAATGAGAGTCCCTATAAGGGGCTAGAATTGAGACTAAGAAAAAATCCATCACTTTGTATAAATAAAGAACAAATGTATATATACCATGAATTGTATGATTAATAATAGCAATCTAGGAGTAGAGGAAAGCATTTCAAAGGATAAAAATTCTAGAGTAATAGTTACCTGATGGAAAGAAGAGGTAAAAGACAAACCAAATAAAAATTATTTAATGTTGTAATTGGATGAAAATCTTTAAAAAATTCAAAGGTTTACTATCACATTTTAAGTTGTTACCATGTTATTTTGAAAATTAACTCTTAGTTCTTGCTTTCTTACCTTCAAGAAAGTCCACTATACTGACATCTTTGAGTCAGTGGTACACTGGAAGAAAGAAAACAGTGCAGTATTTAGTATGTTAAAATATGCAGGAAAATTAAAACGTGCTGAGTGGGCATGGAAAACTCAGCAAATAGAGGAATTCAGAAATGCTGGCTATATATAAGATGAGAATTCAAGCCAAATCTCATTAAATCTTAAAGGGCAAAATGAATCAAGCAAGCTGGAGTATTTGGGAAGTATCCAGAAAGCTGCCACCAAAGCCCTGTGATGTCTTCCATGAATGTTCAAATAATTGCATGTATGTCAGAATTGTCTATTATCCTGTATTTTCAGATTATCAAAATGATTGCAAGCTTCTTTAAGTTGTCAATAAAATAAAATAAATTATATGGGCCTGAGACTATATTTTATGTGTTCCAGACACTGAATTAAGGGATGTATATATTTTCTCATATACTCATTACAACAATTATTGTAGTATTTTAATAATGAGAAAAGTGAGTTTTATATTGGAGTCTATAAAGAATATTAAAGCAGAATTGAGGTAACTTGTAATGTGAACTCAGTTAACTGAGAGAATTCTGAATTCAGCAGATATTTAAAAATCAGCAGATACTTAAGTCATGCATCACTTTACAACAGATATAGATTCTGAGAAATGTCTTTTGTCATTGTGTAAACATCATAGAATATACTTACACAAACTTAGATGGTAGAGTCTAATACACATCTAAGCTATGTAAGATAGCCTATTGTTCATAGGCTACAAACCTGCACAACATGTTATGCTGAATACTAGGCAATTGTAATACAAAGGTAAGTAATTTTGCATCTAAACCTATCTAAACATAGAAAAGGCATATTATACACACAGTGTTGTAATCTTATAGGACCATCATCTTATGTGTAGTTTGTTTTTCATTTTTGACTTCCTGAAATGTCATTATGAAGTGCATGACAGTACTTTTGTGCTTTGATTTGTTTACCCATGCCAGGTGACCAGAAAACTAAATCCATTCTGCAAATGTAGGCCATTTCTTCAGCTTTCTTTTTCCCAAGTGTAATATGGAAAAAGAGAAGTTAATATAGGTATACAATGAACTGCATATTTACAAAATTAACATTCTAATTCAAGAAACAGAACAATACAAGGAACACAGAAGTCCCTCTCATGTTCCCTTTCCAGTCACAACCCCTCCAAATGTAATCACTGTCCTGATTTGTAATAGCCTGGATTACTGATACATATAGCATGAATTATTTTCTACCTGTCTTCCTACATTAAATATTACATTTTTTACATTTAATCACATTGTTCTGTGTTAAATTGTAGATTGTTCTTTTCTGTGTTATGGTATTCTGTTGTGTGAACATGCTTTAAGTAATTTATCCACTCCATGGTGAATGGGCATTTACTATTTACATAGTCTGTATTTGGTGCCAATTATAAATAGTGCTTTTCTGAAAATTCATATCTTTGGGTAAACACATGTATGTGTTTCTGTTATATATACATTGAAAATGGTAATTGCTAGGTGACAGGATGTATTTATATTCAGCTTTAGTCAATAATGTTACAGAGTTTTCTAAATGGTTTTGCCAATATTGCACTCTCAGGTTATGAGAGTTCCAGCTGTTCTTCATCTGCACCAACACTCGGCATTTTTTTTTTCCATTTTAACCATTTGATTTGGTGTACACATATATTCATATTTTCATTGATGCATCACATGTCCCCTTTTCTGGAATATTTTTAGTCTTTTGCCTGTATTTCTACCAACTTTTCTTCTATCATTTGTTTTTAAAAGGAACTTATTTATGTATTATAGATAGTAAGCACTTTCATACTCATGTAATATGATATATTTTATTTATATAAACTGTATTATTGGATTTAATTTATTAACTTTTTAAAAGATCCTTGCATCTATATCTGTGAAAGATACTGTTTCTAATTTCCTTTCCTTATAAGATCATTTGATGGTTTTGAAATCAAGTTTATGCTTTCCTAATAAAGTGAGAACATCTCTCTTTTATTTCTATGCACTGTAAGGGTTTGTGTAAGATTGATGTTATTTCTCCTGTAGATATTTGGAGACATTCTCTGGTGAAACTGAATCTGGAAATTTCTCTGTGGGAAGAATTTGAATAATCATTTCAATTTATTTATTTTATTTTATTTTTGAGACAGAGTTTTGCTCTCGTTCCCCAGGCTGGAGTATAGTGGCGAGATCTCGGCTCACTGCAACCTCTGCTTCTTGGGTTCAAGCAATTCTCCTGCCTCAGCCTCCTGAGTAGCTGGGATTACAGTCATGCGCCACCACACACGACTAATTTTGTATTTTTAGTAGCGATGGGGTTTCTCCCTGTTGGTCAGGTTGGTGTCAAACTCCTGACCTCAGGCGATCCGCCTGCCTCGGCCTCCCAAAGTGCTGGGCTTACAGGTGTGAGCCACAGTGCCCAGCCTTCAATTTTTTAAATATACCTATAACTAGTAAGAATTCGTTTCTCTTGTATTTTTGGGGGGATTTGTCCATGTCATCCTAATTGTCAAATGTATTGGCACAAAGTTGTTTTTTTAATAACTTCTTATTATATTATTGATGTCTGTAGAGTCTGTAGTGAGATCTTTTTTTCATTACTGTTATTGACAATTTGTATATTGTCTTATTTTATTTTGATAAATCTTGCTAGGGGTATTTGATTTTTTTTCTATTTTTAAAATCATGACCCTTTCTCTTATTTTATTTATTTTTACTCTTTTATTATTCATTTTATCTGTCTACATTTATTAGGTTTAAAATTCTGTTCCCAGAATGAAGCTTCACATCAATAATATTAGGCTTTCTTATTTTTTTAAACATCAAACTAAGGCTATAAATTTTTCTCTAACCATATTTATCTCTGCATCCCACAAGTTTTAAAATGTTGTATTTTTATTTTTATTCACTTAAAATTTTCTAATTTGGGTCTTAGTTTTTCTCATTTATAAATTATTTAGAAATTCTTTAATTTCAAAATAAATGTGAATATGCTGAATTCAATTGTACTGTGAAATATTCTGTGGATAATATAATTTTAAATTATTGAGGACTTTTTACTAATAATTTATGGTATAGTATATTTTGTTAGTCAAAACATGATTAAAATAATATCAATTATGTCTTCCAAATATACATTGTTTTATGTTATTCAGTTATATAAATTGAGTTTCTAATTAAAATATATATTCATTATTGTCATTGTTCATTATAAGTCTATCTTCTAATTATGTTTTGTCTTATTACAGTACATGCTATTATGATAGGTATATTAGGATCTTATTATTGTGGATGTTTAAATTTCCCTCTTTTTAATTTTGTCAATCATTGGTTTTTATACTTTGAAATAATGTTATTGGGTATATACATATTTAGACTCATAATGCATTTCTTCTGAATGTTTTCCTTTTTATTAAGATATATACTGTTTCTGTACTCATCTTTCTCTAAGTACTTTACTATCTTCAGTTATGTTTCTTTTAAAAAGTACTCCTTTTCACATTTTGCTTTTTAAAGAGCCATCTATTGCGTTTATTAATTTTAATTTCTAGTATTGTCTTTAAATTATCTTTTAACCATTTTACATCTTTTTTCCTCAGTTCTATATTGTTTTTACTACTTTCTCTAATTATAATTCAATGTTTTTCTTCCATATATTTTATTATTTCCTAATTCAATTTGTATTATTTTGAAATGCTAATTTATAGTTTTCATCTGCTTGTGAGTAGGCTTTTCAGGAATTTTAAAATATTTTTAAAGGATATTATTCAGCTTCTTATGGTCTTTTGGCTTATAAACACTTTGGAGGAAACTTGGCAGTGATTCCTTCCCTGCTCGTTCTATGTGAAATTAATTTCTCTGAATTATTAGAAGAAAGAAGCAGGAATAGTATTTAGTCTTCATTAAAGTTGAAAGATATGGCTATCTATTCTCTTGAGATGGCCTCTTTATTCCCACTCCTACTTCTGACTACTTTCTCTCTCTTCCATTACTATTTTATTTATCTGAAATTTAAAATCAACGTATCTTAGTTTTTCTCAGTATATGACTTTGTTCTGGAAGACAGCTTCAGTTTTTAAATTTTGTTTCAGCCCCTCATGGACAAAGAGGGCATGTGGCCTGTCATAACCCCGAGCACAGGGTGATCATACATACTTTGGGAAATCCTCTCTTGTTAAGTGTGGACATTAACTTTGACTTCTTTTCAACCAATAAACTATCACCAAAAAAAAAATAGTGTGATGCCATCCCTATGATTGTTACATTATTCAGAACTCCATCTTGGTAACAGGCTTGCTCTAGAGACCTTCTACCCTACCTGGTATAAAATGAGAGGCCATCATTAGGGGTCCATATGACAAGGAACTTGGAGTGACCTCCATGAGACCACCAGCAGAAAGCCAGGGTATGCAGTTATACACCTACAAAGAAATGGGTTCTGCAACAACCAGAGTAAGCAGAGAAACAATTCTTCCCAGTAGAGCCTCTAAATGAGAATGCAGATTGCTTGACATCTTGATAGCTGTCTTCTGAGGCTTTAAGTAGAGGACCACAGTAAGCCATATCCAGAATCCTGACATACAGAAAATGTGAGATAATACTTATGTGTTATTTTAGGTCACTAAGTTTCTAGTAATTTATTACACAGCAGTAGAAAACAAATACAAGCTTCTTCTGGTCTTGCTTTGGAACCCTGTCAATTACCTGTGGATGTGTAAAAATCCTTGCAGTTTCAGCTATTATTCAATAACTGCCCTTTTGCACTCTCTAGTTGAGTGTCTTTAACTACTTTTCATATGGTTTTGCTCTCAGCTCTGGCAGCATCTGTCTTCTTTCCCTGCTCATATAATGTATTCCCTCAAGCTGTAGGTAATTTTTCTCTACCTATTGTATTTTGGAGTTTATGTGGGTACAATTGCAGTTGGCTTTATTTGTTAAGTTATGCATAGTTTTTTTGGTTATGTTTTCCTTTTGCTCTGTCTGTTCTTTTAAGGGATTGGAGGAGATTTTAAAAACTATGTCACGTTGTCATCTTCCAAGAATTTCTTTATCACATTGTTAAAATTTACTGGATCTTGCCAAATTGTTCTCTAGACTGTTGTATTCTTTAAATCCATGGAAAACAGTTCCAATTACTCAACATTCTTGGCAGTAGCAGAAATTGTCAGCTCTTAATATTTTAGTCAGTTTGCTAGATTTGACATAGTGTCTAACTGTGGTTACGTTTGCATTTCCTTGGTTACTATCTTTATAATCCTTTCTTAAACTTCATAAATTGCTTTTTTATATTCTTTGCTGTCTTTTTGGGGTGACCATTTTGCCTTTTATTAATCCTGGTGATTATCTGTTTTGGAGACCAGTTTTCTGTTGTTTGTACTCATTTCAAAATATCTTTGCTAAGTCTTTAGCTTCTATATAGACAAAAATATTTTATGCAAAAGGTTATTATGATGTAATTGTATTTATTATTTTTTTTTCTTTTTTTGACTTGTCCTATTTTCACCCTCTTTAAGACACCTCCTGAGGTCTTCACTGATATCCTTTCTTCCAAAATTTTAAAATTGTGCTTTTCAAATTTAGGTAATCAAATCTAACTAGAATTGATCCCAGTCCATGGAGCAGATATTTATTTCTTTGTAAATATAGTTTTATTCATACATTGTATGCATGTTGTTTGATTCAGCTTCTGACCCAATAAAGTTTGCTATCACTAGTAGTAATTTTGAGACAAATTAATATTTTACATGAAGAAAATTATGATTGCCTTCTTTAATTTTTTCCTATTCTTATATATTTGAGTTTTTTGCTTCTGTGAAATTACTGGCTTGACCATATAATGTTGAATATTTATAATATTAGTAAAAAATATTGTTGCTTTTTGAGTTTAAGGAGAGTTATAAATATTTCAAAATTAAGTGTGAATGATACTATATGTATATTATCATATCAAATGTAATATAAAGAATATTCCCATCCATTCCTGGTTTCTTCAGATTTTTAAATAATAAATGATTTATTTTTTATTAATTTTCTGCATTTTTAAGATAATCATTTGAATTTCTTTTTCACTTTATAATTTCATAAATTAGTCTGGTGAGTTTTAAAGTAGAAATTAGTTCTTGAGAAGTGAATTTGTTCAAGATGTGCTATCATTGTTGACATAGGATGACATATTGTATATTCTTTCTAATGGACTTTGCCTTTTAGATCAATTGCAGTTTCAGAGCAAAACTGAAGAAAGCGCAAACAATTCTCATACACTTGCTACCACCCCATTGCCCCACATGCACCCTTCACTTTCAACATTCCCCATCAGAGAGCTACATCTGTTATAAGTGATTAATTTACATTGACACATTATCACTCACAGTCCATAGTTTATATTAGGGTTTATTCTTGATGTTATACATTTTATGAGTTTTGATAAATGTATTATGACTGGTATGCATCTTTAATAGCATCATCCAGAGTAGTTTCATTGCCCTAAAAGATCTCTGTGTTCTGCCTATTAGTCCCTTCCTCTGTTTTCCCACCTTGGCAACCACTGATCTTTTAATTGTTTCCATAGTTTTGCTTTTCCAGAATGTCATATATTTTGTATAATACAATGGATAACCTCTTTTTTATTTTTCTGTTTACTTGTTCACTGTATAGTTTGACCACAGATATGGTTTGCTTAAATATTATGTTGTTTACCTATCGTTTTTGATCGTTATTAAAAAATGTTTTATGCAATCTTTTCAGATTTGCTTATTTAACACAAAATATTGTTATGCCAATGGACTTTGGATTCTTTTCTTTTTATTTAACTATTATAAACAGTGCTATTATGAACCAATTTATGTCTCCCTCATTTGCAGATATGCAATAATTTCTCCTGTTACATACTTAAGAGTTGAATTGTTGGGGTATGCGCTATGTAAGTGTTTGGCTTTGCAGGATAATTCCAAATTGTTTCCTAAAGAGAGTATTTTAATTCATAGACATGTAACCTGTAATATATAATAGAGGACTTTAAACACAGCCTCACTAACATCTAGCATGGTCCAAATTTATAATTTTGCCATTAAAAATTATTCAATAACGTGTATAAAGTGCTTGTTTACTATGGCCTTTGTTTACAATATCCACACTAACTAAAATATTTTTAAACTCAATGATTTCCTATCATTCTCTTTTCATTAAGGATTATGTCCTTCAATAAGAATTATATCAAGGATTCATGCATAAGACTGGTCTCACACATGATAACTTTAGTGTTTTTATATTAAAATGTATATCAAAATTTACTCCCTTGAACATAGTTAGATATTTCACATTGTTTATTAAATGAGTCCAGTGGGCCGTATGGAATGAATTATTTAACTAAAATTTTATAAATCACATTAATGGCCATCTTTACTAGATTTCCTAACACTTTATTTGTCCAACAGCAATAATGAGGGGCCAGATTGATCACAATATTTTAATAACTTGTCCAAGAACATAAAATTAGTTTGTTGCAGAAAAATCTGATCTCACATATGGCCAATGTGAAGCTTCTTTGGCACTTTACAATGTAATCCTTCCCTTGACCTTTGAAGGATCCTTAAATGATGTAAATTTCTCAATAAGAGTTTGTTTTCACTGTTTGACTCACCAAAATGGTACCTTGAGCTCTTTGGTTTGCAGGGCTATTTTGTTTAAATACTAGAGCTATTCAACAAATATTCAGTAATGGCCAATCACAGAAAGTCACTTATTAAATAGGAATTTATTTTAACTTACATAATATAAAATTTAAAAAGCTCTTTCAAAATGTTTCAGTAAAACTTGGAAGTGTTTAAACACACTAAACATTTCAAACAACCTTACAGGAAACAATGATGGAGACTGGATATTATGAAAGACATATATACCCGCTTTTTATTTTAAATATATTTTTTATCACAGAAATGTTAGGTCTAGCCTGAAGAAAATTTTATTTTTGTTCCACATAAATCTGCATTTGCATACTAGTATGAGAGTTTAAGGGGGTTTATTCTCTGTGCTTTTTCAGTAATAGATAAATAGTTCCTTAGGGACGTTGTGAAATGTATTGTCTTATAAAAAGCACATTAATTTGCTGCCCAGTTTACTTTTTTTCTCATAGCCCTAGGCTACCTTACTATGAATTGAGAATACTTGATTTTCTTAATACTAAAGGTCTGTTATACTAAGAATAATTATAGAACATGAAGTCTTGTTCATGTATCATTTATTTCAGAAATCACAGACATGTTTCAGAAGTACAGTAAAACAATTTCATAGAACATTAAAGTGGAAACAAACTATAAAATTAACAGATAGTTTCATAAATAACATGTTGTCTTCATTCAATATGGGACTACATAATGGTTTAAAAATGTTAGTCAATATTCATTACACATCTTCATTTTTAAAAACTCTTCCTTTTATAACTTGAAAATACATGTAATACTATGATATGCCAAGATATTTTGTATCTGAATTTTCTTTTTGTGTAATCATGTCCTTTTACTCATGCACATAATTGCAGGAATTTTTGTTTGTTTTTGTTTTGCTAAATGTATTTGTGGATATATTACATTTTAAAGAAATATCTAGGGTATATGCAAAAAAAAAAATTGCATAATCAAATATTTCTAGGAAGTGCTGGGTAAAATCCAGACATAGTTGAACAATGAAGTTCTTTATTGGCACATTGATAAAAATCTTTATTAAGCGATTTAAATCTTTATCAGGTAGTTAATATATGTGAAACTTCAAAAATAGACTATAGGATGTAACAATTTAATTTCCATAAGTTATTTAATCATGTGACATTACATGAGATTTGGATTTTTTTGGAACACCTTCGAGAAATCATGTGCTGTATATGACAGTTATTCTAAATAGTAAGTAATTTTATGCTAAATTGCATTGCTATCCAAGATGTTAAGGATTTTAAACCTGATTTTTGTATTATAATCTAATCTGCTTTGTGTTATTCTCCACTAGAGATACATATATATATACACACACACACACACATACACACACATATATGAATGTCTACATATGTATTCAACATATATGTGTGTATACACACACATGCATACATATATATATAGAGAGAGAGTTTGTTTTTATGAAAATGTCATGAATTTCCCATCCTTAAGTTACTTTATAAACTTTTGTGTATCCTGAAATAATAGACTATATGGATTGTTGAATATGTGTAAGGTTAGCTGCATGCTATTCAGAGAGCAAAGATCTTTATGAAAAGGAGCTATAGTTCAATTAGTTCTTTTTCTAGATTAGACATTGACTAAATTTAATATTTGTGTTTTGGAAATAAACCTTTTTATTTTAGAATAGTGTTAGACTTCCATAAAAATTACAAAGATAATACAGATAATTATTATATACTCCACACCCAGTTTCCCCCTATTATTAATATTTGACATTTATATGCTACTTTTGTTACAATTATGGAACCAGTATTAATACATTATCACTAAGTCCATTCTTCACTTAAATATTCTTAGTTTTTAGCTATTATTCTTTATTTCTTTCAGGATTTCATCCAGGATATCACATCCCATTTGTTTGTCATATCTCTTTAGACACCACTTGTCTGTGACAATTTCTGACTTTTCTTATGTTTTTTTTTATGACCTTGAGAATTTTGGGGAATACTGATCAGGTATTTTATATTTTTCTCATGATGAGAGTGGGATTAAAGTACCATTTTCATCATCTCATGTATTAAGGGTACATACTATCAAAATAACCTATCAATGTTGATGTTGAACCTGATGATTTAACTGAGGTAGTGCTTCCTAGATCTCTCTATTATAAAGTTACTCTTCTTAAACCCATTTTCTACTAAATATTTGAGTGGAGGTCACCATTGCACAGCACATAATGAATGGGAAATTATGCTCTTCTCTCTTGAGGGCAGAATAGCTGCATAAATTATTTGGAATTCTTCTGCATGGGAGATTTATCTCTTCTCCTCTACTTATTTTAATTAATTAATATCAATACAAACTAATAATTGTTTAATATTTTCAGTTATAATCAATATTATGTTATTCATTTGTTTCTCAAACTGTTGGCCATTCTGAGATCTTTCTGTTGACTCCTATGTCTCTTTGACTATACTACACCATTGTGGATTTTCTTCCTCTTCCTCCAGGCTTAGAATTGGCCAGTTCTCTGAGGATTCTTGTTCCTTTTATTTTAGAATAAATCTAGAAAGCTAGATCAGAGTGCTTATTGCCACTGCAGCCTCTTTGCTTTGAGGCCCTGACAGATCAAGAAAATATATGTTTATACTATTGAGTCTATGTACACATATTCTTAAATATTTCTATATGTAATCATCTGTATTTATATTAACTAAACCTGATTTAATACAATATCTTCCACTCGAATCCACTACCACATGGAAAATTCTAGCCTACTGCCCTTCCTTTTCTATAAATTCCCACCATCCATCATCCATTTACTTAATTATTTAGTATAGATGCATATTAGTATCAGGATTGTTAACCCCATACACCATGGGAAAAACTCGTATAGTGATTATGTGTAGCCTTTGTAGCTTTTTTGTTTGTTTTGCTTTTATACTTACAAATTCTACACACTCCTAAAGAAAACCAGGCTAGTACTTATTTCCCCTAACCACTTCAGAAAAGTTATTTCATTCACATGTAAGTCAGATCGGTATGTTACATTCTTCACTCCACGTTGAAGTCTTGAAAGGGATATTTGAAAATTTGTGTTCGGTAATGTTCACTCTTTATGCTGTAAAGTTCTGTGACTATAAGCAAATACATACTGTCACATAACCACCAGTATAGTATCATATGGAATAATTTCACCACCCTAAAAAATCCTCTTACACTTCACCTATTCAAATCTTCCTTTTTTACCTTAAACTCCTGACAACTACTGTTTTTGTACCATCTATATATTTTACTTTTTCCACAGTGTCATATAGTTCCAATCATACGGTAGTAGCCTTTTCAGATTTACTTCTTTCACTTAGCAATGCGCATTTAAGATTTTTCCATGTCTTTTTGCATGATCTTGATAGATCATTTTTTAAACTCTGAATTGTAATCCATTGTGTGAATGTAGTACAGTTTGTTTATCTATTCACCTACTGACAAACATCTTTCTTGCTTCCAGTTCTTGGCCATCACAAAGCTGCTAGGAGCATTCATGTGCAGTTTAATGTAGACATACATTTCAAATCAGTGGGATAAATATGTGCACGTTCTATTTCTGGTTGTGTGGTTAGACTATGTTTAACTTGATAATAAACTGCCAAACTGTCTCTCAATGTGATTGCACCATTTTGCATCCCAGCTGGCAATACATTTTTTGTTCTTCATTTTTGGATTTTAACTATTCTAATAGTTGTGTAGTAGTATGTCACTGTTGTTGTACAATTTCTAAATGATAATGATGTTGAACATTTTAAATGTTTATGTGCCATCTGTATATCTTCTTTGATTAAATGTTCATAGAATTGCCCATTTAAAATAACTGAGATATTGATTTTCTTATTGATGAGTTTAAAAATTTTTTGTATAGTTTGTTAAGTGCTCTTTTACATTTTTTTAAAAAAAATTAGATTCGAGGGTACATGTGCAGGTTTGTTACATGGATATATTGTGAGATGCTGAGGTCTGGGCTTCAGTGAAATCCATCACCCAGATAGTGAATATGGTATCCAATAGATAGTTTTTTTAACTCTTATTTTCCCTCTCCTTCCCTCCTTTTGGAGTCTCAGTGTCTATTGTTCCCATCTTTATGTGCAAGTCCTTTATCATATATGTGTTTTGCAAATATTTTCTCTCCATCTGTGGCTTGACTTTTTATTTGCTTGCCAGTGTATGTCACACAGAATATATTTTAATTTTAATAAGATCCAGACTATTATTGTTTCTTTCATAAACTGTGCTTTTGGTATTATATCTAAAACTCATCACTAAACAGAAGATGACCTCATTTTTCCCCTATGCTTTACTTTAAAACTTTTACAGTTTTTTTTTTTAACCTGTTAGCCTATGATCAATAGCTTTAATTTTTGTGGAAGGTATAAAGTTATATTGGATTATTTTCTATGTATACATAATAAGATTTCAACATCATTTGTTGAAGAGACTATTCTTGCTGTGTTGAATTACCTTTGTTTTTCGGTCAACAATGAGTTGACTCTATTTGTGTAGGTCTTCATTCTGTTTCACCGTGTATTCTTTTGCCAATGCCCTTCTGTCTTGATTAGTGTAGCTTTGTAGTAAGTTTTGAAATCAGATTGTATGAGAACTCCCAACTCTGTTCTCAGTATTGTGTTGACTATTCTAGTTGTTATAATTCCAGATAAACTTAAGAATCAGTTTCTTGATACCTTCATAATAACTTGCTAGAATTTTGATTGGAATTTCATTGAGCATGTCAATAAAATTGGAAAGAACTGACATTTTAAAAATATTGATTCTTCCAAACTTCAGTCACGGAGTATCTTTCCATTTATTTAGAGCTTTAAAAATCTATTTCATAAGAGTCTTACAGTTTTTCATATATGACAATGTTCTTTTTTTAAGATTTATATCTAAGTATTTCAAATTTTGGTACTATTATAAATGGTATTAATTTTCTTAAAGTTTCAATTTATAATTATTTATTACTGGTATATAGAAAGCAATTGAATTTTGTTTAAAAACTTTACAAGCTTTTAGGTCCAGAAGTTTTGTTTTTGTTTTTGTTTTCAGTATATTCCTTGAAATGATCTACCTAGATATCATGTTATAAAACTAGACAGTTTTGTTTCTTCCTTCCCAATTATTGACTTCTGTCTTCTGATTGCAGCATCTAAGATACCCAGAACAATGGAAAAAGAAGACTTCCCTGTCCTGTTTTAGATCTTTAAGGGAGAGGGTTCAGTTTTCCACAATTTCTGTAGGAGTTCTTTATTTCTAGTAAGTTCCTCTTCTATTTCTAATTTCTGAGAGTTTTTGTTTTAAATTGGTATTGGATTTTGGCAAATGCTTTTTCTGATTACATTGGCATGATTATATGATTTTTTTCTTCCTTTATAGTCTGTTGATATTGTGAATTTTATTAATTAAATGTGGAATTTTGAACAAATCTTGCATACTTAGGATAAATCTCACTTGACTGTGTTGTATACAGCCTTGAACTCCTGAGCTCAAGAAATCCTGCTGCCTCAGCCTCCCGAGTAACTCAAACTATAGACACAGGCCATCAGGCCTAGTTTCTAGCTTTCTTTTGATTAATTACTGTTAGTATAGTATAGTTTTTTCATCCTTTTATGTTTTACCTGAGTAGGTTATATGAATATAAATACTTATATAAAATATATACTATTATTATATATAAATGGCACATAATATTTAAAGTATATATTCTATAATATATATTATATATTATTATTTAAAGTGGTTCCTTGTAGACAATATATAGTTGAGTCTTCAGCAGGTCTGACCATTCCTGCTTTTGTTTTTAAGATTACTCTAATTATCACTTGGCATGTTCTAATTATTATAGTTACAGAATTACACTAGGTTGGGGAAGTGTAAAAATCAATCTTCCTTCAGGGAAACAAAATTCACTCTATGTATTCTACGTATTAAATATTTTAGTGTAAGAAAGTTGCTGTTTTCATGGTCTTTGGAAGAGCAGAGAAAGCAATTAGGCACTCAAATCAGCTTGTAGCACCAAAGTTGGTGCTTTCCTATATCTCATAAAATGCTTCTGAAAGTCTGCAGAATCTCTAAAATGCTCATGTTAACTCTCTCAAAGGGCAGCGGCAGAGTAGATGTTTCTTAAGTCCTAACCAGAAAGCTCCTGTGAATCTTAATCCTGCCCAAAAGTAAGCTTGCTACTGCCACTGGGGAAAATATGGATCCTTGCATCCTTTCTTCTTAATATCTTTCAAATCTCAAGAGATTTCCTCTTCCTGGAAAACTCCAATTCAGATAAATATTGGAAGGGAGATTAAGGGAACTGCAAATTCTCACTCTCTTCTATACTGTAATAGATAATGTATCCTGATAGTTTGAAGAAGTAGACGAGTGTCATGATATGTAATATGCATACAATTTAAAATAATTACTCTTGAGGTTTAAAATCTGATTTAGAAAACAAGAAATAATTACATTTAATAATTATAAAACATCAGCAAATGCAGATGTAGCACATTTCTAATATAATTTAAATCTCACAGTAGACTGTAAGATTTAAGGGTATGATGGTTATGTTTTGTTCATTTTTGTATTCTCAAGTCAAACATATTTCTCTGGCACCTTTATTTATGTACTCATTAGATGTTTGATCAATGAGTCAATTTTGTAGTGAATAAGACTTCTCTATTGGTAACTTAAATTTAACACAATCTTCAAACAACTCTTTTAGGGTTGAAGAAATTTTTTTATATTACAGCATTTGGACCAAGGATTTGAATACTCCCTAAGGTCTGCTATGGACTTTAAAAGATAAACTGGGCAGTTTGAAATCAAGTCTAAATGATCAACAGGTTGCCATCTACTCTCTCATATAACCTTGCTCTGATGTGTTCAGTTAACTAGAATTAGTGATTTTTTTCTTTGCTTTGTATATTTTATTTTAGCCATTATTTTAACGAGCATTTGTAATTTTTGTATTTGGTTTTAGGTATTTTTTTCTTATTATATGTTCTTCCCTTATTCATTAATTTTGAGAATGTATACAAAGCCTGAACGAGGAAATGAAATAGTGCTCTAGCTTTCTTATAATGTAAGATATTTGGAAATATAGCCTAAGTTGATGAGCACAAAGCATTGGAATGATGTGAAATAGACTGGTACCAAATGAAATTGGTATAGGGAGGAGTGAGAGCCACCCTGAGCTTTGGAAAGGAAGTGAAGCATGATGGAAGTTGATGGAAGGTAATGGAGAAAAGAAGGGCATTAGCCAAACATTACCAAGGTGATTACCACACTCTGGTGAAAATCATTCAGTGGAAACACTTTTCCCCATCTATTTCAATTTTCCATGCAATTGGTCATCTGACAGCTGCAGTATAGCTTCCCAAGTTCCTTACTAGAGAGGGTTTTCTGAATGATTTCAAAACCATATTAGCAAGGGTCAAAAAACAAGAAATTAAAGTTGCTCTGTTACTAATCTGTAAAAATGATGTTGTAGCATTCATGGATCTCTATTTATAACAAGTTTAGAACTGTCTTTCCTTATTTTAGGGTCTGTGTTCAGTATAGGGATATTTGGAGTCTTCTGCCTAAATAGTTTTAGATAAAGTCCCACAATTTACGGTGAAAATACAAATATTTAAATGATATTCTAAGTTTTGTAAAAATCAGTCAGAGGAATTAGGAAAGCTGATTCCAAGCAAGAACAACTGATGGATTATTTTGCATTAGTGGAGCAGAATTTACCTGTTACATAATACTTTTGATGAAGTATGAAGTTATATAGGGAATTTTGTACATCAATACCATAGACCATAACTGTCTCTTTGCACCTAGAATTGGCCACATGCAATAAATAATTACTTACGCTATTAATATTTCCATCGATCACTGATAGATGGCTGGATCAAGTAGTACTTTAAAGCAGGTTTTCAGACTAATATTGATAATTTGAATTTTTATTTTCTATATTTGGCAAGATCACATGTATGTAAACTTTGTGTATTCTATCTCATTTACAAACATCTCTTTATGTAGAAATAACCCTCCAAAAGGAATATGGAAAGAGTCAAACTATAAAGAAATTTTGAAAAAGATTCCAAAGTGAGTGTTAAATTTTAGTCACAGAGGTGATCAAAGGTTTTTAAATTATTATAGTTCTTCCATTTTTGTCGTCTCCAGACCTATATGGACTCCACAAAAAAAAAAAAGCCACTTTTTTTTGAGACAGAAAAAAAAAAAGTAGTTCACATTGTTTCTGGAGAAATTTAGAATTCTTAAATATTTGTGGGTAATTGAAGTCGTCTAGTAATTCTTTAATATATTTCCATTGAGAGTGTGATGCTGAGGTATTCCCTGTATCTTCTTCCTACAATGGGATGGAATGGCATACAGCAGAAATAATGCTCTTAGTTTCTGGCTTGGACCAGAAGCTCTCTCTTCCTGTTATTAGAGCCCTGTGTCTCCCTGTGAGTAGCCCAGCTACCTTCCTGCAAAGATATGAATCTTGGGGAGCACACAGGGAGGAAGAGAGCCCACAGGAAAGTCCAGCTTTTCTGTCATCATCAGCAGAGAATTAAGCATGTGAGAGAAGTTATATTAGACTCTCCAGACCACACCACACATTGAATGTCACCAAGTGACACTGGCCAGTGCTACATGAAGCAGAAAAATCATCCATTGAGAATTTCCAGAATGCTTGGCCTGCAAAATTATGAGTTATAATAAAATGATTGTTGTTGTGAGTCATTAGGTTTTAGGGGAAGTTTCATGTACAGCAGCAAGTAACTAAAAATGCTTCTCTTATTTTTTTCTCCAGAAGTTGCTGAGGAAATACACAAAGCCTAAATTAGTAATCTATTGCTGCATAACATATTACCCCTCAACTTAGCAACTTAAAAAAACAGTGTTGTCTCATGGTGTCTATGGATTAGGAGTCCAGATGAGGTTTCCATGGGTCCCAGGACTGGGTCTTCTGAAGGCTACAGTCTAGGTGTTGGCTGGGACTGAAATCAGTTTAAAACTTGACTGCTTGACTAGTGGTAGATATATTTTAAATTTGCTTTACAAGTTGTTCACCAGAAATAATTCCTTGCTGATTGCTGAACTGGGGGCTCAGTTCCTCCTGAACTTATGGCACAGTGTTTTCCTTGATTTTTCACCAAATGGACATCTTCCAAATCAGGCAGCTCACATTGGCTTCATTGGAGCCAGCAAGAGAGTAGGCAAGAAAGAGTTCAAGAAAGAGGGTTGCAAAAATATGCAAGTCTTAGTCACCTGTAACCTAATATCAGTAGTGTCATCCCATCATCTTTACTGTATTCTAGTCATTAGAACCAAACTACTAGTTCCAGTCCACACTCAAGGGTATGGAATTATACAAGGGAAATAATACCAGGACACAAAGATCATTCATCACAATTTTAGCAGTCTGTCTACTACAAATCCTTAGCTTTCCAGAAGTATACAAAATAATTTTAGCCCCTCTTAGGTCATGTAGTTATCTATCAAGATTGAGTTACTCAAATAACCTGGCATATTCTATGATTTCTCAGATTAAGTATTCAATTTAATGTCAATAATCAATCAAGGATGTATTTTATCTCTTTTAAAAAGAGTTTCCTGCTTTGGATTTAAAAAAAATCTATTAAAGTTTTAATAGAGTTTCTTTCTTGTGATAAGTGTTTAATAACTGAATGCATGGAGAAAAGAAAATTATGCACTACTCAGACATATATTGGTAGACATTGGATATGTTTAGACTTAAATGATACTTTTCACTTAAATTAAAATAACTGAATTTTTTGTATGCATTAACTCTGATAGATATGTATGCTTATTATCTTCAGCTGCCCTCTTCATGATGATGTCCTGTCTGTATTAGCATGATTTATCCATCTGGCCCAAAGCCAGGCTACCTGTGTTCTAAACTGACTATGCATTTAACTGGATTTGTAAATTTGAAAGTTCTTTTTCTATGCTATGCCTCTGTTTTCTCAACCCACATCCATATCCTCAATTAAATATATCAACAAAGCTCACTATTATTAACTCAAAATATATTCTTAATCCAACCATGCCCATTTTCTATGTTCTAAACCACCATATAGTTTGGTTTAGGTTATGTCAAAGACCTTCAGACACTTCTCTTGACCTCTACCCCTACCTTGGGCAGCAAATATGCCTTAGAATATTTGTCAGCTAATGTCATTTATTTTCTTGGAAACTTCCAGTAACTTCTTTTCTCATTCAGAATCACATTCAAATTTCTTAACATGCCCAGCTGCATCCTAGAAAGTCTGGGTCTTTTGTTACTCCCACATCTGATTTCGTTTTCTCCTTCGTTCACTCACTTTCCATCCATGTTGCTTTTTTGCTCTTCGTTGATCACCCTTTGTACATTTCCAGTTTCCAGTATTTCATTTGTCAATTTCTTTGCCTAGAGTAAAGTGTAGTGTGATCCACTCACTTCCCTTTAAAAACTTTTGTCCAAATGTCAATTTATCAGGGGTTTGTATCCTTGGATTTCTCCATCTGCCCTCCTTATTTCATTTATTTTAAACTAATCTCTCATGATTGATCATTTTATATATCTTATTTATTTGCTTATTATTTGTTTATTTTCACCCAAATATAGGCTCTATAAATAAGGAGCAGTATCTGTTTTGTTTATTGCTTATGAAATAAACATTGTATGGATGAATAAATATATATAGCTAAATATAAAACAATAAAGATGCATAAAGGAAGAGACAGCTAATTTGGCAAAACCATATACCACTTGTTCTGACTAAAAGAGCAAAAGTGATTTTATATTACAGTATTGGAAGTAATCTAGATCAGACTCTTAAAAGCTAATTATATAATCATGATAATACCCTTTTGCCTTTTTATTAATAATTCTCATTGACCATAGAGAATATTGGGATTTATAATATTCAGAATGACACACATTTGTAATATAAATTTGTATAAATTATTCTAATACAATGGTTAGGAAAGCGATGCCCTAATACATAATAATATGTTAGGACATTTGTAAAAATTCCTATGATTCTTAAATTAAGATAATACATTATACAGATATGACTTTGCAGTCTATTAAAGCACACATATTAAAAGTAGCATTTAAATTGTGCACAGTCTAAATGGATGTTTTACTTTCGTTGCTCTGTTTTCTGTTCACACTGTGTTCACATGTATTAGTCAAGCTAGCCTACATCTTATATTTTTCTAGTGACATGAAAAGTCTTTAATTTTCCTTAGTAGTTTGGAATGAGACAATTAAGAACCACAGGAATCAAGTATCTTACTCTCCAAGGATAGTAAAGAAGAACTATAATTTGACAAGTAAGGAAAGCTAGTTAAAGGACATCCCACAGGTTTGATTAAAACTTTCAAGATTAATTCTGTTCTCATATCGTATGAAACTGGCATTAAAAAAAGAACTGCCCTTTCTAGGGTGTCATTACACAAAGAGTTCTATAATTTTACATGCTATTCAAATCCTGTCATTCAATAATACATCTCTGATTTAAAAAAAAAAAACACTTGCACTGTGAGCATGTGGGAAAAAATATTATCTGTATAATATAATTAATAGCTAGTCTAAAGATCAGGGATCAGGATGCATGCTGATATTTCAACCCCAAATACTCTATATCAAAGATGGACTGCTCAATATATCTTTCATGTAAGAAGTTTATGAGGTGACTTAATAACTTAGCTGGTAGTGCAAGACCTTACCTTGTGAAATATCTGGCAATGCTTCATTTCAGATATATGACTATGGCCCTGTAACACAGTGTGGCTAGAGAATGAGATACAGGATTTAAGTTCATCCTCTCACTAGTGCTTGTGAAGTGAAAATAATTACTTCTGTTACATTTTGACCTTTTTCCTGGTTAGCATTTGACTTTCCAGTAAATGAAGTGGTATATATCTTAGAAGAAACTATAATAACTGGTATTATAATGCCTTCTTAATCTCAAGTTACCTGGCCTTTGATGTTCAGCAAGTCAAATTAATGGAATTTATCTAAAGGATTCAGCTCAGATACATCATAATCCATCCTCCAAAGCAATCAACTTAAGATATTATTATAATTATGCAACTGTAACATCAAATTACTGAAAACTCATAGTTTGGGAAATCAACCAAAACTTTATGTAATAAGGCCTCCTTCATTTTATAATTTTGCTATCCTTCTGTTAAAAAGATGATAACATTTACCTTCTAACAGTAGAACATACATATTTCCCCCCTTGAGATAGTGACTAATTTGCACTGCTTATTTGTAATCTTTGGAATGACAGAGCTGAGCATTTTTTCGAAGATAATATGTCCCAGGTCAGATAGTCTTTTTAAAAAATATTCACTTTGCCATTATCTCTAGCCCAAGCTATCCTAACAATTAGTGGGTATTCTGTCAAGTGATGATATATTTCACACTGCCCTGGGACAAAAATGTGCATATTTTGTTTTCATCTGAATACCAGTCCTGGCCAAAGTAATACTGGTGATAAGAAATGAATAGCTTGCAAATAGAGTTAGACTTGGGAGAACATAATTACAGTCAACTTGAAATGTATGTTATAAAATATGTGGTTAAATGTGTGAAGTGTTTTACAGGACTGTATGTTTCCTTTTGTTTGAAGAATTAAAAAACAAATTATTAGCTTATAATGCAACATGATATAACTGTTTCCCTTATATTCACCTTTTGTAAGTTCCATTTTTCTATACTTAGGTGAAAGTTATTATACATAACATGCCTGAGATAATCAAAAGAAAGGGAACAAAAATTAGACCATAATCATCTTGGAAAGAACTGTCAAAAATGATGTTTGCTAGTCATTTGAGGCAAAAAAAAATAATATGAACATGAATAAGCCAAAACCTATGAAAAGACAAAATTTGGGGGAAAACACTGCCTATTTGCATGCTGGCTTTCTTGTGTTATTGTGGTTTAGAGATACACACAGTGAAAACTAAGTGATTCAGCTAAAGTCATTCTAGCCCAAACACCTGCCAAAGGAAGTATTACAACTAGCACCACTGTGAAGCAAGGTGCCACATCATATAAAACTTGAGATGAGGTGAAAATGCTAAGAAGTAATCTGTCATTAATGATAACACATAGAAATGAAAACCACAGGGTTCCATGGTAAGTGAAGAAAAGTATAGAAAATTAAACTGTGTAAAATTAAATTGCAAAACAGATTTCTGTGTTTTGGATATTCCGTTGGAAAAGAGAGACTGTCTCCTCCTCTTTACATTTATGTGCTCATTTCACATCAATTGCTCACATTAGAAGAGAAGAGCTTTTAGCATCCTAGGAAAAGTAGTCTCAGTTCTCAGCTTTAGGAGATCACATACAATTGCCCTCCACAAAATAATTTGTTCAGCATTCCCTTCTGTTTCTAAACCGTTCTTATATTATGTTTTCTTTCTGCCTAAATGGCATTCTTTAGAAGTATTATTTGTTAAGGCATTTAGGTAATAAACTCATTTACTTACTTTTTTTGCTTAAAACATCTGTATTTCATTTCCATTCATGAATGTTTAGCCACATACCTCATTCTAGATAGACATTTATTTCAATTAAGCATTTTAAAGGTATTATTGGATAGTCTTCGGCATATTGCTAATGAGAAGTCTATATAGATCTAATTGTCATTGCTTTGTATGTAATCGGGTTTTTTTCTTGCGCTGTTTTAAAAATTTGATTTTATGATTGGCATTTTGTAATTCCACTATGATTGTATTATTCTCAACAATTACCCCAGGAATGCAATATTCACTTTTAGTTTACTATTTTGCTCTGCAGTGGCAGATCCAGTGGTTTCCACTTAGATCATCCTACCACATAGCCCTTATTCTGTGTATCTCAGGACCAGTTATCCATTTAACCAGTTGCTGAGTAAGGCTACTTTCAACTATACATTCAGAAACTGAGAGAAAATCAACGGGCATATTTGTAAATTATCCATATCCATTATAAAACAAGTTCATCCCGTCACTTTATCAATCACTTGGCCTTCATATATTTGATCTGTGGCTGTAGATCAAAATGGCAGTTGAGGTATCCACGGATTATTGTAAATTCTTAGCTGTAACCAGGAATCCTGTTTTGTCTGGGATTTTTCCCAGCACAGTTGTCACCTTAAATGTTACAGAATACTTTAGGAAAGTTGAGGAGAAATAAAGTACATATTTGTTTCAGTACATCAAGATTCTTCCTAAAAGTGATTCAGCCTTTATATCATTCAAGAGACTCCACACGTATGAGCAAGCTCAAGTCTGGAAATTCAATGTGGGACATTGCTTCTCTGTTATGATGACTCATGTTAGAAATCTTCTTTTTTTAGTGTACAGATTGAGCAATATTTTACTAGATGGTCTACTAATGATAATGTCAATAGATCATATCATTGAATACCATAATTTGCCCTGTTCCCTATTATTTTATTGGGTATTGTCGCTTGTACTCTATGATTCTAGGATCTCATCACTCCAAACCCGAAAACCCAGAAAATTCACTTCAATGCTGACATCTCCACCATAATGTTTGATTTTTATAATGTAGCAGTTTTTTGCATTTTCTACAAATGCAAGTACTCTCTTTATTTATATATATATATGTGCTTGATAAGGCCATATTACAAGTCCTCAAATTTATATTGTTGGGCTACAGTTGATCCTGTCATATGTGACAAACACTCAGATTCCTACCCACCTAAGATTCAGTAAATTCTTTTATCTTATGGCCTTGTATCTTCATTTAATTTAAGCCATCATTATAAATTCAGCTTGATCAACTGTTGTGCTATTTCTCCCTGTTCTAACACTTTTAGTGTCCATTCTTGTACATAATCCCCAGGATTTATCACCCTTCTCCAGCGTAACTTTCACAAATCAAGTCTTTTCAGGGTGTTCAAGAACAGAGAGGCAAACCACCACAAACAGGAGGAAAGATCACCTTTGTTAAGAGTTTAAGTGTTATATAATTATTAGAATCTTCCCAACTACATTCAATCAAATTTTAAGGCTCCCACTTTCTCTGAAAATAAGAAGTTCTAATTTTCAGTAAGAGACCTAGGGATACTTTGAATTCATGGGCTATAATTCTGCAAACTCTAAGAGCAAACTTCAGGTCAGTTTTCAGATAACTGATCCTGTGGTTGCAATAGATAAGAAATCTTACCCAGGCAGTAAAGACATTGTCTGATCTCTGACTTGTGAATTTCACTTCTTAAGTCTGTCATTTTCTTTTCATAAGCTCCCTAGTGCTTGTACTCTATGCAGTAAGACTGGGCTATCCCAACTGTATTTGTAATCATTATTTATAATCATTATTTGCTTCATAATATTCTAATACAAAAACCAGTTTGTCTCTAAAAATGTTTATTGGAAAGATGACGAGTCAAATAATTGGTTTTATAACTGAAACTACCTGTGATGAATTACTAGCATCTCGTTGTCTATTGGCAACTTTTTTTTGTTTTTAATTTTAACCAAATAAATAATCTCAGATTTCTATCAAGAGTCCCATTTCTTAACCAAATATTGTATCAGTTATCAGCAAAAGAAACTACCATCAGAGTGAACAGGCAACCTACAGAATGGGAGAAGATTTTTGCAATCTACTCATCTGACAAAGGGCTAATATCCAGAATCTACAGAGAACTCAAACAAATATACAAGAAAAAAGCAAACAACCCCATCAAAAAGTGGACAAAGGATATGAACAGACATTTCTCAAAAGAAGACATTCATACAGCCAACAGACACATGAAAAAATGCTCATCATCACTGGCCATCAGAGAAATGCAAATCAAAACCACAATGAGATACCATCTCACATTAGTTAGAATGGCAATCATTAAAAAGTCAGGAAACAACAGCTGTTGGAGAGGATGTGGAGAAATAGGAACACTTTTACACTGTTGGTGGGATTGTAAACTAGTTCAACTATTATGGAAAACAGTATGGCAATTCCTCAAGGATCTAGAACTAGATGTACCATATGACCCAGCCATCTCACTACGGGTATATACCCAAAGGATTATAAATCATGCTGCTATAAAGACGCATGCACACGTATGTTTATTGCGGCACTATTCACAATAGCAAAGACTTAGAATCAACCCAAATGTCCATCTGTGACAGACTGGATTAAGAACATGTAGCACATATACACCATGGAATACTATGCAGCCATAAAAAAGGATGAGTTTGCGTCCTTTGTAGGGACATGGATGCAGCTGGAAACCATCATTCTTAGCAAACTATCACAAGAAGAGAAAACCAAACACCACATGTTCTCACTCATAGGTGGGAACTGAACAATGAGATCACTTGGACTCGGGAAGGGGAACATCACACACCGGGGCCTATCATGGGGAGGGGGTAGAGGGGAGGGATTGCATTGGGGAGTTATACCTGATATAAATGATGAATTGATGGGTGCTGACGAGTTGATGGATCCAGCACACCAACATGGCACAAGTATACATATGTAATAAACCTGCACGTTATGCACATGTACCCTAGAACTTAAAGTATAATAAAAAAAAAAAAACACTGGTGTAAATGTTTTAAATACAAGGACATTGAATACAGTAAATGAGGCCTTCATACACATTGGAAGGGCTAGA
This sequence comes from Colobus angolensis palliatus, assembly GCF_000951035.1. Taxonomy (NCBI): domain Eukaryota; kingdom Metazoa; phylum Chordata; class Mammalia; order Primates; family Cercopithecidae; genus Colobus; species Colobus angolensis. Next base: position 211,058 of record NW_012118966.1, on the reverse strand, counting down.
AACTGTTCCTACCGATCTAAAATTCTGATTCATAGGAGGGTACCCAGAAGGTTTAGAAAAACTTCACTTTCATGTCTTCATGTGCAAAGACACTTCTTCTAATTATATGACACTATCCAGAACTCTGCTGGAAAGGAAATATGAGAAATGTAGTTTCCAGGTTTTTTGATCTTTATGCTATTAAAAAGTGCTTCAAATGAGTGAGAAGGTATTGAGTATTAACAAACAACATGTAACAAAGTCTGTAGGATGGAGATCCTGATAACAGCCCACAGAGCAGCCATTAAATTCATGTTTTTACCATCTTCTGGTCCCTCTTTGATTGATCTTTGACAATTATTTTTCTTGAAAATTATATATGGATACATGAATATGATCTATCACCCTCCCCATCCCTTTATTTCCCCTATCAATAATATTAATAAATATTTAAGCAATTTTAAGTCGTTATAGCTGTAAGTTTTCTTTGTTTTGGTCTGGAAACTTTGAACCAAAATATTTCATTTATTTTCATAGCAGTGGTTCCCCTCTGGGATCTTGACTCTGTTCTCTGAGTGATCCTTCCTTTTTCATGAAAAGTTTGCAGCTCAGCAGTTTTATTAAGCTGAAGCAAATAGCCCAAACTGCAGATGCTGTGGTATTCATGGAATCATTACAAGAACAGATTAATAAGGGATTATGTGCCTGTTGTGGAGTCATTGATATGGAAAGTGATTTATTTTTCTATTTTGATTAGAAGAGAGGATAATAAGGAGTTTGCATTCATGTAGAATAGACAACAATTTTAATTTAAAGCTTGACCTCAGAGCTAATTTCCTATACTGTGTAATATAGTCCAAAGGTATCTGCATTGCCTACACATAACACAGAACAACATGTTGTCCCATCAAATCAGTGATATCATGCTGATCAGACAGAACATAATGGCAGTAAGAAGGCTCTAGGACACTGGAGACTTGGATAAACAAGTATAATTCAGGGGGTGCAAGATACTCCATGAAGATTCAGAAACATTTCCCATAATTGAAGTGTTTTTAGGGTTTCTATGGTCAGGGTATGATAGGATATTTGTTTCAAAGAAAGACGAATGTTATCCCCTGTGCTAGTAGGATTTTTGTGGTTATATTACTAACATGTTTCACACCTATGAGTATACCAATTTGCCCCATATACTGGGGAAACAAAAAGCTGCTTGTTTTGACTGGGGCCTAGAGCACGAAAGTGTTTTGCAGCAGGTTCAGGCTGTTGTGAAAGCAGTTCTGCGACCCGAACCACATAATCTGACTGATTCTATTGTATTGGAGATGAAAGGGCTGGAAAGGATACAGTGTGGAGTTTATGGCAAGTCATCATATGAGAATCAGAATAAAGGCCCTTGTAATTTTAAAACGTGGCCACGCCATGTGTGGTGGAGAATTCTATACTTTTTGAGAAACAGGTCCGAATGTGATACTGAAATGAAATGTTTGACCACTAGTCAATAAGCAACCATAACTCTGTGTCTTAGTCTGTTTTGTATTGCTGTAAAATAATACCTGAAACAGTGTAATTTTTATAAAGAAAAAGGTTTATTTAACTCTTTTGCAGGCTGAGACATTGAAGGGCTTTAGTAGTGTGTCATGACGTTGTGGAGAAGGTCAAATCAGAGGCAGACACATGGAAATGGGGACCAAATATGAGGAGAAAACTTGTCTTATAACAACCTGCTCTCACGGGAACTAATCTATTCCCAGAGAATTAATCTAATCTGTGAGAGTGACAACTCCCTTACTACTCAGCCATTCATGAGTGATCTTTCTCCATGACACAAACACCTCCCACTAGTTCCCACCTCCCAAAGTCACCATATTGAGGATAAAGTTTCAACATAAGTTTTGATGGGGACCAACAAACCATATCCAAACCATACCATGGTAGAACTGTTCATTAGGAGCATGGCTTCTTGGGAACTTCCAAATCATAAAGTCAGATGGACCCAGCAGTAGTCCACCAACAGATGAAGATGATAGATTTAGAATTTGGTCCAAGAGGACCAGAGGGCATGAATAAGCTACATGAGCAGGTAGCCCAGAACTCTGTATCACTTACTAAGGTCTGCATCAACATCTCTCTTCCAGATCCCACCTCTGACCCTAGGGGTCCCATGTGATCAGAAGAAAGAAAATTTAAGAACTTGATTTGGGGATGGGCCAGCTCAATATATAAGTACAATTTTTAAAATTGATAGTGATTGTTTTATACACACATCCAGGGTTAACAGGAAAAGCACATAGGAAGAGAAAATCTTCCCAGTGGGTGGAGCTGATCACTTACTTCATGTGGAAGGAAATGTGATTTTGGGTTAGAATATTTACATCCACGAGCAGTTAAAAATGGGTGGGGATTTTAGTTAGAATTCTGAAATGGGAAATTTGAAGTCTGGGGACAGGGATATCTGAGGTACTGTTGAAAAGCTAGGCCTATCACATTAACACCAACTAGAAAGATTCAACTGCAGAAGTAGCACAGAAAAGCAGAGTAAACAAAATTGTGCATTTGATGGTGGCACATGAATGGAGTAGACTGCATTTGGGCACAGTTGTTATGCATGGGTCCATCAGCTTTGACTTCGACTTATCAAAGTAGTGCTATCTTTTTTTTTACCTCTGTATGTCCAACCTGCCATTAATATAGAACCATCTTGAAACACTCATATGACACTACCCTCAAGGACAAATTCCACTTGTTAGCAAGTTGACTAATTGAGCTCCTTTAATCCTAAAATAGTAGTTTATCTTCACTGAGATATATGCTTATTCTGGATATGGGTTTACATTTTCTTCCTGCAGAGCATCAGTCAACACTCTTATCTAGGGACTTAGGGTATATGTGATTCACAGCCATGTGATACTGTGCAGCATAGCATCTGGCCAGAAGGCCAGCCTTATAGCAAATAAGTTATGGGTATGAGACCCATGTCCGTAAAATCCCTTCATTATATCACACACTGCACTATCTAGAAACATCCTACATCATAGGTCACTGGAAAAGCCTATGGAAAAAAAAGCTGAAGCATCAGTTCAGAGCAAATACTGTGAATGAGTGAGTTGACTTTTTTTTTGATATGGTGTATACATTTAATCAAACATGTCTTCCTAATAAGAAAAAAAGTGTAGGTCCAAGAACCAAACATTAGAATCAAGTATTACCCCAATTACTGTCACTTACAATGGTCTATTGGAGGAAATTCTGCTACCTGTCCCCACAACTACTGCCCCTCATAAGAGGCCCATTATTGTCAAAAAATACAGCCTGACGTGAAACTAAAAGTATGACTGCTGCCAAGGCAGTTTGACCTTGTGCACAGGGACCAACAGACAAAAGGAGAATAACCATCTTTGCAAGAGAAATTAAGCCTGAACAGCAGAAAGGCATGCATAAATATGTATAAAACCCAGGTAATCTATGTGGGTACCTTTTGGTGTAATCCCTTGATTAACCGTAACTGTGAAATATATGTGCAGCAACCCTAGGTCGAAAAGAGCTCAGTCCCCTCAGAAATGAAGACTTGCATCACATCACTTGGTGCTGAGGTGATAGCAAAGGGTGAGGGCTATTTTAAAAGGATAGTGAAAGAGAGAAGATGAGTATCAGTTGGATACTCACACTCAAAAATGATACCCACGATGGATATACTCAGGATTGAAGTCCACCTGTAGCAATGTGGGGGTGTACTTTTTTCCACTAACCTCCCATTTTTACCTTTTTCCATAACAAGTGAGTCCCATAGGAACCATAGAGGAGCTGCTCCCTGAATCTGCATAAAGAACTTGCATAAAGAAGTGGATTTGTGTAGGGTAAACAGGGGACTTTGGCAGTATTGTAGATGTGTTCCTCAGATCTCAAGAGTTCTTTCTATGGGGAGTAGAAATGAATAATAGCGCCCGCGAATTCCCTTTTGGTTCTACTACCAATTTCCGCCAAGGAAATGTTTCTCTGAATTGCTCCCTATTAACGACTGAGTTTGGTAGATTATGTAGGCCAGTCTGTTCCTGGCTAAAACAGATTCCCATGTGAAAATTTTGCATGAGGATTCCCCATCCGTCTGAAAAAAACTTTGAACTATACTTTTGTCTTGAGGCGCTTCCAATCTGAGTTATTTCTTTATCTCCTTTCACAGACTGAAAGGTCTACTTGACTACTCCTGTTTTTTTTCTTTTTTCTTTTTATTATTTACAGTCACTTCCTCCCTCCCTTCCCCAAATCATGTCCTGTTTTGGCATCTTGTTCTGTCTTGGTTTCCGCTGCTTCTAAGATCCAAACAGATGTAAGAGAAATGCATTCCAAACAGGAATTTAGCTATTTGCAAAAGCTTAATGTTGGGATAAAGTTAAGCTAACAGTTAATTCTAGTTCACTGTAACTACTTTAAGCTTGAAATGGAAACAAAAAAAAATGTTTTCACTCAACATACATAGTAAGACTTTTGAGAAATGGAGATTGATATGGTTTGGCTATGTCCCCACCCAAATGTCATCTTGAATTATAACTCCCACAATTTCCAGGTGTTGTGGGAGGGACCTAGTGGGAGGTAATTAAATCATGAGTGTGGGTCTTTCTCATGCTGTTGTCATGATAGTGGGTAAGTCTACCAAGATCTGATGGTTTTAAAAACAGGAGTTTCCTTGCACAAGCTGTCTCTCTTTGCCTGCCATCATCCACGTAAGATGTGACTTGCTCTTCCTTGCTTTCTGCCACGATTCTGAGGCCTCCCCAGCCATGGGGAACTGTAAGTCCATTAAACTTCTTTCTATTGTAAATTGCCCAGTTTTGGGCGTGTCTTTATCAGCAACGTCAAAAGGGACTAATACAGTATATTCGTACTAGTAGAGTGAGGCATTGCTGAAAAGATACCTGAAAATGTGGAAGCGACTTCGGAACTGGGTAACAGGCAGAGATTGGAACAGTTTGGAGGGCTCAGAAGAAGATATGAAGATGTGGAAAAGTTTGAAACTTCTTAGAGTCTTGAATGGCTTTGCCCAAAATGCTTATAGGGATATGGACCAAAAAGTCCAGGCTGAGGTGGTCTCAGGTGGAAATGAGGAACTTGCTCGGAACTGGAGCAAAGGTGACTCTTGTGATGTTTTAGCAAAGTGACTGGTGACATTTTGACCCTGCCCTAGAGATTTGTGGAACTTCAAACTTGAGAGAGATTATTTAGGGTATCTGGCAGAAGAAATTTCTAAGAAGCAGAGCATTCAAGGTGTGACTTGGGTGCTGCTAATGGCATTCAGCTATATAAGGGAAGCAGAACTTAAAAGTCTGAAAAATTTGCAACTTGACAGTGCAATAGAAAAAAAAAAAAATCCCGTTTTCTGAGGAGAAATTCAACCCGACTGCAGAGATTTGCATAAGTAGCAAGGAGCCTAATGTTAATCCCCAAGAGCATGGGGAAAATGTCTCCAGGGCATGTCAGAGGTCTTCCCTGCAGCCTCTCTCATTATCTGCCAGGAGACCTAGCAGGAAAAGATGGTTTCATGGGTCTTGTCCAGGTCCACCCTGCTCTGTGCACCTTACGGATTTTGTGCCCTGCATCCCATCCTCTCTAACTGTGGCTGAAAGGGACCAACATAGAGCTCAGGTCATGGCTTCGGAGGTTGCAAGCCCCAAGCCTTGGCAGCTTCCATATGGTGTTGAGCCTGCATGTGCACAGTAGTCATGTATTTGGGTTTGGGAACTTCCTCCTAGATTTCAAAGGATGTATGGAAATGCCTGGATACCCAGGCAGACGTTTGCTGCAGGAGTGAGGCCCTCATAGAGAACCTCTGCTAGGGCAGTGTAAAATGGAAATGTGGGGTCGGAGCCCCCACACAGAGTCTCTTCATGGGCACCGCCTAGTGGAGCTGTGAGAAGAGAACAGCTGTCATTCAGACCCCAGAATGGTAGATTCACGGACAGCTGGCACCATGCACCTGGAAAAGCTGAGGACACTCAACGCCAGCCCATGAAAGAAGCTTGGAGGTAGGCTGTACCCTGCAAAGCCACAGGGGTGGAGCTGCCCAAGACGATGGGAACCCACCTTTTGCCTTAATGTGACCTGGATGTGAAACATAGAGTCAAAGGAGATCATTTTTGGTCTTTAAGATTTGACTGCCACAAATCACAAGTGCCACAACTGACTCTTGGATTTCGGACTTGCATAGGCCCTGTAGCCTCTTTGTTTTGGCCAATGTCTCCCATTTGGAATGGCTATATTTACCCAATACTTGTACCCCTGTTGTATCTAGGAAGTAACTAGCTTACTTGTGATTTTATAGTCTCATAGGTGGAAGGGACTTGCCTTGTCTCAGGTAAGACTTTGGACTATGGACTTTTGAGTTAATGCTGAAATGAGTTAAGACTTTGGGGGACTGTTGGGAAGGCATGATTAGTTTTGAAATATGAGGACATGAAATTTGGAATGGAGCAAAAGTGACTCTTGTGATGGAATGTTATGGTTTGGCTGTGTCCCCACCAAAACCTCATTTTGAATTGTAACTCCCACAATTCCCGTATGACATGGAGGGGACCCAGTTGGGGGTAATTGAATTGAATCATACTGTTCTTGTGATAGGGGATAAATCTCATGAGATCTGATAGTTTCATTAAAAGGAACTTCCCTGCATAAGATCTTTCTCTTTGCCTTCCGTCATCCACGTAAGATGTGACTTGCTCCTCCTTGCCCTCCACCATAATTTTGAGGCCTCCCCAGCCATGTGGAGCCTCTTTAAAGAGGTTTAATGGACTTAATTTGCCCAGTCTTGTGTATGTCTTTATCAGCAGCATGAAAACAAACTAATACAGAGGTGCAAAGAGAATCAGTTGAAAGCTGATTTAGAGTCAATATTTCATTATGCTACCAGACCAATAAAATCAATCCAAGCGTGACTTTTTCTTCTGTATCATTGAGAGCTTTGCTTTTAGGTCATATTACTCAGTAAAAATATGTAATAGACAACTTGTCTCTTAAAAATAAATGAGTAAAATATTATTTTATTTTTACGTTGGCAGTTTGGTTTTATCAGATATACATGTTGTTCAAGGAGTTAAAACAATTTCACATGATGATGGATGATACTGGAAGCAATCGTGTTTTATTTTAGCACTCTATCATAGCTCCCAATCACTGCTCACTTAAATACTGATAACTCTTCCTAGGGAGAAATGCCTATATTTTAAACTTTTAATATAGAATTCCATAATGTTTTTACTTTTTTTATTACTCTTGAAAGTTGGATCCTAATTTCTATTGCATAAATCAGTAAATTATAAGAATTAATAGAGAAATAAAAGTGGTCATGCCATTCTGCTTTCTATAATTTTGATCAGAAGGAAATTTACTTAATTTTGTGGTGCTTTTTTTTTAAAAAAAAGGAAATAAATTTTCAATTATGGGCCTTTTTTCTATGAATATCTCTAGGCTCTTCATTCCAAATGGATCATAGATTCAAGTAATAAAAACTAAAATTTTCCACTTGCAATAAAATCTGTCTCCCCTTGATATGGTTTGGTTGTGTCCCCACCCAAATCTCATCTCATCCTCCATGGGAGGGACCCAGTGGGAGGTAATTGAATCATGGGAGCAGGTTATTCCTGTGCTGTTCTCCTGACAGTTAGTAAGTCTCATGAGATCTGATGGTTTTAAAAAGGCAGTTCCCTGGACATGCACTCGTGCTTGCCACCATCTAAGACATGCCTCTGCTCCTCTTTTGTTTTCTGCCATGATTGTGTGGTCTCCCCAGCCATGTGGAACTGTGAGTCCATTAAACATCTTTCTCTTTATAAATTACCTAGTCTTGAGCATTTCATCATAGTGGTATGATAACGGAGTACAACACCCCTTTTACAAAGTGATGTTTGTCACATACACAAATGCAATAGAAATCAGTCTCACTTTTATAAAAAATTATATTTGTCTACCTTATGTATGATATATGCTGTTAAGGTTTTGTACTATTTTTTCTGAAAACACTTTTTCCTTAACATAGGATTTCTGTAACATTGCACTATTATTTATTTATTTTTATATTTTCATTCATTCATTCTGTAAACATTTACTATTCATATAAGTTGCTGAAACTTACACATATTTATAATTCATGTGGTGATCTTTGTTGACTACTTCTTTATCAAATGTAATTAGTGCCTTTTGACTGCCTAAGCAAACCCTCCTTGCTTTGACATTTGGACATCCAATAATATGAATATACTCTATAATTCTAGATTTATTTTCAGTCTTCCATGTATACTCTGTGTTACCAACAGTTTGTTATTGTTTAGGACAGAAATATATTGTGGAAGTATTTTCTAAATTTAAAAAATTTATAATCTTAGTTGTACTGTTTGGAAAATATCTGGAATTCAGCATGCTCATGTAACACTACCTTGTTAAAGAAATAATACAATGCAAATATTACTAGCACATTACTATGAAAGAAATGAGACACAAATACTTTATGCTATATGATATGTTCATTAACTGAAACAGCCAAAACCATTTTATAGAGATAATAACTTTTAGGAGGAGATGATAGTGACTCGATAGGTACACACACACACATGCAGGCACACACAATTTCCTTGCTTATTCATTTATTGATTGATTGATTGGTTTGCTTACTTTTAGAAATTGACTTTCACATATTTATTTTATGTACATGGAAAATAAGTATTAAGAAGGCAACCACCATGATCACAAAGCAAATTACACTTACCATATTGATGTACATTTATAAGTCAAATATTAGGGTATCTACAAATTACTTCAGGGACCTACCCGAAGTATAGATTCTTAGGCCTTGTCCTCAGAGTTTCTGATTTATTAGGTCTTTCCTGAGGGACAGGAATCTATTTTTCTGTGCTTTTGTTTTTCTTTTATTTATTTTAGTAATTTCAACCTTTGTGTTAGATTCAGGGGTACAGGTGCACTTTTGTTAAATGAGTATTTTGCATGATGGTGAGGTTTGGGGTATAACTGATCTCATCACTCAAATACTGAGCATAGTATCCAATAGTTTGCTTTCCAAGCCTTTCCCCTTTTAACTCCCTTCTAGAGTCCCTAGTGACCTTTTTTCCCTTCTTAATTTCCATGTGTACCCAATGTTCAGCTCCCACTTAGAAGTGAGAACTTTTGTGGTATTTGGTTTTCTGTTCCTGCATTAGTTCACTTAGATAATGACCCTCTGATACATCTATGTTGCTGCAAAGAACACGATCTCATTCTTTTGGGTTCCATTTGTTATTGTGGATAGTGCTGTGATGGATATATGAGTGCATGTGTCTTTTGGGTAGAATAATTTATATATTTTGAATATATGTTCAGTAATGGGATTGCTGGGTCAAATGTTATTTCTGTTTTAAGCTCTTTGGGAAATCTCCAGATTGCCTTCCATAGTGGCTGAACTAATTTAAATTCCCACCAAGAGTGTATAAGTGTTCCCTTTTCTCTACAGCCTCGCCAGTATCTGTTGTTTTTAGATATTTTACTAATAGCTGTTCCTACTGTTGTGAAATGCTAACATTCATTCCTGTAGTTGTGAGATGTTATCTCATTGTGGTTTTGATTTGCATTTGCATTTTTCTGATGATTAGTGATGACAGGCATTTTTCTTGAAACATTTGTTGAAGGCCAATATATCTTCTTTTTAGAAATGTTTGTTCATATCTTTTGCCGGTTTTTAATAAGGTTATTTTTTTCTTCTTGTTCAATTGTTTAAGGTCCTCATACATTCTGGATATTAGACCTTTGTCAGATGCATAGTTTATGAATTTTTTCTCTGACTCTGTAAGTTTTCTCTTTACTCTGTTTATAGTTTCCTGTGTTGTACAGAAGCTCTTTGGTTTAATTAGGCCTCTTTGGTTTAATTAGACCTTATGTGTCAGTTATTATTTTTCTTTCTGTTGCTTTTGAGGACTTTAGTCAGAAATTCCTTTCCAAGGCTGATGTCTAGAATGGTTTTTCCTAGCTTTTCTTCTATTATTCTTGTATTTTCAGGTTTTACATTTAAGTTTTTAATCCATCTTGAGTTAATTTTTGTATATGGTGAAAGGTAGGGGTCCAGTTTCATTCTTCTGCATATAGCTAGCCAGCTATCCCAGTACCACTTACTGAATAGAGAGTCCTTTCTCCATTGCTTATTTTTGTGAACTTTGTTTAAGATCAGATAGCTGTAGATGTGTGGCTTTAAGTTTTTTTCTTGTTTGTTTTTTTCTATTTTGTTCCAATGGTCTATTTGTTTGTTTTTGTTCAAGTACCATGCTGTTTTGGTTACTACAGCCTGATAGTATAATTTGCAGTTAGGTAATGTGATGGCTTTGTTCTTTCTGCTTAGAATTGCTTTGACTATTTGAGCTTTTTTTGGTTCCATATAAATTTCAGAATAGTTTTTTCCAGTTTTGTGAAAAATGATATGGGTAGCTTGCTAGGAATAGCATTGAATTCAGATTGCTTTGGACACTATGGCCATTTTAGTGATATTGATTCTTTTAATCCATGAAAATGAAATATTTTCCCATTTGTGTCATCTGTGATTTCTTTCAGCAGTGTTTTATAGTTTTTCTTGTAGAGATCTTCAACTCCTTGGTTACACGTTTGCTTAGGTATTTTAAGCAACTCCTTGGTTACACGTTTGCTTAGGTTTTGCTTAGGTATTTTATTTTGGTCTGGCTATTGTAAATAGTATGCAATGGTCTTGCTATTGTAATAGTATTGCAGTTTTTATTTGGCTTTCCATTTTTATTTGAGTATTATTGATTAATAGAAGTGCTACTGATTTTGTACATTGATTTTCTACCCTAAAACCTTACTACCTTACTACCATTGTTAATCAGTTCCAGGAGCCTTTTGGTGGAGTCTTGAGTTTTCCGGGTACAGAAGCATATTGTCAAAAAAAGAGAAATAGTTCAACTTTTTTTCCTATTTGGATGTCTTCTATTTCTTTGTCTTCCCTGATTACACTGGCAAGAACTTCCATTACTGTGTTGCATAGTAGTAGTGAAAGTAGGCATCCTTGTTTTATTTCAGTTCTCAAGGGGAATGTTTGAAAGTTTTACTTTACCATGCATGAATGTTGGATTTTTATCCAAAGCTTTTTCTGCATCTATTGAGATTATCATATAGTTTTTGTTTCTAATTATCTTCATGTAGTAAACCATATTTATTGATTTGCATATGTTGAACAAGCAAGCCTTGCATCCCAGGGATGAAGTCTAGTTGATCATGATGAATTAACTTTTTGAGGTGCTGCTAGATTCAGTTTGATAGCGTTTTGTTGGGGATTTTTGCGTCTATGTTTATTAGAAATATTGGCTTGAAATTTTCTTTGTTGGTGGTGGTGGTGTGTTTTGGACAGATTTTGGCATCACAGTGATGTGGGATTTGTAGAGTGAATTAGGGAGGATTCTCTCCGCCTCAATTTTTTGGAATAGTTTCTTTAGAATCAGTACCAGCTTTTCTTTGTACATCTGTGGGAAATTAGATGTGAATTCATTTGGTCCAGGGCTTATTTTTTGGTTGATAGATTTTTTTTTTTAATTTCTGATTCAATTTCAGAACTTGATACTTGTCTGTTCAAGGTTTAAATTTCTTCATTACTCAATTTTAGGAGATTGTTACCCAGAATCTCACCATTTCCTCTACATTTTCTAATTTTTGTGCATAGAGTTGTTTATAATGATCTATAAGTATCTTTTGTGTATCTATGGGATCAGTTTTAATGCTACCTTTGCCATTTCTGATTATGCTTCTTTCAACCTTCTCTCTTTTTTCTATGTTAGTCTATCTAGTGGTCTATCCTATTTATTCAAATAACAAATTTTGATTTTGTTGACGCTGTATGAATTTGGGGGTCTCAATTTTATTCAGTTCTGCTTTGGTTTAGTTATTTCTTTTTTGTTTTTCTGTCAGCTTTAGGGTTAGTTTTTCTAACCCCAAGTGTTACTGTTTTTCTAGCTCCTGTAAACATAATTTGAGGTCATTAATTTGAGATCATTCCAACTTTTTGAAGTAGGCATTTAGGGTTATAAACTTTCCTCTTAGCATTGCTTTTCCTACATCCCAGAAATTTTGGTATGTTGTGTCTCTGTTTTCATTTAGTTCAAGTGTTGTTTTGATTTTTGGCTTAATTTCATTATTTGCCCCAAAGTCATTCAGGAGAAAGTTGTTTATTTTCCTTTTATTTTTATAATTTTGTGATATCTTCTTGGTAGAAATTTCTATTTTTATTCTAATTTGGTACAAGAGATAACTGGTATGATTTTGATTTTTTAAAATATATTGAAACTTGTATGGCCAAGCATATGGTCAATCTTGAAGTGTGTTTCATGTGCAGATGAGAAGAATGCATATTCTGTGGTAGATGGGTGTAGCATTCTGTAGATGTGTATCAGGTCCAATTGGTTAAGTGCCAAATTTAAGTCAAAAATTTCCTTCTTAATTTTCTACCTAGGCAATCTGTCTAACACTGTCAATGGGGTGTTTAAGTTCCCCCACTGTTGTTGTGTGACTGCCTATGTCTTTTTATAGATTTAGAAGTATTTGTTTTATGAACTGGAGTGCTCCAATGTTGCATGCATATATATCTAGGACACTTAAGTCTTCTTGAACTGAACCCTCTATCATTATGCTGCACCCTCCTTTGTCCTTTTAACTGCTGTTGGTTCAAAGTCTGTTTTATCTGATATAAGAATAATAACTCATGCTCTTCTTCATTTTCCATTTGCATGGCAGATTTATCTCCAACTCTTTATTTTGAGTCTATGGGTTTCATTACAGGTAAAATGGGTCTCTTCAAGATGGCAGACAGGTGGGCCTTGTTTTTTTTTTTTTTTTTTTTTTTTTTTTATTCAAGTTGCCACTCTGACTTTTAAATGGATGCTTAGACTATTTACATTTCAGGTTAATATTGATATGTGAGGTTTTCATGTTATCATGAAGCTGTTAGCTGATTGTTTTGTAGTTTACATGTAGTGGTAACTTTGTAGGGTCTGTGATCCATGATTTTAAGTGTGTTTCTGTTGCAGCAGGTATTGGTCTTTCATTTCCATGTTTAAAAATCTCTTAAGTGTCTCTTGTAAGGTAGGTCTAGTGGTAAAAAATTCTCTTAGCACTTATTTGCCTGAAAAACTTTTATTTCTCCTTTGCTTATGTAGTTCATCTTGATGAGATATAAAATTCCAGGCTAGAAATTATTTTATTTAGGAACTCTGAGAATAGACCACTAATATCTCTTGTCTTATAAGTATTCTGCTGAGAAGTCTGTTAGTCTGATGAGGTTCACTTTATACATAATCTGATCTTTTTTCTCTAGCTGCATTTAAGATTTTTTCTTTAGCATTGACCTTGGGAAATCTGGTGGCTATATACTGTTGTTATGTTCATTTTCTATAGTATCTTACAGGTGTTCTCTGTGTTTCTTCCACCTGAATGTCTACCTCTTTATTAAGATTAGGAAAATTTTCTTCAATTATTTCCTCAAGTATGTTTTCCAGGTTGTTTATTTTTATCGTCTCTCTTAGAAATGCCAACATTTTGTAGATTTGGTCGCTTTATATGATCCTACAGTTCTTGAAGAATGTTCATTTTTTACAATTATTTTTTCTTTATTTTTGTCTTACTTGGTTAATTTGAGATACTGTTCTTCAGGATCTAAAATTCTTTTTTTCTGATTGGACCAGTCTATTGATAAAGTTTTTAATTGTGCTTTCAAATACTTAACTGATTTCTTCAATTCGTTTAACTCTAATCATTTTTTTAAATGTTTATCTCTTTCATTTTTCCATGCTTTAGAAGTTTCTTTGTGATGATTTTTAACCTTGCATGCGTCTCATTGAGCTTCCTTGACTCCATGCTTTAAATACATTTTCTGTCATTTCTGAGTGTCTATTTTGGTTAGGGACTATTGCTGGAGAGCTGGTGTCATCCTTTGGTGGTGTCATTAAATTCAAATTTTTCATGGTGCCAGAACTCTTGCACTTATTCTTTCTTTTCTGGAGATACTGGTGCTTCTAATTTTTGTAAGTATTTTTATCCAGGTAGAATTTTTTCTTTTACTTTCTCTATAATATTATTGGGTTTTCTTCTCATTTCCCTTTCTTTTTTTCCACCCTCTCTAGATACTGCATCTGCAAAAAATTATAGGTAGGGTCTTTTGGCTTTGCTTTTATAGCTCTATGCACTGCTGAGGCTAGCTTTATAATAAACTATTCAGTCTGACCTATAAGCCAGTAGATGGCACTTATACGTAAGAGCCAGCTATGGTCAACACAGCAGAGTATATACTTGATACCTATTTAGTGGGAAAACAAATCTTTGTTGTCTCTGCCAGTGGGTTGATGCATGCCATACACAGCTGTCTGAGCTCCTTTCTCAGCCCCAGGATGGTGAGGGGGCAACATGGGCAGGGTCAGACCAGGCAAGCTCACCTACAGGTCCCTTGATGGCAGGCACAGGCATCAATGCCAATGGAGAACCCACTGAGTTGCTACCAAGTGCACAGAGGTGTGCCCAGGCATGGAGCTGGGAATCTTTCTCAGCCCCAAGTTCTGTGCATGGGGATAGTGGGGGTGGCGGGTGGCCTAAATTCCTTACCCAGAAGAGTAGATGATCCAGATGCCTGAAGATTTGCCTGGGCATGAAGAGAGGAGAGTTCCCTACATCAGAACCACTGCACAGGAATGATGAAAGACTCAGACTGCTGGACCATACAGACAGGTCCTCTGAATGCCTGCAGATCTGCCTGAATGTGAAATGGGGAGGGGCCCTTGTACCTGGATCTGTGTACAGAAAGAGTGGGGCAGCTCAAGCGTGCCAATCCAGGCAAGCAGGTGTTTTGAATACCTAGAGATCCGCCTGAGCATGGAGTTGAGAGATCTTTGTTGCACCGAATCTCTGCACAGAGAGAGTGATGCGATTCAGGCTGCTGATCCAGGTGAGGGAGTGTTCTGAATACCTGGACATTTGCCTGAGTGTGGATACATTGCACAATGATCTATATTCATGAATGTGTGATGGCTCAGGCTGTTGGTTCAGGTAAGCAGGTGTTCCAAATGCCTAGATAGAGCAAAGAGGGCCCCGCTGCACCACAATCTGAGGGAGAAGTCTGGGGCACACAGGAATGATACATGCAGACTGATTGCATGTTTCCAAGCAGACCCTGGCTGTAAGTCTCATTGTCCGGGATAAACTGAAGCTTTAGCAGCTCTACTCCTGCTCCAGGTCTGCAATGGGGAAGAGCACAATTCCAGTGCCTACTGCTGAAGTGCTTTCCATAGTGCTGACTGTGGAGGCCCCTACCCAACTTCAGAGCAAGCACTCCATTCTTTGGCCCAAGACTGAAATGCCTGCATGGGCACACATTTGGGTTGCCAAAGAATGGTTAACTTTGTATGTGCCCAGATTAAAAATGGTGTCCCACTTCTGGGAAAATGCTTGCAGATTTTCCTGGTGTCTTTTCCTCACAGTATCTCAAACCTCTCCCCAAGTTAGCTTCAGGACTTGGGAGCAACAAAGTACCCTCCCTTGGACTTGGTTGCCTGGATCCCCAGTGGAAAGATGAGTCACAGAAAGAAGATCTGCCTCTCTCACATATTCAGAGTTCACTCACTTTTATCAGCTGGATGCTATCAGGGCAGCTATTTGTCTGTGTTCTTCTTCCTGAGATCTGAGATGTTCTTCATGATTCTGGTTGATTCTCATTTACCTTCTTGAATTAAAGCTCACAGAGTTAATCTTATGGACTATGTTGCTCTTTCCAAGTGGCTGAGGTATGCTAAAAGCATCTTGGAATAAAAAAAGAAGCTTGTTTTATATTTTATATTTCCGGTCTATCTTTAAAGCTCTATTGTTCTTTATTTTTTAAATAAAAATTGTATATATTTAAGGCACATAATATGTATATACACACAGACATATACACACAGACATTGTGAAAAAGTTACCCAAATCAAGCTAATTAGCATATTCATAACCTCACCTTTTTATCTTTTTGTACATGCATGGTGAGAACACTAAAAACGTACACTATTAGCAAATTTCAGGTATACAGTACAGTATTATTAACTATAATCACCATGCTATATATTAGATCACTATAACTTATTCTTTCTACATAATTGAAACTTTGCACCTTTAACCAACACCTCTCCTTTTCTTTGCCCCTAGTAACCATCATTTTATTACCTGTTTCAGTTAATTTGAGTTTTTTAGATGGCACATATAAGCGAGACCACAGAGTATTTATCTTCCTCTGTCTGACTTATTTCATTGAGCATATTGTCCTCTAGGTTCATCCATGTGGTCATAAATGGAAAGATTTTCTTTCTCTTTAAGGATGAATCATATCCCATTATATGTATATATCTATATCTGAATGTAGATATAGATACATATATCTATATCTATAACATTTGTTCATTTATATCTGCTGGGAATTTGTATGTTTTCTTTGGAAAAATGTCTACTCAGGTCATTTGCCCATTTTATTTTCAGGTTATTTGTAGTGTTTCTGCTTTTAAGTTGTTGAAGAAGTTCCCCACATATTTTAGATATTAGCCTCTTATAAAATATATAATTTTCACATGTTGTATCCCCAATTTTTTGTGGCCTTTTTATTTTGTTGACTGTTTCTTTTGTATTGCATTAACATTTTAGTTTAATATAGTCTCATTTGTTTATTTTTGCTTCTACTAGTTTTATAGTTTCATGGCTTACATTTTAGTGTTTAATGAATTTTGAGTTGATTTTTATGTATCCTTTGGGAGTCCAATTTTCTTTCTTTTTTCTTTCTTTTTTATTTTTTTGCGGGTGGATATCCATTTTTCCCAAACATCCAATTTGTTGGCATATAATTAGTTATTAAAGTCCCTAATGATCCTTTTTTTTTTTTTTCTGAGATGTTCACTGTAATGTCTCCCTTTCCATTTTTAATTTTGTTTACTTGAGTGTTCTCTTTTTTCTTAGTTTGGATAAGAGCTTATTTATTTTCCAAAAACTACACAACTGTCAGTTTTTTAAAAATTATTTTCTGTTCTCTATTTGCTCTATTTTACTTCTAATTTTTATTATTTTCTTCCTACTGATAACTTTTTGCTTAATTTGTACTGTATATTGTTCTTTGAGGTTTAAAGTTTGGTTCTTTATTTGAATTTTTAATGTAGGCATTTATTACTATAAACTTTTGTCTTAGTACTGCTTTTCATGCACAAAATAAGTTTCATTATGTTGCATTTTCATTTTGTTTTGTCTGAATATATTTTTAAAATTACCTTTTGATTTTATTCATTGATCCAATGATTACCCAAAGATGTGTGCTTTAGTTTTTACGAACATGTTAATTTTCCAATTTTCTCGCTGTTACTGATTTCTAGTTTCATTTCACTGTGTTCTGGAAAGGTACTTGGAATGAGTTTTATATTCTTCAGTTTCTCAAGACTTGTTTTGTAGTTAACATGTAATCTATTCAGGTGAATTGTCTGTGTTCTCTTGAAAAGAATGTGTAATCTGCTGTTGGTTGGAAAGTTATAAATATGTCTATTAATTCCTTTTGGTCTGTAACAGTGTTCAAGTCAGCGGTATGGATATTCCACTGATAACTGAAAGTGGAATATTGTAGTATCCTACTATTAATATACTGCTATCAATTTCTCTGTTTGTATCAGCCAATATTTGTTTATATATTCAGGTGCTTTGATACTGGGTACATATATGCTTATAATTATTATATCTTCTAGTTAAATTGACTGTCTCATCATTGGATAATTAACTTCATCCCTAAAGATAGTTTTTTATTTAAATCTATTTTGTGGAATCATAATCACTTGTGCTTTCTTTGGCTATTATTTACATAGAATACCTTTTTATTCCTTCACTTTCAGACTATATGTATTCCTCACATACTTCTTTATATGTTATATGCATCTTTTATAATTTATATCCATTAACAAACTATTATGGCCATAGTTGATTTAATAGTTTTGTCTTTTAAGGTTTTACTAGAGTCATAATTGATTTACATATTGATTTATAACATTAGACTGTTTTGAAAGGCAGGTCTCGTCGTGATGAACTTCGTCAACTTTTGTTTGAGAAAGTCTTTATCTCCCATTTATATTTGGAAAACAGGATTGCTGACATCCTATTTTTGCTGGCAGTTTTCTTCTTTCAGGATATCGAATATATTATCTCACTCCATTCTAATGTGCAAGGTTTCTTTGTTGATAGTTTTATGGATTCTTCTTGTATATGACAAGTAGCATTTCCCTTGCTGTTTTCCAAAATTCTTTCTTTGTCTTTACTTCTGACCACTTAATTATGTTGTGTCTCTATGGATAGCTTATCTGCTGTTCTGAGATTCCTGATTCTAGATTTCTGTTTTCTTCCCCAGCCTTAGAAAGTTTTGTGCTTTTATTTGCATAAATATGTTTACACCTTCTTTCTTTCTCTCTTTGCTTCCTTCAATTCTGATAATGCATATTGTTGTGATTGATAATATTCTATAAATCCCTTAAAGTACTTTTGTTCCTTTTTAATTTCTTTTTCTCCTCAGATTGGATCGTTTCCAGTGACCTGTATTTGAATTCACAGATTCTTTTTCTTCTTGATCTAGTTGACTGCTGATATCTTCTATTTAATTTTAGCTCAGTTATAATATTCTTTAGCTCTATGGTTTATGTTTCGTGCTTTTTTATACCTTCTTTTTTTGGTTGAAATTTTCAATTTGCTCTTATATTTCTCTCTTGATCTTGATAGGTATCCTTATGACCATTATTTTTAATCCTCTGCTGGGTAAATCACGTACTTTTATTTCACTAGGGTCAGTTTCTGATAATTTATCTTATTCTTTTATTTCTAATGTATTTCTTGCTTCTTCATTTCTCATGAATGTCTGTTGCTTCCTGCACATTATGGAAGACAATGGCCTCTCCCAGTTTTGTCAGACTGGCCTCATGTGAGAGAAGGATCTCACCAATTTGTCCAGTCAGAAAGTTTGACATACCCCTCAAATATTTGTGATTGTTTAAACCCCTGCTTCTATTTTTGTTGGTCCCAGATTAGAATGTACTACACTGTGCTGGTTCCCCAAAATAGGTAAGGTAGAATACATATGCTTTAGATGTTGCTGGAAAGATCAGTTGTCAGATATTCATTCCAGGTCTTTCTATACTCATGTTGAAGCTGTGAGTGGATGGTCAACTTTCACACTCTCTGCACTAAGACTAAGAGAAACCCTGAGACAAATGAGTGCACTTTCATTCATACTGCACCCTGTGATCATGAGGAGACAGCTGCTGGAAGTAGGCTTGTTATATTTCTACCTCTTTGCTTTCTTTGGTCTAGGGAGACTCAAGAATGCAAACATATATGTGTAGATACATATATATGCCTGTGTGTGTGTGTGTGTGTGTGTGTGTATGTATGTGTGTGTGTGTAGCTCCATCCTATTATGTTCCTCTGGAGAATGCTAACTAATACCGGGAGGTTTTGAATTAATTTACCATATTTCAAAATCAAGTTGGTACTCAACAAAGCAAAACAAGTTTTCATATGAGACACTAAAGAAATAACTGCTTAGGGAATGAGGGAACATAGGTTTTATAGCATACCACTCTTCCTGTGAGAATTATATAAGAAAAATATTTAATCTATAAAATTTGGGAATCTGATTAGCATGAAATACATAAGGCAGTAGATACATAGTTGGATATATGGTATCTTGTACATTATTTCTAAATGTACGATGCATCAAAATCTTTTATCGTATTTAGGAGACCACATCTGAACTCATGATTTTTATGTACATAAGTTTGATAAGATCTGGTATAGTAAACTCTGGGTTTGATTTCAGTTAGTGGAAAAAACATTTTCAATAATAAGAATGTGTACAGTTACTCACAGACTCTCACTTTCATGATTTATTTACAGAAATCATTTCAGTATGTGATGGCTACAAACAAGGTTTTCTAAGGCACTTTTCCAGAAGTACTATAGAGTACCTAAAACATCATTTAATTCTTTGTGCAGTTATTCTGACATCAAGAAAGTGAAGCATATATCCACACTCAAGTGTGGCTGCACATAGTGATGTCATTCTAAAGGGTAGATAGAGTAGGCATAGGGATAAAAGACATAACTTTCCAGTAGAGAAAACTGATGAAACACAACCTTAGCTAACTGTTAACATCAGCAATGTTAAGTTATGTTCATATATATGCCCATATATGTGATGAAAATGGTACTTTACCTTTATGGTCTTCTTCACCCACTCTATCAATTACAAAATAAAGCAAAATATAAACCCAGTCTATTGATGTAAAACTCATTAAAGATTTACTGACTTTTCATGAAACACTTGACCAGAAAGTCCCCTAGATTGTTGAGGTCATTTACATAAAGAAATTCAGAGCTACTGTCACTGCTTAAGAATCCTGAGACTAAAAAAAGTGATATGATACTTTTAATGGGATATGGGCACAGAAGAATATTAGATAAAAATTAAGAAATTTGAATATATTGTAGACATTTTAGTTAATAATAATGTATTAATATCAGTTCATTAATTATGCCAAATGTACCATGCTAATGTTAGATGTCAGTAATAGAGGAAATTGGATATATATAGGCAACATTCTTTCTGTTCTATCTTCAAAAATTTTCTGTAAATCTAAAACTTAGATTCTAAAATAACATTTATTTTAAAAATACTAAGTTCATTAAATACATTTCCCTATAACTCTAGCATTAACAAAACTATGATCTAGCTAGGATATAAAATAGAAAGAAGGTATTATGGTTAATTATGTTAATTTTAAATTAAGCCTATATAGGAAACTATAGAATGCAAAGACACTGACATTCAACAGATTTTCCTAGCAAACTGGAAAACATAAAAACAGCAAGTCACATAAGTAGCAATTAGGAAAGGCTGTGTTTATCAACTATACAATCATAAAATTATTCAAACATATCCTAGGCACCAGCATTTATATAAAAATTTGAAAATATTTATAGAAAAAGTTTTTATTTTATTTATTATACTTTATAACAGAATATAAATTAGTGGTAGAAATTAGTGGTAGAAAATAGGTTTAGTCTTTGGCAAAACCAAAAGAAAATTTATACAGCATATTTCAGTTTATTGTATTTTTAAAAATTCATAATAGCTATAATATCAAGAAATAGCTTCAATATTTAGGCCTTGACTTTCTAATATTTCACCAGAAAATTAAGCTTTATCATAATCTCAAGATTTTAAGGGAAAATATTTTAAAAAAAGATTAGAAAATAAAAATTATTAAAATATTTATCTCTCATTTTTGCTCTATGACCATAACAGCAAAGATATCCACATTCCAATAGAAAATCTCTAAGAAAAAAGATAACGTTAACTTGGATCCATAAATTTCCTCTGCAATAAAGTACATTTTTGAGACATTTGAATATTTCTTTAGTTTCTTGGATATTTTTATTACTTTGAATAAATGATATTAGCTTGTCATGTCGAGCTGCATCCAACTTCAGGTTTGTTCTGACACTTCTGTTGCTAAGCTTAGCAATAAGTCATGTCCTGTAGTATGTAATCAACACATAGTCCAATGTTAATAAAAAGTGGAGGGAAAGGCCATCCACTCATGCCATTTTAATCACATCATCTTTTTATTCAGTAACTGATTTTTAATATCTACCAACCCCCTAATTTCAAAAATATTCTCAAATGATTATTCTTATACATATAATCAACTCTAAGAAAAGTTTATGAAAATATTTTCTCATAAGTTATTGAATATTTTGATTTACTTCATATTCTTTGTAATAACTTGTCAAGGCTGTCAATATTATTTGTAAGAAAAAAACAAAAACCATGCAGTAGCCTATATTATGTAGTAATAAAATAGGACCATTAAAATTTTAAGTATAAATGATGGGTAATGCAACTTTCCATGCATGCTAAGTAATTATCGTTATTAATCTGTGATATAAATACCCTTCATGCAATATTAACTGATTTTCAGCATAGCAAAATATAATATTTATGTAAGTCAAGATTGCCTTGCTTATGCTACAATAGCATAATACCTTAAAATTTCAATGGCTAGGAAAATTAAAAATTCACTTCTTACAATATAAATTCCATCTTGGCTCAGCCCAGTGCTTTGTTCCACATCATTCTGACTGTCAGCCCCATCCTTATAAGTCTTCGCTCTCTCGAATATATATATACATACATATATATATGTATGTATATGTATTTTTTTTTTACCATCTCAAAGAGAAAGAAACAATAAAAGGCCTCACATTCACAATTTAATGCTCTAGCCCAGAATGAGGCATATCACTCCCACCAAAAACAGAATGTCTAGTAACTATATGGCCCTGCCCAATTGCAAGGGAGAATATGCTGATGTCTGTAAGACCACTTCTAGTAGTCCCTAAGAGGACTCATAGAACTCAGCACATCGCTGTACTCATGACTAAGATTTTTTATAGTAAAAAGATACAAAGCAAAATTAAGAAAAGAAAAAAAGATACATGGGGTGAAATCAATAAGAGGTCAGGTACACGTTTCTAAGAATTTTTGTTTGTTTTGTTTTGTTTTGTTTTTGTTTTGTTTTCCCCAGTGGAGTCACATAGACATGCTTAATTCCATCAGCAATTAGCTGTATTGGAATACATGTCAAGCATTGTCTGCCAGAGAAACTTATTAGAGATTCAGTGCCCAAGAGATTTTACTGGGTGTTGACCATGTGGGTACCCTTTGCCTAGAAAATACCAAATTTCAGATTCACAAAAGAAGAGCAGGTGTTCAGTCTAAATTATAAGCAGCCTAGACACAGCAAACTGCCATTATTGGTCAATTGTTGACTAGGAAAACTCAGAGAGTCAAGTTCCAAGATGCCAGCCGAGGTCCAATCTTGCAAGCAGGTTGTTCTAAAGTTAATAATCACAGCAGCACTGCTATGTTAACTTTTTTTTTTTTCTTTTTTCTTTTTTTGAAGTAGTCTTGCTCTGACGCCCAGGCTGGAGTGCAGTGGCGCCATCTCGGCTTACCGCAAGCTCCACCTCCTGGGTTCATGTCACTCTCCTGCCTCAGCCTCCCAAGTAGCTGGGACTATAGATGCCCGCCACCAAGCCCGCCTAATTTTTTGTATCTTTAGTAGCAATGGGTTTTAACTGTGTTAGCCAAGATGGTCTCGTTCTCCTGACCTCGTGATCCACCCTCCTTAACCTCCCAAAGTGCTGGGATTACAGGCGTGAGCTACCACACCTGGCCTAACTCTTTTATGAACAGGTAGTGAGGATTTAAATTCCACTGTACCCAAAATAATGAGAGAACAGAATTCAGATAGGCATTAAAAGTATCTTCTTCATCATTACTATTTGTAAATCTAGAGAAAGTTCATTTATATCTATATGAATTTATAGTGTTGAGATTTTTCTGATAGTGTTTTAGCAATATGTAGTAGATTTTAAAAAACCTAAATCGTTATCAGAAAAATATTTATAGCCAAATATTTAGCTTTATTTACCAAAACTGTAAGTCGAAAAGGAAATTAATGTTAATATTTTATGTTGAACTAGTAAATAAATGGGAAGAAGAAGGTAGAAAAAATTACAGTTGTTAAAAATATCTATATCAATATTTGTACATAAAGATATATATACATATGATTACAAACATATATTTGCTTGCATATACATAAATTATTTAAGGAAGGACATATAAGAGAACAAAATCTCATCTCCTCCTGTGAAGAGAAGAAAGGCCTGAGGTAGGTAAAGAAACAGAATTACTTGTTAATATATAAACTTGTTAAGTTTTTATATATTGCTTGTTAATATATAAAAATACTTGTTAACATACAGATTTCATTTAATTTTTTTTTTCTTACTATGTTACTTTAAAAACTAGTGTTTAGGAAGTTCATTTGGAAGGATAAATATGTGACTATATCTTATACATTAAAAAATATATAGAAAGCTATTTAATAGCAGCTTATATTGCCTTAAGAATAGATTGATTTTAAAAACTAATTAGCAAACCAATGAACAAACAATGTCAAACACATAACTCATATGAGGAGATCATATATTTAAATTGTGGTGTTCCATGAAGATATACCACAAGTTTACATGTTCTTAAAAGTCAGAAGCATATTTTCCCGTCAATTTACCATTCTTTATATCCTGGGCCTAAAAATAGTACTGCATTGGCCCCAAATTTCCAACTCTTCCAAAGCATCATCAATTATATATATGCGTTACCCCTTTAAGGATTTATTATGTTATGCCCTAAATCAATATTAGAGAATGGCATGTGCTTTTCTTCTCATTTTATTTTTTCTCAAGTTTCCTTTTTTCCTAAGAAGAACCTTCTGCATGCGTGTTGCCCTGCAGATAGACTATTAAAGACTTGTCTCCTCAATCACTTCATCAAATGTATGTGTATATGTGTAAATGTCATAGGTGAAAATTATGGAGCTAAAGCTTGTAATCTGTGTTAAAAGTAAGATACCACGGTTCCACATATCAGATCAGCAGAGGTTTGTTTTAAAAATAATGCAAGCTACAGTAAGAGATGCACCCTAATACATAAATGGTGGACATAATATTAGTAAATATTTCTAGAGAATAGTTTGAGAAACCACTCCCAACGGCATAATTAATAAAACATTGATTTTCAAATACAAGAACCCATTTTTTAAAGTATCTAACAAAAACTAGAAGAATGGGTAAGTAAATCAAGGTATAACAATATTTATAATGTATATTTTGTGGCAATTAAAATAGTGTTTCAGACTCAAATACTTCAGTAAAATGATCATGTAAGATGTTAATGTTAAAAAAATTGTTAGATCCCGTTTCATTGCAAAAGGTAAGTGTATGGATATTTGCGTAGTAACAAATATTAGAAAGAGATATTTATCATGTGGATAGTCATTTCCTCAAGGCATTGGGATTATGAGTGCATTTTTTTCATATGCACCACTCTATATTTTAAAAGCTCTTTATAATGATGATATATTACTTTCAAAATTTAAAAAGAGAAAATAAATTATATTTTAAGAGATATAGAAAATTTAAAGAAATTAAAAAAAAAGATAATTATTATAGCAGAAAATAATAGCTTTTAAAACTGACACTAATAAAGTACAATTATTCATCACTTAACAATGATGATACCTTCTGAAACTCTCATCACCAATTCTGTTGTGCAAATATTAATATCAGAACGTACATGAATATACCTAGATAGTATACCTAACTACACACATAAAATATATGGTGTAGCCTATTGCTCTCCAAAGCTTCAAATCTGTACAACATGTTATTGCATTGAATACTATAGGCAATTGTACTACAGTGGTAAATATTTACGTATCTAAATATATGTAAACATAGAAAAGATAATGGATTGTGTTGCACTACAATGATTAAGTCAATCAATAGCTATGAAGTCACTGGCAATATTACATTTTTAGCTTCACTAGAATCCTATGGGACCACTGTCTTATATGCAGTCCATTGTTGACTGAAAAGATGTTTTGTAGTACATGACTGCATGGTAATAAATCGCATGAGGATAATGACATTTAGGGAAAATATTTAAGAAAATGTTTGTTCCATTGATAGTTATACATATCTATTCATCACAGTATCTGTAAGTTCATCTTTCATGTAACATCCTTCCTCTACTTATCTACTGTTTATTCATTTAGTCTTATCTAGTGACCATCAAAATATAAAAAATATTATTTTACATTTACAGTATAACACTAGAAGGTTTTGAAATAATTAAGGAGCTAAAAAATTCAAACAATAATTTTGCAGGAACTATATATGTTTGAGCACTTTGCCTGCCAACTTCTAATCCCATGCAAATTAAGGCTGTTAAATTACACTAGCACACCTTCCTCCTTACAAAGACAGGAAATATTTAGAAAGTCATTAATGAGCTAATCATTTATTGGATCCTATTTTGTAATCAGTGTAAGAGGATGAGATGCAAACATGAAATTTTTCCCTCATCTATTAATTATTAAGACCTTTATTTGTCTTGAGGGTCAAATTCTTCCTTATAAAGGTAAAAGTCATCCCTAAATTTCAGCATTTATTAGTCAGTGATGGATAAAAAGTGACTACATTAAAGTAAATTAAATCCACCTTGACTAATTTACCTTATTCTAAAATATCTTAATATACTTGGAAGCCCTTATCTTTTTTTTCACCTTCTCCCCCTATTTAAAATACAATCTATGTTTTAAATCTAATATTTAATTTAAAATACAATCTATGTTTTAAAACATGTATTAATGTGAAGTAGAGAGACATGTAAAGGAAAGAGAATCACTGTCCTTTCTCAATGTTTAAGAGAGGGCAACTATCAGCTATAACAATAAATTTAGAAAGGAACAAAAATACGTTTTATTGCAGAAGATAACAGGGATACTCAATTTGATGGAAAGCTTCATAACACAGTGTTTAGGTTCTTTCATTAAAAAGAGAAAATGATGATACTGCACCCTGAACTGGGATCTGATATCTTCATCACTGATTTACAGTAACATCTGTGGAGGGGAAGGTCACCATGCTGAATAAGCTACTAATGTGGCTCAGGTAGAAGGTCATTTGTGCATATTGTAACTTCTCATCATTTTAGGAGCAAAGAGAGTTTGGAAACAAGACTTTGACTTTTGCAGATAAGTATTATATTGCTAAAGAGTTCAAAGTGTTTATTCTTGATGCCTGGTAAATAAAGTGCCTTTTGCTCTGAAGTTTTCAAGCAAGATTGCTATACCAATGTTCAACAGATACTCAGTCAAAAATTCTCATCTGGGGACTGAGACTAGATAACAGAATTTTAAAAGATTTCCTTCCTTAGACTTTTTGTAACAAAGACAAATGAAAGTAGAATGTGAGGACAAGGAAAAGCTTAAATATTTTCTTCTAAACTTTTTCTTTTTGGCACAGAGAAGCATAAACATTTTTCCATTCTTTTTTTTTTTTCATACCAGTGCCTTTATTTTATTTGTAATAGACTTCTGACTTCTAGGGAGAATCTCAATCTATAGTTCTTTGACCCCCCCTCCCCCCAACACACACATGCACACACACAGTACATCAAATTAAACTTAAAACTAAATTTTCTTCCGTAAATATAAGTAGTCACTTTCAGTAGCTTTTCTGTCTACAGATTTCAGCATAGAAATTAAAAGGTATGGAAATCAAAGATAATAAGGAAAAATATTTCCTGTGCTTTTCTTGATATGCCCTTCAAACTCATGGGATTATTAGTAAGACTTTGTAATTTTTTTTCTATTGTTTTAACATAAAGTTCTATTTATTTTTTCTCTTTTTTGTCTGGCACAAATTTGATGGTCTCTTGTTGACTATAGCCACCAATATCCCCCTAGGGATTATTAGCTAGGTCTTGTTTCTCTAATATAACAAAACATCTTTTAGGTTATATAATATGTGGTGACATCTCAACACAACATTGTTTATTCAGTTTGTCATTGAGCACACTCGCAAATGTATTTGAAAGAAAAATTCCTGGAAGTCAACGAGCTGATGGAACAGGTATAGACATTTAAAATTTTGATATATGTGGCCAAATGGCATTCCAAATTGTACTAATTACATTTACACTAACAAAAGTCAGGATGTTTTTAAATCTCCATTTAACAACTACATGTTACTTTGCAATATTCCATGTATTATTTTAATCTTTAAGGTATTTTAACCAGTAATTGTTTTACTAGTTTGTTCAAATAGCATATAACATTCTACTTATTCTGTTCCTTCCCATATGACTTATTAAAAGTTTTGCTTATTTTCTTGTGTTTATAGTTTACTTTTTATATTTACTTATTTATTTTACTTTTAATCATTGACTATATAAAATTTATTTTTATAGAAATTGTTCTCATCACCCTTGACTAAATAATATGTTTTCTCCAAAATTTGTTATGCCATGTTTATTGTATACTAAATTTTCATATGTATTGAGTTCATTTCTAAAATATGTATTCTGGTTTTAAGACGTGTGTACTCATTCATCAGTCTCACACTTAAAGATTATGTTGATTCTGACAGAAGAGACCAAGCTGAGGACAGAATATTAAAGTTCAAAGACTGTTTCTTTGAATCAACTCAGTCAGATGAAAAGCAATTATGAAATGAACAAACTTCTGAAAATATAGAATTATGTAAAGAGACCACACTTACATTTCACGGGTATTCCTGAGAGAAGCAGACAAAATAAACAACTTGGAAATTATATATCATGATATACTCCATAAAATTTCCCTAATCTCTCCAGAGGTTGACATGCAAATTTAAGAAATACAGAGAATCCTGTCTAGATACCCTTACAAGATGATAATCACCAAGGCACATAGTCATCATATTGACCAAGGCCAATGTGAAAGAAAAAAATATTAAATTCAACTGGAGAGAACCATCAGACCACATTCAAAAGGGACCCTGATCAGGCTGGCAGTGAACCTCTCAGCAGAAATATTACAAGCTGGGAGAGATTGGGGGCCTATTTTCAGCATAATTAAAGAAAAGAAATTACAATCAAGAATTTCATTTCTTTTCAAACTACGTGTATTAGCCCATTCTCACACTGCTAATAAAGGCATATCTGAGACTTACTAGTTTTTATATATATATATATATATATATATATAAAAGAGGTTTAATTGACCTACAGTGCAACATGGCTTGGAAGACCTCAGGAAACTTACAGTCATGGCAGAAGGGGAAGCACACACATCCTTCTTGACATGGTGGCAGGAAGAGAAGTGCCCATCAAAGCGATAAATGTCCCTTATAATCCTTATAAAACCCTCAGATCTCATAGGAACACAATATAATAAGAACAGCAGTGTGGAGGTAACTGCCCCCATGATTCAGTTACCTCCCACTGGGTCCCTTACACAACACATAGGGATTATGGGAACTACAATTCACGATGAGATTTGGGTGGGGACAAACCATATCACTAAGCTTCTTAAGTGAAGGAGAAATAAAATCCTGTTCAGACAAGCAAATGCTGATAGTATTTGTTACAACTAGACAAGCTTTACAAGAGGTTCTTAAGGGAGTAGTAAACATGGAAAAGAATGAATGACACCTGCTACCAGAGAAATAAAATAAAACAGTTATCCCACCAACCCTATAAAGCAACTACATGATCAAGTATAAAAACAATCAGCTAACAACACAATGACAGCATCAAAATTTCATATATCAACACTAACACCAAATATAAATGTTCTATGCACATCTTTAAAAGGCACAGAGTGGGAAAAAAAAAAGTCGAACTGTCTGCTATCTTCAAGAAACCCATCTCATATGTAATGACACCCACAGGCTCAGAGTAAATGAATGGAGAAAAATCTACCATGTAAGCAGAAAAAAAAGGAATCAGTAATTGTTTTTCTTATGTCAGGTAAAAGACTTTAAACCAACGAAAATCAAGAACTGCAAAGATGGGCACTACATTATAATAAAGGATTCAATTCAACAAGAAAAAATAGCTATCCTAAATATATACATACCCATCATTGGAGCACCCAAATTTATAGAACAAGTCCTTGTTTACCTCCAAAACACACTTAGCGACACAATAGTAGCGGAAGTTTTTTGTTTGTTTGTTTGTTTGTTTTTTGAATCTTCCTCTGTCACTCAGGCTGGAGTGCAGTGGTGTGATCTCGTCTCACTGAAACCTCCACATCCTCGGTTCCAGCGATTCTCTTGCCTCAGCTTCCCATGCAGCTGGGATTACAGGCACCCAATAGCGGAAGATTTTAATGCCCCCGCCCCCCTTACAGCATTAGAATGACCATTGACATAGAAAACTACCAAAGAAATTTTGCAGATAAACTTGACACTTGACAAATTTAATTGACATCTATAGCATATTCAATCTACAGACATCTACAGAATATGCAATCTTATTATCTGCACATGGAACATAATCTAAGATGGATTATAGGCTCAATAATAAGGTAAGTCTCAATAAATTAAAAAAAAATGAAATACTACCCACCACACTCTTGGACCACAGTGCATTAAAAATAGAAATCGATATCAAGAACTCTCAAAACTACACAGATATATAAAACTACATAGCTTGCTCCTGAATAATTCCGGAGTAAACAACAAAATTAAGGCAGACATCAAAAAATTATTTGAGCTGGGCGTGGTGGCTCATGCCTTAATATCAGCACTTTGGGAAGATGCAACAGACCGGTCACTTGAGGTCAAGAGATTGAAAGCAGCCTGCCCAATATGGCAAAACCCCATATCTACTAAAAATACAAAAATTAGCTGGGCACAGTAACCTGTGCCTGTAGTCCAACTACTCAGGAAGCTGAGGCATGAGAATCACTTGAACTTGGGAGGTGGAGGTGGCAGTGAGCAAGATCACACTAGTGCATTCCAGCCTAGATGACAGAGTGAGACTCTGTCACAAAAAAAAAGAAAAAAAATGAAATTAATGAAAATAGGGACAAAACCTACCAAAACTTTTGAGATACAGCAAAAGTAGTTTATAGTGCTCCTTCATAAAGAAGTTAGAATGATTTCAATTAGCAATATAATGTTGCACTTAGAGAAAATGAAAAAAGAGAGAGAGAAGAGCAAAACAGTTGTAAAACCAGCAAAAATAAAAGAAATAAATAACCTTAGAAAAAAATGAATGAAATTAAGGTGTAAAATATCTATACAAAAGATCAATAAACAAAAAATTAGTTATTTAAAAGAATAAATAGGGTTAATAAACCACTAGTTAGATTAAAAACAAAAAAGAGAAGATCTAAGAAATTCAATCAGAAATGACAAAGATGACATTACAAGTAAGCCCCCCAAAATAGACAAGTTCTTCAGAGACTATTATGAACAACTTTATGCACACAAATTAGAAAAACTGGAGGAAATTGATAATTTACTGGAAATACACAGTTCCCAAGAATGAACCAGGAAGGAAATGAAAACTGGAACAAACAACAGGGTCTGAAATTGAATCAGTAACAAAAAGCCAACCAACCAAAAAAATGTCCTGGATCAGATGGATTCACAGTAGAATTCTACTAGATTAAAAAAAAAAAAAAAAAACACCAATTTTACTGAAACTATTCCAAAAACTTGAGGGAAAGGGAATCCTCCCAAACTCATTCTACAAAGCCAGCATCAGCATAATACCAAAATCTGGCAGAGACACATCAACAAAACAGACACTACAGGTCAATATCATTGATGAGCAAGACAGAATAATCCTCAAGAAAATGCCAGCAAACTGAAACCAGTAGCACATCAAAAAGTTAATACACCATGATCTTGTAGACTTTATTCTTTGGAGGCAAACTTTGTTCAACATATGCAAATCAATAAATGTGATGCACCACATAAACAGAATTAAAAGCAAAATCCAAAATTGTATCAATGAATACAGAAAATGCTTTGGGTAAGATCCAAAATCACTTTATGACAAAAACCCTCAACAGACTAGGCATTGAAGCAATATACTAAAAATAATAAAATCCGTGTAAGACAAAAATACAGCCAATATCATACTCAAAGTGCAAAAACAGCAAACATGCTGCTTGAGAACTGGAACAAGACAAGAATGCCCATTCACCACTCCTGTTTAGCATGGTACTGAAAGTCCTAGCTTGAGCAATAAGGCAAGAGAAAAAAATATAAAGCATCCAAATAGGAGATGTCAAATTATCTCTCTTCACTGATAATATAATTATATGTCTAGAAAACCCTAAAGATTCTACCAAATGGCTCCTAGGACTAATAAATGACTTTAGTAAATTTTCAGTATTCAGAATCAATGTAAAAAAAAAAAAAAAAACATTTCTGTACATCAGTAATGTCCAAGCTGAGAGTCAAATTAAGAGCACACTATCATTTACATTAGTCACAAAAAAGAGGAATATCTAGGACTACAGCTAAGGAAGTGTAAGATCTCTGCTATGAAACCATAAAACACTCTGAAATAAAGTAGAAGTGATGCAAATAAATGGAAAAACATTCCAAGCTAATAAATTGGATCAACCAGTATCATTAAAATGGCTATACTGCACGAAGTAATTTGCTGATCCAGTGCTTTTCCTATCATTCTATCATGATAACTATAAAACACTGCTGAAATAAAGTAGAAGTGATAGAAATAAATGGAAAAACATTCCAAGCTCACAAATTGGATAAACCAATATCATTAAAATGGCTATGCTTCAGAAAGTAATTTGCTGATCCAATGTTTTCCCTATCCAATTACCAATATTTTTTCACAGAACTAGAAAAACTACTTTTAAATTCATATAGAATCAAAAAAGATCCTGAATAGCTAAAACAATCGTAAGCAAACCAAACAAAACCAAAAGAGCCATGTTACCTGACTTCAAACTATATTGCAGGTCTAAAGTAAACAAAACATCATGGTAGCATGGAACAGGTACAAGAACAGAAACACAGACCGGTGGTACAGAAGCGATAACCCAGAAATAAAGCCACACACATATACCCATCTGATCATTGACAAAGCTGACAAAAACAAGCAGTGGAGAAAGGACTATTTATTCAATAATTGCTGCTGGGAAAACTGGAATATGCAGAAGAATGAAACTAGGCTCGTATGTTTCATCATATACAAAAATTAGCTCAAGGTGCATTGAAGATTTAAATGTAAAACCTAACACTATAAACGTCCTGAAAGAAAATTTACAAAAGGAGCCTTCCTGATATTGGCTTTGGCAGTGAATTTTTGGACTGGACTCCAAAAGCAATTGCAGCAGAAAGAAAAATTGGTAAGTAGACTTCATTAAACTAAAGTACTTCTGCATATCAAAAGAAACTATCAACAGAATAAATAGACAGTATACCCAATGGGAGAACATACTTGTAAACTATGTATCCAAAAAAGGTCTAATATCCAGAATCTATGAGAAACTTAAACATTTGGAAAGAAAACTTTACCCCATAAAAAATGGGCAAAGGACATGAACAGACACTTCTCAAAAGAAGACATACAATCAGCTAACAAAGATATAAAAGTATTCTCATTATCACTAATTATAAGAGAACTACAAATCAAAACCAAATGAAATACCATCTCACACCAGTAAGAGAAATGCAAATCAAAATCAAATGAAATACCATCTCACACCAGTCAAAGTGGTTGTTATAAAAAAGTTAAATAATAGCAGATACTGGTGAGGCTGCAGAGAAAAGGGAATGCTTATACAGCATTGGGTTGGTGGAAATGTAAATCATTTCGGCCACTGTGAAAAGTAGTTTGGAGATTTCTCAAAGAAATTGAAACAGAGCTACAGTTCAATCCAGCAAATCATATTACTGGGTATGTACCCAAAGGAAATAAATTGTTATACCAAAAAGACACATGCACTTGTATGTCCATTTTAGTGATATTCACAATAGCAAAGACATGGAATCAACCTAGGTGCTCATCAATGGTGAATGTGAACATTAAGATAATGATAATAGACAATGTGGATTACTACAGTGGCAAGGGGGGTGGTAAACGTGCCAGTCTCTCTCTATAAATAATATATATATATATATTCCCTGTATTTAAAATGAAAGTTTAAAATGTTGTGTTAGTGTCTTACAAACTTTTAAAAAAATCTTGTATTGGCATTCAATTCTACCTAATTAACCTTAATTTTGAGACTTTTATCAACTATTTTGCATGTTCATATTCATGTTAAATTATCTGCCTTTGTTAAAAATGTCTATATATCATTTGAGAAACCTATATGTATAGATAAATGTATTAGAATGTTTTATTCTTTAACTGTAATTGATTCAATGTGTAAGATAAAATATTGTAAGTAAAAGAGGGAATTTGTTGCCCCATATTACAAGATATCCAAAGATATGATGCTATTGGGCTATACTAAATTAGTAGCTCAAAGCTGGATTCTCTTCTTTCTGTGCTACAATTCTGGCTCTTTTGACTATTGACCTGAAGCTTCTCTCTAATAATGATGTGGCATATGCTGGTCTTGCATTAGTGTGCCTTTGACATTGAAGATTAATTTATAGAGAAACTGAAATTTTATCTCCCAAAATTGGCCCTTACAATCTCATATGCACACCTCTCCCATGATAGTATGTGGGCCTTGAGGAGTTGTATAGTTTAATTTCTGGTCCTGTGTACGTCTCAAGAGTGCAGTTTAGTTTGATTGACATCTTCTACCAGGCCTGAAGATGAGGGTTTAATTGCTGTCAGTGTTTAAGATTTAGCAGGACTTGGTGTCCTTCTTAGACCCGAGTCAGAGCCCTGTAACTCAATGTCACAATTAGTTTAAGAGCACATGCAGAAAGATAAGTGCATGTAATAACCTTAATTTATTTTTTTTTAAATCACAGTATTTTTCCTATGCAAATGAAAACTTACTGTAATGGCATAGGAATTGCTTCAATAAAACATAAAATCTGTTAGGCCAGTTACTAAAAGGCAAAAGTAAAGATGCTTTGCACTGCACAGAATATTATGTTTGAATAAATGTTTCCTTTAAACATTTAAAAAAAAATTGTTAGCATCAAGCCACAACAAAGAAACTCAAGGAAGAAAAACTTATTTGACCTGGAAATGAGTTAAAAGAGAGCATTACTATTTCATGCCCTTTTAAAATGAGAAAGAAAATTGAAAATGGCCAGATGCAATAAAAGTTGAATTTTGGGTTAAAAAAATTAAAATATTTTATAATTTTTAATAATAGATCAATCCCTTAAAAATTTCATCCTTTTAACCAAATACTGAATGTATAAGTGTTTTGATTTGTTTTTATTTTACGTCAAGCCCAACCTCTAGAAAGACCATTATAATTTCTCTTTAAGTAATAGACAACTCGATCATATAAAAGATTTGTTTTAATAAATCCTTTTGTTGTGACTTAGAGAGACCATTTATGACATGCTTGGACTCTCTGGTTCATCCTGAACATCAGTCTTTCTTAAAAAATCAGTCATTTTATTCTAGGACTAAATCTACCATACAAGATTCTTTCTCACATAAAATTAGTTATCTTTAAGCTTTCTTACCAAATAAAGGAACCTCTTTATTTTTATAACTTTCTTTACATCTCTCTTATTTCCTGGTTCTTTATACCTTGTTTTATACATAACATTTATATAAGCTTTAAATTAGACAGAAATTATTCACCTTTTTAAAAAGGACACAGGGTTTTTTAATAGAAAAGATGTTTTCCTATAAATATCTTCTTATTGGAAAAAAACTAATAAGGAAATATTTATTATTTAATATAACAATAGATTCTAAATTATGATGTTTGTCTATAGGTATTAATCCCATTATGTTTACCTAATTATTTACTTGTTTATGTAGATGATTAATGAAAACAGCAAGAGACATTGATATGATTTGTCTGTGTCCCTATCCAGATTTCATCTTTCCCACTTGTTGTGGGAGGGACCAAGAAGAAGGTAATTGAAACATGTGGGTGGATCTTTTCCATGTGTTTCTCATGATAATGAGTAAATCTCATGAGAGCTGATGGTTGTTAGAAGGGGGAATTTTCCTGCACAAGCACTCTTATTGCCTGCTGCCATCCATGTAAGTTGTAACTTGCTCCTCCTTGCCTTCCGCCATGATTGTGTTGCTTCCCCAGCCATGTGGAACTGTAACTACAATTAAACCTCATTCTTTTGTAAAGTGCCCAGTCTTGGATATGTCTTTATCAGCAGTATTAAAACAGACTAATACAGTTAATTGACACCAGTGGAATGGAAGACTGCTGAAAAGATACGTGAAAATGTGGAAGCTACTTTGTAACTGGGTAACAGGCAAAGGTTGGAACAATTTTGAAGGCTCAGAAGAACCCCTCAAATGTGGGAGAATCTGGAACTCCCTAGAGATTTGCTGAATGGCTTTGACCAAAATTCTGATAATGATATGGACAATGAAATCTGGTCAGAAGTGGTCTCAGATGGAAATGATGAACTTGCTGGGAACTGGAGCAAGATGAGTCTTGTCACGTTTCAGTGATGAGACTGGTGGCATTTTGCCCCTACCCTAGAAATTTGTGGAATTTTGAACTTGAGAGAGATGACTTAGGGTGTCTGGCACAAGAAATTTCTAAGCAGCAAAGCATTCAAGAGGTAACTTGGGCACTGTTAAAGGCATTAAGTTTTAAAAAGGAAACAGAGCATACATGTTTGGAAAATTTACAGCTCACAATGTGACAGAAAAGAAAATCCAATTTTTCTGAGGAGAAATTCAAGCCAACTGCCTAAATTTGCATAAGTAATGGGGAGCCTAATGTTAACCAAGACAATGGGGAAAATGCCTCCAGGGCATGTCACAGGTCTTTATGGCAGCCCCTCTCATCACAGACCCAGAGGCCTAGAAGGAAAAAGTGATTTCCTCGGATGGGTGCAGGTCCCTGTGCTATATGCAGTCTAGGGACTTGGAACCTGCATCCCAGCCACCCCTGCCCTTGTTGAAAGAGGCCAATGTAGATTTTGGTCTTTAGCTTGACACAGTGTAAGCTTCAAGCCTTGGCAGCCTCCATGTGTTGTTGAGCCTACGAGTGCACAGAAGTCTAGAATCATGGTTTGGGGGCCTCTGCCGAGATTTCAGAAGATGTATGGAAATGACTGGATGCCCAGGCAGAAGTTTGCTCTAGCAGTGGGGAACTCATGGAAAACCTCTGCTAGGGCATGCAGAAGGGAAATGTGGGGTGAAAACCCTCACACAGAGTTCCTACTGGTGTATCAACTAGTGGAGATATGAGAAGAGGGCCATTGGTCTCCAGACCCCAGAATGATAGATCCACCAACAGCTTGCACCCTGTTCCTGGAAAAGCCACAGACACACAAACAAGCCCATGAAAGCAGCTGGGAAGGAGGCTGTACCCTGCAAAGCCAGAGGGGCAGAGTTGCCCAAGACCATGGGAACCCAACCTTTTGCATCAGAATGACCTGCCTGTCAGACAAGGAGTCCAAGGAGATTATTTTGGAGCTTTAAGGTTTGACTGACCTGCTGGATTTCAGACTTGCATGGGGCCTGTAGCTCCTTTGTTTTGTACAATTTCTCCCATTTGGAATGGCTGTATTTGCCTAATGCCTGTACCCCCATTGTATCTAGGAAGTAACTAACTTGCTTTTGATTTTACAGGTTCATAGGCAGAAAGACTGGCCTTGTCTCAGATGAGACTTGGGACTGTGGAATTTTGAGTTAATGGTGAAATGAGTGAAGACTTTGAGTGACTGATGGGAAGGCATGATTGGTTTTTAAATGTGAGGATATGAGATTTGGGAGAGGCCAGGGGTGGAATGATGTGGTTTGGCTGTGTCCTCATCCATACTCATCTTAAATTCTCATGTGTTGTGGGAGGGACCCAGTGGAAGGTAATTTAATCATGGAATCATGGGGTGGACCTTTCTGTGCCGTTCTTGTGATAGTAAGTCTCATGAGATCTGATGGTTATTATAAGGATGGGGGGGGGGGTTCTGTACAGGCTCTCTCTTTGCCTGCTGCCATCCATTAAGACATGACTTGCTCCTCCTTACCTTCCACCATGATTGTGAGGCTTCCCCAGCCACATGGAACTGCAAGTCCAGTTAAACCTCTTTTGTAAATTGCCTAGTCTTGGGTATGTCTTTATCAGCAGCATGAAAACAGACTAATACAGTTGTCATTTAAAGTTATGGAACCATCATGGCAAAATTATAACAGACAGTGAAAAAGATCTGACCTAAATGATTTCATCTCTCTTCTAACCTCCAAGATGTCCTTGTTCAGTCCTGGGCATATTCTGAACTAATTGGGAGGAACTTAGTTTAGAGTTTACCTTTAAATCAAAGATGATAAGAGTCCCTTTCCAAAACAAATCTTATAGCCTGCTGACTAGACTATCTAAAGCTACAAGATTGGAAGTTATGGTAACCTTACTAATTTGAAGATGTAGCATTTTTATTAAACCAATATCAATGTCTTATTTATTAAATATTACGTAAGCAAAGATCATTCTGTTTTGGACTGGGCTTATGGTTTTGTGACCCCTATGCCACATTTTGACACCTTATAGTATTTGGTAGGGACAAGTATGAAATTGCTTGATTAATAAATGGAAACTAAAATGAATGCTGACAGTTTTAAGACATTTCTAATATTAGTTAACCAGTAATTTTCAAGGTAGCGTATTTATTAAAGATTGTACTTAATTTACATAAACTTGAAAGAGCATTTGACTAGTCTTCTTTCTTCCTGATGAAGTATTTGACTCCAGTACTTTTATTTTCTTAAGCCAATTAATTGGAGCTCTTTTATATATTTTCAGTAGTGAAACATTCTGTACACAACACATATATACATAGACATATTAGGTATGATGATAAAAATACATCTTATAGATTCATAAAAACCATTTTTTTCTACCTTACACTTTAAAATTTTTGATAACCTGTTTTGTTACCCTACGTAACTGTCAGCTAAATAGGCTTAAATTTGCATACTAAAGGAAACAACTCAGGTGAAAATCAAATAGCAAAATCTACGTCACAAGGTACAGAGGAAAAAAAATATATCTAGTGTGCTAGAAAGGAATTAAAATGGACTTAATTACCAATTAAACATTAAATTATAGAAATTATAAAGGCCTTTTAAATGCACACACTCACACACAAACACACACACACACAAATATCCTACAGCTTTTATTTCAGAACCTTAACCATGAGATATATACAAATTCACTGGCTTGTAAAAAGAACCCGTTGGATCCAAACAATGGTTTTTGTCTTAATAGAAAAATAAGAGCAGATTTAAAGCAGACCAAAAAGAATAAGAGAGAAAAAGAAAACTTAGAAACTCTATAGTTTGCAGGTCGACCTTAAGGCTCTTTCTCCTTAATGTAAATGTGCACAAAGACCACATTACTTCCATTTTACATAAACTCTGGTGAGTAGAAGTGTCATAAAATCCAGCAGGTGCTTGATAAAGGTAATTCTCATTGTTTTCTCCTCATACCTATATTACTTGTTTCCCACTTTTTTTTTTTTAAAGGAGAAACTGAGCTGTTGCCTAGGGTTTTTGTGTGGTGGATTGATGTGTGCTGCTTGTGGGCATGACTCCACAGTGTGTCACTACTGTGTTGTATCCGTCCTCTTATGTGTCTCAGTTTATCTCTTCAAAGGTCTATGACCTCTGAGAGGGCTCAAAACGCTGGGTGATCAGCCCTTATATGCATTTCCTGGATGAGTCTTTTTTTAAAAATTGATTTTTTTTGGAAATTTCCCTGTGCAGCCACACTCGTTTTTGGGGGATCAACCTTGTAGACACTCCCATGAGGCCCCCAGTCACCCAGAGGCACCTTTCAGCTGGGAGGAACAAATGTCCTTTCTCTCTGGAGCTGAGAAAACTCAGTCTTTTACCTATGAAAACAACAGTTCATTCAGTTCGAAATGCAAATGTTCATAGACAACCCAAATTGAGATTAATTTTGGGAGAAAAAGCAATACTGAATACCCCTTAGAATGTATCTCTGAATTAGAATTAGGATCCTTAAACAACTTCCTAGGAGAGGACTACTACTACTACTACTACTACTACTACTACTAATAGTAATAATGAACAGCCAAGACTTCTTCTTGTAAACTGTGCCCAGTCACCCCTAGTTTGTAGCTCTTGTCTGCCATTACACATACCAAGGTCAAATCCTCTCACAGTATGAGGTAATCTCTGGTACCTCCACAGCCAAAAAGGTCAGGTCATGCAAAACAGGAAAACAGAGCTTTAGACCTAAGAAGAATTTGCCTATGACTCTTGAAACTCCACAAGAAAACAGAACACCCCAAAAGGCGTGAGTGGCACCTTTGTGCCATTAAAATTATTTAATGGGGTTCACGTCAACAGAAGCTTTCCATAGACTTGTTCCTCATTGTCTTCTGCTATGATTGTGAGGTCCCCCCAGCCATGTGGAACTGTAAGTCCATTAAACCTCTCTTTTGTAAATTACCCAGTCTCGATAAGGTCTTTATCAGTAGCGTGAAAATGGACAAATAAAACATCTTGGAATCAGTAAACAGCCCTCACCAGACAACAAATGTTCAATAGCCTTTATCTTGGAACTCTAAGCTTCCAGGACTGTGAGAGAATGCATTTCTGTTCTTTATGAATTTCCCAGCTTTTGATATTTTGTTATAGCAGCACAAAATGGAATAAGGTAACAATGCTGTATATATACATATATACTTTTCAAAGGAGATGTCATCTCATTATTTCTGCAGATTCTATTATTAGCATACAAAAAATAGGATAGGAAAACAAGGAAACCGAGGCAGAGGAAAATGAATATTATCCAAGCACTCATTATGTGATGATGGTGCCACTGCTGCTAGAGGTAAAGGAAAAGAATGCACCTAAAAGACAAAAAATATGTGGACATAACTTAATAAAAAACCTCATAACTACAATAAGGTATATAGATTATTTGCAAAGGGCCTTTCAATAAAATACTATTAATGGTAATGAAAAGTTAAAGAACAGTATTATAGAATAAAGTCAACTGCATTCATTATAGATTTATAATCTCTCAAAACGCATTACCCTAAATTTATTTTCATTCCTTTGGATGCATTAATCTTGAATTATGCCAATTTTAAAACATGTAATGAGCGTTCTAACTTTTATTTTATTAAATGTTATTTTTGGAAAACTAAAATGCTGTGTTTAAAGATACAGATGTTAAAAATGCTGTTACCTGTAAATATTCCAATCAAGGTTTGTAAATCAAACCATAGTGAATATATTTTTAAATAAAAATTCTGATAATTAGAAACTTTTAAATTGAAAACAGATTTTATGTTTTCTCAAGCATTGAACATTTCCCTCCAAAAGTTAACTGGGAAAGAGACAATATCAAATTACACAAAGATAACATTGCTTGGTTCAATACTTTAAGGTTTGAAAAATGAATGCTGACATTACACCTCTAATCTGTGGTTATCACAAGGGTCTAGTTATAAGAACATTTGCCATATATTGTCTTAAATTTTTGAGACACTAGGGACTCTTCAGAACTAGGATGCAAGTAGAATTACTCTTTCTATATAACAGTAATTGGATTCAGGACTCCTTGTGCAATACTTTTAGAGAGACATAAAGATTCTTCAGTCAAAATGTTGACAAACGTCTGCTTCAGGTGAAAGTTAAGGTCATGTACAAAGGTTTAAAATTTTCTGCAAAAGAAATAATTTTCCTCACGCAAGGATTATGATTTCTAAGAATCCTATGGTAAAAAACAGTCTTGCAAGAATAATCATAAAGGACTACAAGGAAATAGAAGGTACTAAGAACAGAGACTATACTTTAAGGCAATGTTAAGGGTTGGTTTATTTTTGTAAGCTTTCTTTGTTTTACCAGTGCCTTCTTTATAAAGAATATTACATTTACACGTTAGAATTCTATGTTTTCACATTTTCAACACTATAGTTTTATATAGTATGCCAAAATTAACTACAATAGGATATACATACACATATATACACATACTTGCACACAAAAATAGAAAGTTGCATAGCATATATATGTGATACATATGCATAGAGATACATAGAAGTATATATTTGTGTGTGCATGTGTGTACATATACATATACATTATACATAATGCTTTTATTGAAGAATATATATTTAATAATTCTCAACAATTCCTTTACAAACTTTCATAAAGTCCTGACTTAAAGATTCTCAATTTTCATTTTTATATAAAATTAGCAGAAAGTGGTTTCCTTTACAGGATTCTACTTTAACCAATTTTGTTCTGCCTAGGTGGGTTAAATATTAACATGCATATTCACTCATCTGCATGGATGCAATAATTTATCTCACTGGGGCATAAACCATCTTTAGTATCTACATTTTTTCAAGTTTTCTGCAACCTTTCTAACAATAACCTTAAAGTTTTTTAGAATCTTATGATAGATTTTAATTATATCTTAGATTGACTGTGGCATAAACACCACTCTGAGAAAGACGAAAGTATGGAATAAAAATGGACTCTAAAATAAATGGGAAAAATGTAGCATACTCTCACCTAGTGGGGGTAGATGATCACCTGCAAGAGTACTACATATTCATTTTCTCGTGGAAGTCTGAATTAATAAGCCTGTATTACAAATACTGTAAAATACATACTAATATAAATATCTTGTAATTAGACCAAGGATTGGGGAGTGCAGATTCAGAATCATTATCACCGCTGAGACACTATGCAAACTTAGGCAAGCCCCTTGGAAACCTTGAGATTGAAGTCCACATCACAAACAAAATAGTTAAACAGTTGATCTCTGTACAACCAGATATTGTAGTTAACCTGTTCTAAAAAGTTTTAATTACATTTTTTAATTACATTGGTTATGAAGCCTAATATTTGTTTTTTAGCATTTAAATTTTATTAATCTACTTTCTTTCTAAACTTAGCAGTTATCTGGCTTACTATTTTGACAAATTGTTGATCTTCATGTAGTCTTACTTTCCTTCTAAACATGCTTGTAATTTTCTCACCCTATATCATAAAATTCCTTAGAGTTAGAAATTTTATCTAATTTCCTGGCTGTTTTCAAAGACTTAAAGTATATGTTAAGAAAAATCAAAGTTCTGAAACTTTTAAAGATTCCACAATTTGTGACATATGCTTATCACCATCATCGTCACCATCGTCATACCAAGTGTATATGTGTAAATTGTTGTAGTTTATGTATATATCTGTACATATATATACATACATATATAGTATGCAGAAATTCTTCTTATGTATTAAGAATGCATTAACTTTTTTGGTCCTCATAACAAACCATTGTGGTAGATAATATTGATACTCATGTTTTAGAGATGAGAACACTGAAATCCCAAAGGTTGAAATATTTGTTCAAGATGATGCAGCTGTCAAATGGCAGTTATTAGTTTTGAGTCTTTATTAATTTGTGGAAACATCATTCTAAGAAGGAAAAGCATCATTATTATCATGAAATTGAAAGCAATGCCATTGACCCACTGTGTCGCTACTGGTAAATCACAAATCTGTTTAGATTTCAGTTTTCTAAGCTATAAAATGCCAAAAAAAAAAAAAGAAAAGAAAAGAAAAAAACCCCAAAGGCATTAAGTCATTGCAAATAATCCCTTAACTCTTATGTCAATGATTTTAGATTTTGTTTATTATTTTAAATCCTGATTAGTAAAACCTACTTACAACAACTTGTACAAGTTATCTTTTCTCCTTATCTAAGTCTTTAAGGAGCAGTCAAATTAATAAATATGCATTTAGTGTTCTCAATTTACCATACATTTATATGCTCACATATCCGTTCACTTATTTTTTAATCTTCACTTATTAAATATTCACTCTGATTCAGTGTCTTTTCTATTCACTGGGGTATATGGAGATGAAACTCTCTACTTGGAAATCACAATATATGGAGGCGGCAACAGTAATGAAATAATCACAGCAGTAATTTCACAATTGTAAGTTGATAAATGCTATGAAAACAAAGTTGAGAGTGTTAGGAGAGCACTTTAAAGCTGGGGGAATAATTATGGCTATGTCCAGTGTATAAGCTGTGCAGTGCCAGTTCTAAGGAAAATCACTATAATACTTAGATATACTATACAATAATATACATTTTGTGTATAGAGACAACATCTCTTTCATTTAACCACTCCCTTTTGGTACCAAAGGATTAATATCCAAATGTTTAAAACCAGGATGAGCTAGGCTATGCTATGGTAGTAAACAAATCAATATCTTACTGATACATGAGACTAAATATTTATTATTTCTTCACATTAAATGTCCATCAAGGAGCAGGTTGGAATCTGCTTATTGTCACTCAGGAATGCAGGCTCATAAAGGCTCATTCTCAATGTGAGTATTCATGGTCACCATGACAGATGGAATAAAATGTGTCAAATAATACATCAGATCTTAAACCATTTACCTAGATATAGCAGACACTACTTCCACCCTTATTTCATTTATCAAATAAAGTCACTTCTTCAGAACTACCATTAAATTAGGAGGGAAAATACAATCCTACTATGTAACCAGAAGGAGAATCTGAGTGCTTAATGAAATACCTAAGAAGTACCATAAAACACAGCTGATATGGGAGCTTTGAATAGTGGTAAAATAACCTGAATGAGGATGTGAATATCTCACTAGTGATATTAGCATGGATTCTGTTATGAAAAGTGGTTGAGGCCGGGCGCGGTGGCTCAAGCCTGTAATCCCAGCACTTTGGGAGGCCGAGACAGGCGGATCACAAGGTCAGGAGATCGAGACCATTCTGGCTAACACGGTGAAACCCCGTTTCTACTAAAAAT
The DNA here is from genome assembly GCF_000951035.1 of Colobus angolensis palliatus. Classification (NCBI taxonomy): domain Eukaryota; kingdom Metazoa; phylum Chordata; class Mammalia; order Primates; family Cercopithecidae; genus Colobus; species Colobus angolensis. The sequence continues at coordinate 166,664 of NW_012118966.1, read as the reverse complement.
GCAAAAAAATTAGCCAGGCGTGGCGGCGAGCGCTTGTAGTCCCAGCTGCTTGGGAGGCTGAGGCAGGAGAATGGTGTGAACCCTGGAGGCGGAGCTTGCAGTGAGCCGGGATCGCGCCACTGCGCTCCAGCCTGGTCGACTGAGCGAGACTCCGTCTCAAAAAAAAAAAAAAAAAAAGAAAAGTGGTTGAATTTTGTTTATAAAAGAATAATAAATTCCTATTTTTATTTCTTTGGACATCTAAGTTTCATTATTGAAAATGCCTTTTATCCACCTGATGAATATTTTATTCATTCTTAAGTCCCAAATCACATATCACTTTCTTTGAGAAGTCTTCCCTGACTCCCTTAAGTTGCAATAATCGCTCACTCTCTGTTCAATATCTGTATGCTTTTCCTGCTTTGCATTTATCATGCTGAACTGTTGATATTTACTTATGTCTCTGACTCCCTTACTGAATGACAAATTCTCCTAGTACAGAGACTATGCCTTATTCCTCTTTAAGTCCCCAGTATGTGCTATTGTGCATAGAACATAAAATATTTCCAATTTAAGCTAAATTATTTATTATATCTTGTGGGCAATGTTTTTAATAGCAAAACATAGGTAATTGTTTGTTTATAAAAATATATTAAAAGCTGGAAAAAAATGTAACTCGAAACAAGGAGAAACTTGTTCAGAAAATTGTTACAGATGTATTCCAAAGGATACTATTGTGTCAGATGTATTAATATTACAATCAGAACTACAATATTTTTCATTTTGCGAGGAGTATTATTGTTTTAGAGGTAAGAGCAACTATCAAGATTAAAATGTAGATAGCTAATTTGTGTTTTGTTGTATAAGATTTGCTGATTGCAAGTATCCACCAGTGGTGTACTTCAAACACTTCCAAATCCAGCATGGGTAAAGCACAAGCGTTCTTGTCATTACTTCAACAACTCAACTACTCCTAAGAAGAGTACAATTATATGTACTTTATCTGGATATAAATATATTAAAAAGTAAGGCTTTTCTAGGCTCATCTCTTAGATGAATTTTTCATTTCTCTTAAGTACTGTTACCTCAAAATTGAAAAATATGACAGTTTAGTAAACCACTAATTGTAATATGTAAACTGGAGTTTTTAGCTCAATCAGTGTTATATATGCAGAACTGAGAAGAATAGGGATGAACCGACTTACCATAATTGCTCAGTTTCATAAACAATCTTATTGAATAATAAACTAATTCAATTTGACGTTCTTGGTCTCGAGGTTAAAGTGGAGAGGGAAAGTAAATTTCCTTGCTCGGGGTTAAGATGGAACATGGATAAATGTTACACCACAAAGAAATGTGCAATTTATTTAGTTTTTATGTCACCTCCTTTTCTCACTGCAAAAAATAGGTAGCATGTTTTTCACCCTATTTTAAAAGACTTCTATGTAAAATTAGAACTGGTGTTGGAAAACTTTATTTTTAAAACATTTCAAAGACTAGTAGGTCCATTTAGAGTACAGTTATGATGATGTAATTTTGAAGTAGATTGCTCTGAAAGAAAGTCATCTTCTCTGGACTTAGTTACATGATATCCTCACTGAAATGAGTATTGCTTTAGAATATTGTTCAGGAAATAGCAATGATCAAAATGCATTCAGGGTAAAACTTTTCAGTTTGAATTCATTTTAGTGTCCTGATAGAAAGGATCAAATAATTCAGTTGGCTTATTTTGAAATGAGCTAATTGCTTTATAAAAGCTCACTTTCATTTTAAGAAAAACCCTTGGATGTTAGCAACACTAAAATAACTATGCCACTCCTGTGGAAGAGTCATGAGTGAAACTGTTAGTAAAAGAGGTGAGAACCTAAGCTACTAGTTTTCAGGAAAAACAAAGTATTGGCCAGAAATTAAACTATAGTTTAATGCGGATAAAATTTTTTTGTTCAGCCATGTCTGCTAGAAAAAGAATAATGGATACAAAGTAAAATAAAACTCATCTGCTTCCAGTAGGCACTCTTTTAGGTCCCTGAGGAAGGCAGATGCATCTGCACCTGTCAAATGTATTAACTTTATCACAAGCTGAGCTTTGGCCCAAACTCCATTTAGTTGTCTGAAATGGTGACTGTATGTGAATCACAGAGTTTAATTTGGATCTCCAATCCCTGGCAGAAAATAAAATCAAGTTGAGTGGGTTCTTTGACCCATTTCCTGTAGGTCTTCACCCCAATTTGGACCTCTAGATCTTACAATTTTAAAGACAAAGGAAGATGAAGAAAGAAGCCTCCTCAAGAGGAAAAAGAACATTTTTATTCCTAGGGTTTGGGACAGAAGATTTAGTAGTTAAAAAGAAGTGTTCAGAGATAAAATATATTTATTAAAATTATCAAATCGGTATAGACTTGTTCATTTCTCTGCATGATATCAAACGTCCCTTGGATTAAGATAGGCTACCTGAGAATCAGAGATTTGAATCGCTCCTTTTCATGTAATTACTTAAAAAAAAGTTCTTTGATGTGAGTACCTTAATCTCTGTTGAGGGATATAACAATCTATGTTTATCCTTAGCTTGTGGTTAAAATATTGCTCAGAATATATTCTTTATGGTGGCAAAAGCAAATAACACTTGTCTCTTTACTTATATTATTTGTGCTTTTCTAGAACATCAGATTTCTATTCACCTCATGCACAGTGTGAATTTTGTCTTTGCTACAAAGTTTGGAGGGAAGTTTTTGGCCTCTACATAAAAAACTAGAATTTGAGGATATACTAACCTTATTCCCTAAGTCTTTGTATTTTTATTTAAATTTTCTTGTATAATTTAATGTACTTTATGCTGCTCTAATGAATCTTTTAACATAATAGTAAATTATTTCTGAACAAGAGATGTGTGTATAAAATATTTTGTGCAATTAAGAATCAAGATATTTTCAATTTCATACTCTTAAACTAATGTTTTAGTTTTTGTGACTGCACAGAAATCATTTTTGACTAAATCTTAGTAACTGTATAATTTATAAATTAACCCATTTATTTTTGATTGACAGGAACACGCAAATGATTTGGAAATAAATATAAATGTGAGAAAGAAAGTTTTATAAAGAAACATTACAAGGAAAATAAATTACAGAAAAACAATATAAATGTAAAGTCATTTACTTAATAAAAATGGGAGACTATCTTTAGATAATATATGTCTCGTGCAGGCTAGTTGCTTGTCTTGGAGAAACAGAGTGTAATTTTTTAATTTCCCAAAACAATAAAATCAGGCTTATTGAGGTCTAAACTGGATAAAATAACAGTATTTAAAACTATATTGCTCAATGACTTATGGCAAATGTATGAAGTCATATAGCCATCGTCAAAATGAAAATACAAAACAATTCCATTGTCATAGTGAAGTCCCCTCATGCCTTTTACTGTCACTTCCCTCATCCCAGGTAACAGCCTCTGGCCATGACTGATTTGATATTTGACCCTATAGTTAAACCTTTTTCATAATATCATATAAATAGAATAACATATTACCTAGCTTTTGGTGCCTGGTTTTTCTCACATAATAAAATGCTTTTGAAATTTAACCAGGAGTTTGCAGGTAGCAATAATTCATTATTTTTTTAGTACAGAGTACAGTATTCTATTTTACTCATCCTTGTGTTCCTATGTATCCATCCAAACTTAAATTTGATATTATTCCTATATTTGAAATATTATTAATAATGTTACTATGCACATTCACAGTTTGGTGAGTACATGTTTCCATTTCTCTTAACTGATAACTGGCAATTCGAGTATTGGGTTACATAGCAAAAAGCATGTTGAATACATAAGAAAAGGGAAAACTCGTTTTCAAAATATTTTAATATATTACCAAGCATTCACAACAGTTTCAGTTGTCCCACATTATCACCAATAGTACTATACATTTTAAACTTGAACCACTGTGTTAAGAATCTGGTAGTATCTCACTATGATTCTAATTTAGGTTACCTTATTGACTATGATTTGAGCATATCTTAATGTGATCATTTGCCATATTTCTTTTGGTGAACATCTGTTCAAATCTTTTGCCCAGGCATATTAACCAAGTATCTTGCCACATTGCTAAACTCACTTATTTAGTGCTAGTAGCTTTTCCCGTTGTTGGTAATTTGGTACGTTCTATGTAGATTTTCATCCTTTCTGCAAATAAAGAGAGTTTTGTTTCTTTTCAATTTGAAGAATTTTTATTTCCTTTATTGTCTTCTTGTATTGGCTAGGGCAATGTTTAAGAGTAGTAGTGGGAATATTGTTATGTGTGAATTTGATCCTGTTATTATAATGTTAGCTGGTTATTTTGCTTGTTAGTTGATGCAGTTTCTTCCTAGCATCGATGGTCTTTACAATTTGGAATGTTTTTGCAGTGGCTGGTACCAGTTGTTCCTTTCCATGCTTAGTGCTTCCTTCAGAAGCTGTTGTAAGGCAGATTTGGTGGTGACAAAATCTTTCAGCATTTGTTTGTCTTTGAAGGATTTTATTTCTCCTTCCCTTATGAAGCTTAGTTTGACTGGATATGAAATTCTGGGTTGAAAATTATTTTCTTTAATAATGTTGAGTATTGGCCCCCACTCTCTTCTGGCTTACTGTAGAGTTTCTGCCGAGAGACCCACTGTTAGTCTGATGGGCTTCCCTTCATGGATAACCCGACCTTTCTCTCTGGCTGCCCTTAACATTTTTTCCTTCATTTCAACTTTGGTGAATCTGATGATTATGTGTCTTGGAGGTGCTCTTCTCGAGGAGTATCTTTGTGGCGTTCTCTGTATTTCCTGAATTTGAATGTTGGCCTGCCTTGCTAGGTTGGGGAAGTTCTCCTGGGTAATATCCTGCAGAGCGTTTTCCAACTTGGTTCCATTCTCCCTGTTACTTTCAGGTACACCAATCAGACTTCAATTTGGTCTTTTCACATAGTCCCATATTTCTTGGAGGCTTTGTTCATTTGTTTTTACTCTTTTTTCTCTAAACTTCTCTTCTCGCTTCATTTCATTCATTTGATCTTCAGTCACTGATACCCTTTCTTCCACTTGGTCAAATCAGCTACTGAAGCTTGTGCATGGATCACATAGTTCTTGTGCCATGGTTTTCAGCTCCATCAGGTCATTTAAGGACTTCTCTACACTGGTTATTCTAGTTAGCCATTTGTCTAATCTTTTTTTCAAGGTTTTTAGCTTATTTGCGATGGGTTCGAACATCCTCCTTTAGCTGAGAGATGTTTGTTATTACTGATAGTCTGAAATCTTCTTCTCTCAACTGTCAAAGTCATTCTCCATCCAGCTTTGTTCTGTTGCTGGTGAGGAGCTGCGTTCCTTCGGAGGAGAAGAGGTGCCCTGCTTTGTAGAATTTTCAGCTTTTCTGCTCTGGCTTCTCCCCATCTTTGTGGTTTTATCTACCTTTGGTCTTTGATGACGATGGGGTTTGGGTGTGGATGTCCTTTCCATTTGTTGGTTTTCCTTCTAATAGTCAGGAGCCTCAGCTGCAGGTCTGTTGGAGTTTGCTGGGGTTTCACTCCAGACCCTGTTTGCCTGGGTATCACCAGAGGAGGCTGCAGAATGGCAGATGTTGCTGCCTGATCTTTTCTCTGGAAGCTTCCTCTCAGAGGGGCACCTGGCAATATGAGGTGTCAGTCACCCCCTACTGGGAGGTGTCTCCCAGTTAGGCTACTCTGGGGTCAGGGACCCACTTGAGGAGGCAGTCTGTCCGTTTTCAGACCTCAAACTCCATGCTGGAAAAACCACTACTCTCTTCAAAGCTGTCAGACAGGGATGTTTAAGTCTGCAGAAGTTTCTGCTTCCTTTTGTTCAGCTATGTCCTGTCCCCAGAGGTGGAGTCTACAGAGGCAGGCAGGCCTCCTTGAGCTGTGGTGGGCTCCACCCAGTTCGAGCTTTCAGGCAGCTTTGTTTACCTCCTCAAGTCTCAGCAAATGCGGACACCCCTCCCCCAGCCTCGCTGCTGCCTCACAGTTTGATCTCAGACTGCTGTGCTAGCAATGAGGGAGGCTCCATGGGAGTGGGACCCCCAAGCCAGGCATGGCATATAATCTGGTGTGCCCTTTGCTAAGGCCATTAGAAAGGCACAGTATTAGGGTGGGAGTGTCCTAATTTTACAGGTACCCTCTGTCAAGTTCCCTTTGCTAGGAAAGGGAATTTCCGATCCCTTGTGCTTCCTGGGTGAGGCAATACCCGACCCTGCTCCTTGGGTTGCACCCACTGTCTGACAAGCCCCTGTGAGATGAACCCGGTACCTCAGTTGGAAATGCAGAAATCACCCATCTTCTGCGTCACTCACGATGGGAGCTGCAGACTGCAGCTATTCCTATTCGGCCATCTTGGAGAGCATCCAAATGCTTGTTTCTGTATTTTTTTTTTTTTTTTTTTAAAGAGTCAATCAGGTTGAGACAGGTACTAGAGCTGGGATTCAAACCTTGTCCAAATGGCCCCAGAGACAAATCTAGCGTTTCTTCAAAGAGCCCAAACAAAAAGACAGAGTATTACCTCATCAATCTCAGCTAGGAATGTATGCATCAGGGGCTCAAATTTTCAGAGCTCTGTGTTAACAGATGCCTGGTCAAATGCTGGCAGTATTGATTTGAGATTTACAAATAAATTTTAACAAGAAGGCAAATTTGCAAGTATGAAATCTGCAAATAATGAGGATCAACTTTTGGAGAGTTTACTGTTGTATTTAATTTACTTCCAGGTATTTCAGGTTGTTTCCTATTTTAATATGCATGTATGTATGTATTTATTTTTGTATGTAAACAAATTCTTACGTGGTGATTTCTAAGAGTCTGGTGCACCCATCACCCTAGCAGTGTACACTGTAATTTTATCCCTCACCTGACTGCCACCCTTTCCCCCAAGTCCCCAAAGCCCATTGTATCATTCTTACACCTTTATGTCTTCATAACTTAGCTCCCACATGATATTTGGTTTTCCATTCCTGGCTTACATCACTTAACAGAATTTCCATTCCGGACTTACATCACTTAACAGGATAATATTCTCTAATTCCATTCAGGTTGTGGCAAATGTCATTATTTGGTTGCTTTTTATGGCTGAGTAGTATTCCATGGTGTGTGTGTGTGTGTGTGTGTGTGTGTGTGTGTGTGTGTGTGTGTGTGTATATATATATGTGTGTGTGTGTATATATATATGTGTGTATATATATATGTATATGTGTATATATATGTATATATATGTGTGTGTATATATATGTGTGTGTGTATATATATATATAAAATACTGTATGTTTTAGTTGATCGATGGGCATTTAGGCTGATTTCACATTTTTGCAATTGGGAATTGTGCTGCTATAAACATGAATGTACAGAGAAAATACCTTGTAATATTTCAATTTCCTTAAATGAATCAACTTTTTTTTGTGGTCTGGTACATTATACATCTTCATAAATATTCCTCATGCATTTGAAAAGAAAGTTCAATTTTATCTTGTTTATTGGAGTGTTCTATATCAATTAAGGAAGTAGTTTGATAGTGTGTATCTGTTTCTTTTATTATATGTAAAGTTTTCTGGTCTGTATGTAAGTTATTTCATTTTCTGAGACAGTGGTGTTGAAATATCTGATTCAGTTCTACCAGCTTTTGCTTTATGTATTTTGACAGACTGTCTTTAAGTCCATATAAAATTAGGATGGCTATATCTTCTTGCTTAATTGCTCTATTTTCTTATTCAAGATTCCTTTTTATCCCTGAGGTACTTACTTGCTCTAAATTCTGAAGTGTCTAATATGAATATAGCCACTCCAGTTTCCAGGTATTTTTATACTTGATCATACATACAATTTTTCCGTGTATGTCTTATATGTAAATATATATGACCAATAATGTATATGTAATGTATTAAATATGTATTTAAATATATGTATATCTTTAAAATGTACAATTTGTGATTTTGCCATATGTATGAACTCATGGAAACATCACTAAAAATCAAGATAATAAACATCTGTCACTCCCAAGACTTTTACCATGCTGCTATTTAATCTCCTCTTCCTCCTCTGCAAATTCATCATTCTCCCTTTCCAAGCAACAACTTATCTGTTTTCTGTCACTATAGATTAGTTTGTATTTTCTAGAGTGTTATATAAATGGATTCATGCACAATATTATCTTTTCTAGCTCTCTTTCACTCTGTAATTATTTTACTATTTATCCATATGGCTGTGTATATTTAGTGCTATATATCATTCCATTATATAGATACACTGTAATTTGCTTAGTTGTTAATTTGTTTCATTATTAATGTTGATGATCATTAGCGTTGTTTCAAATTTAGAGCTATTACTAATAAAGCTGCTATGAATATTTATATGCATGTCATTTTGTAGACACACATTTTAGGTTTCTTAGTTAAATCTCAAGGATTGGAATGCCTGTTTTTTATGGTAGGTTTTGCTTAAAATAATGCCAATCTGTTTATGTTTGGAATATTTGCCATCCTTTGGTGTAGGAAAGTTTCACTTGATCCACATAATAGCCAACATTTTGTATTTTCAACTTTTTCAAAAAATAGCCATTCTAGAGAGCTTTTGCATTCCACCTTGATCAGCAGCATTGAGCATTCTTTAAAATGCTCATTTGCCACCCACATACTCTTCCTTCATAAGTCATCTGTTCAAAATATGTTCTCAATTTTTATTGAGTTGGTTGTCTACTCATGATATTTTTCCAAACCTTTTGTCTGCATTTTCACTTTCATAGCAGTGTCATTAAAAAGTAAATTTTAAAATTTTATAATGTTCAATTTACTGATTATGAAAAAGGGTCTTCTTTTTGTGTTTTCACCAAGAAATATTTGCACAGTTAAGGTAACTAAGATTGTTGACATTTACATTTTTAGGAATGATCTATTGCAAGTTAATTTTGTTGTGAAATAAATTTTGTTTGGTATTTGTTTTCTTCTTTTCCTGCCTCTCTCCCTCTCTCCTTCCATCCTTCCTTTCTTTTTTCATGTATATCCATTTTTTTCAGCACCATTTGTAGAAAAAAATCATTATTTCACTATTAAATTTCCTACTTGTAATTTTGAAAAAATAAATTGACGATATATGTCTGCATCTATTTTTTTGTTTTTCTGCTCTGTTTCAATGATCTGTATGCCTTTATTTCAATAAAACACTGCTCTAATTACTTTTGCAATATTATTTTAGTAATTCTAATTTATATTTTCATATACATTTTAGAATAAGCTTGTCTATTTCTGTAAAAATAAGACTCTTGAGATATTTGTTTGGATGCATTCAATATATGAATTAGTATTTGAATAAAATATTGTCTTCTAATCAATGAAGAGAGTATTCTTCTTTATTTATAATATTTACTTTTTCCAGTCGTGTTTTGAACTGTTAACTGTCCAAATATTGCACGTATTTTGTTAGTGTTATATTTTTGATGGTCTTGAACATGTTATTTTAAAAATGTCTAGTTCTGATTTTATATTGCTACTATATAGACATGTAATTGATATTTGTATATTGGCAACATATTCTGCAAATTTTCCGAATATTTTATTACTTATATAGTAGCTTTTTATAAGTTTTAAGGGGTTTTTACATAGATGATGATGTTATTTTCATATTAAAAAGTTTTAGTTTTTTTCTTTTTAATTTGTTTGAAGCTTATTTATTTTAGTTTTCCCTTCGATATAATCTGCAATAAATTGTTGAATAAAAATGGTAACAATTGATATGCTTTTCTTTTCCCTAATCTTAAAAGGAAAGCAGATAGTCTTTCACTATTAGTACAATTATATATGTAGATTTTTCATGGATGCCCTTTACCAGTTTAAGAAAATATTTTTATATTTGTTTACTGAGATTACTACAGATTCTGGGTTTTGTAAAGCAAACAAGCAAACAAAACAAAAAATTGCACTAGTTGATAAAATGATAAAGTTCTTTTAAACTCTAAAATTATGGTGATTAACATTGATGTTTTTCTGATGTTGAATTGATACATTATCTTGTTATAAAGTATCCCTTTTATACATTGTTGTATCCGATTATTTAAAAGGTAAGTAGAGTTTTTACACCTATTTCATAATGTATTTTGTCCTTTCTTTTATTGTAATGTGAGTGTTTTTGGTATCAAGATAATGCTACTCTCATAAAATATTTGGTAATTAGTATTATGGTCATCTATATCTTCCTGAGTGGTCACCAATAGATATTTTTTTCATGGAGTTTGTCAATTTCATGTAAGTTGTAAAATGTATTGGTACAATTTTTTCAATAATAGCCTTTATAACATTTTTATTATACATAACATAAATAATTATTTCTGATCTCTTTTCTGATACTGAGTATTTTTCCTGATTACTCTGACTAGATAGTTATCAATTTTACTGATGATTTAAAATAATACATTTTGGGGTTCATTGATTTTCTCCATTCATTTATTGTTTTTATTTCAGTAATTTTTGTTGTTATAAAATTATTTTTTTTGTTGTCTTAAAGATCAATTTGCTCTTTTTCGTGTTTTTTAAAGGGAAGATAAACTCATTTATTTAAGACCTCTCGTTTTCTCTAAAGTAAGTGTATAGTGCCATGAGTATTTTTCAAAGCACTACTTTATCTGTTTGCTACAAAATTTGATACACTGTTTTTATTTTCACTAAATTCAGTGTAGTTTCTATCCCTTTCTTGATTTCCTTTTAGACACAGGAATTATTAAGAAATTATGTAATTTCCAAATATTTGGGGAATTTCTAAAAATATATTTGTTACTGGTTATCATATAATTCACTTGTTATCTGAAACCATACTTCCTTCTTTTATATGATTTAAAACTTTTAAAATTTATTTATACTAGTTCTAAGTCCTAGAGTAAGACTTATATTTGTAAATGTTCCATGCGTACCAGAAAAAAAGATGCATATTCTGCTGCTATTAGGTAGTGTTTTATAGATATCAACCAGGTCAAGTTGGTTGACGATGTTGATTATGTCTTCCATATGCTTACACTGTTTCTTTCTACTTATTCTGCCAGTTATTGAGAAGGTGTTATTGATATCTCCGAGTTTAACTGTGAAGTTTTCTATTTCCCTTCTCAGGTTTCCTGGTTTTTGAAGTAGTTTATTATGTGCATAAAAGTATAAAATGGTAATGTCTTTTTGGTGATTGTCACATTTATCAGCATACATTTATCTTCTTTAACCCTGATAATATTTTTGGTTGGAAATATCCTTCTTCTGTTATTAATACAGCCAATATGAATTTCTTTTGATTAGTGTAAATATGGCTTATCTATGCATAAACTTTTATTTTAACCTAATTTTCTTTATATTTGAATTGGTCCTGTGTAGATAACATGTGTTTGAACCTTGCCTTTTTGTCCCCCAATCTGAAAATATATATTATTGAGATGTTTTGACTATTTTTAAACCTACTATCTTGCTACTAGTTTTCTATTTGTCTCCTATTTGTTTTCTTTTTTAAATCTTTTGCTGCCTCACTTTGGATTATTTGGGTAATTTTATGATTCCATGTTGTCATTTGTATTAGTATAACATATTGCTTTATTATTGTGTGTGTTTGTGACTCATATTATATTAATGTTCTCCAGTTAAAGACCACCAGAAACACACCTGTGATGGTTAATTTTGTGTGTCAACTTGACTGGGACACAAAGTACGGAGAAAGAAACAATATTTTTCTTCTGTTATTCAACCAGTAATATCACCTAGTGCTTCTGAGTGATACTAACATTTGAATTGGTAGACTGAGTGAAGCAGATACCCCTCACCAATATAGATAAGCCTCATCCAATCTGTTGAAGATCTGAAGAGAAGAAAAGTAAGGAAAGAAGAATTTGCTTTCTGCTGAATGTCTTTGAGCTGAAATATTAGTCTTCTCTGAACTTGGATTGGCATATACCATCAGCTGTCCTGGTTCTGAGACCTTAAATCTTAGACTGTATCTGCACTACTGGCTCTTGGAGGTATCAGACTGTGGGTTCTTAGCCTTCATAATTGTGTGAGTAAATGTTTCTCTGGAGAACACTAACCAACATAGTGGAACTCCTTATTTCACCAATGGAAAAACAAACAAACAAACAAAAAACACATCATGGGGAACAATGGAGCATCCTAAGAGGGTATTGGAAAGAATTTATCACATAATTTGAGCTTGTATTAACTGATTTTGGGAAGGACTTACTAAAGCTGGGATTTGCTATGGATTGCAATTCCATAAAGCTATGGAAGCTTCAATCCATAGCAAATCCCAGCTTAAGTAAATCCTTCCCAAAATCAATATGGGGGAATTCTATGCTTGGGTATCTTAACTTCACATTTAAGGAATACGAAATTAAGTAAAGTTTAAAGATGTAAATTGGTAAAGAAACAGTAGTTATTTATATTAACTAGACAGAGATGTTAAATAATTTTTGTTGTTTGGACAATGTTTATGTTTATTGTGTGTGTTTTCAGGCCTGACTATGAGTCCCAGTCCAGTTCTTAGCTTTCAAATGTTATATTTCTATTTCTCTATTTTCCATTTCTGAGTTCAGCAAATTGCTATTTTACCCATAAGACATTTACTGCAGTGCAGTACCATTTTCCCTCTCACCCTGTTTTATTATTCATACAACTTACTTCTATATGGTTTAAACTCTACACTACATTATTATCATTTTTCTTTTAGCTATTCAATTGTTATTTACAGAGACTTTATAAATATATGTATAAATACATATATTTACCATTTCTGGTGTTCTTCATTTCTTTGTATAGATTTCCATCTAGTTTCATTTTCCATATTCTTGAAATACCTCTTTTAACATGTTTTGCAGTGCATATATATATTGGTAATAGCTTTTGTAAAGGTTTGATATATCTAAGAGAGTTCTGACTTTCTCTTAATTTTTAAAAGACATTTTTGGGCTAATGAATTTTAGGTTTTGGTTTTACTTTTTTTTTCTTCTTTCAGTCCAGAGGTACCCAACTATTTGGTTAAGCAGTATTCTGAATATCTGTGAGTGTGTTTCTGGATGAGATTAATATTTGAATCAGTACACTATGTAAAGTAGATTATTATGATGATAAGTCATAGGGTAGTTTTCTGTGTGTTCATAGTGCTTGGAGTTGAGCTCTTTGGATATATTCATTTATAATTTTTTCCAGCTTTTCTTTTGGTTCAAGGGGTACATGTTCAGGTTTGTTACATGGGTAAATTGCATGTCGTGGGCTATCTATAATTTTAATCAAGTTCAGAAATTTTATCTTCTATAGTATCTGCTCTGCTATTAATCCCATTCAATGCATGTTCCATCTTAGAAGTTGTTTAAAACTTTTTCACCTCTAGAGATTCAACGGGGGACTTTTTAGAGCTCCCTATTCTGTAGTTAATATGCCCAAGCTTTTCTTTAGTTTTTTTTTTTTTTATAGGATATGGTTATAATGACTGTGATATTGTCCTTGTCTATTAAGTTTATCATTGATATTGTTACACTAATAAGCAGTAACAAGACATGAGCAGGGCAGGCAAGGACTCCACCTTCAGGAAAGTCAGGAGACCATCAGGTTGTTAAACTGCCTTTCTAGAATAATAATTGGTTGCAACCATTGCTATGAAAAAGCAGTCTCCCAATAGTAAGAAACACCAGAACCTAGTGATCAGCAGCTTCCCAATAAGATCTCAGGAGTTGGGCAAGTGGGCTTAAGCATGAGCACTATCAGGCTAAATGGTGGAATTTAACTGCTATATGAGCTTCCTCTAGGAACACTCAACTGGTAAGGGAAAAACGCCTCAAGTGAGAATACATACAACTTCAGTAAACACACTGTACATGCTGCCTCTCCCAAGTGCTGGCAGGCCACTGTGCAGACAGATAGCCCACCCCAACAGAAGAATCAGGGGAGAAGTGATGCAACCCTCTGGAGCATGCCAACACATACAACCCTCATTCAAAGGTCAAACCACACATGTGAATCTTTCAAATTACTGACTTGGCCATCTTCCAAGTGTACTTTACTTCCTTTGGTTCTTTGTATAAAACTTGTTAATAAATATTCACTTCTGTTCTAAAACTTGTTTCAGTCTCTTACTCTGCATTATGCTCCTTTGGTCGAATTTTTTCATCTGAGGAAGCAAGAATTGAGGTTGTTGCAGATTCTCATATAAATTTGCTGCTGGTAACAACATCATTTTGTGATCTGTTTCAATCATCTCCTACATATTGCTTTTTTCCCTGACTTCTTGTATATGTGCCAATTTTTGATCGTATGCTAAATATGACAAGTTTTATCTTATGTATTTTTTATTCTTTTAAATAGCCTTGATCTGTGCACTAATTTTTATTGTTATTTGGAATCAAATCAGTTTTGCCTATTTGAGTTTTCCTTTAAACTATTTCAGACAGAACTAGAGTAGTCTTTTTAAGACTAGTTTTGTCCTATTATTGAATATCTTCTGAATACAATACCTCATGCCCTATAAATTAAGAGATTTTTTTCATTGTGGCATATAAAAACATAAACTATTCCTGGCCTTTTGAAAGTTCAACCGATAGTTCCCTCTGCCTCCTTTTTTTCCCCCCCAAGCCTTGGGTAATTCTTTATACACATTGCTGTGGTTTTGCTCAACCGAAGATACACGATAAAGCTTGTGCAGATGGAGAGAGCTCTCTTTCCTTGCAATTCTCTCCTCTTTGGTACTCTGTCTTGCACTCTCTAGCTGCCTTAGCTTCGCTAGAATCTGAATTCTGTCTCCCCACGCAGGAAAACCACTGGGCTCTGCTTTGTTCGCACCTTCATGCTCCAATGCAGGAGTCCCTAAACTCCAGGTTGCGGACACAGTACCTACGCGCGGCCTGTTGGGAACTGGCTTCAGAACAGGAGGCGAGCGGTGGGCAAGTGAGCATTACTGCTTAAACTCTGCCTCCGGTCAGATCAGCTGTGTCATTAGTTTCTCATAGGAGCAGGAACCCTACCGTGAACTGCACATGCGAGGGATCTAGGTTGCAGTGCTCCTTATGAGAGTCAAATTAATGCCTGATGATCTAAGGTGGAAAAGTTTCATCCTGAAACCATCCCCCATCACAGCCTTGTCCATGGAAAAATTGTCTTTCATGAAACCAGTTCCTGGTGCCAAAAAGGTTGGGGACCACTGTTCTGTGACATGGGGTTTTTTCAGGGAGTACAGTGGGTACATTATGGGGCTAAGCTCATTTGTTTTCCCTTTTTTAGCCATACTGTCATGGACTGACTTTGATATCTGAAAACCCTTGTTCCATATATTTTGTATTTTTTTAGTTGCATCAGAAAGGTTGGTAAATATAGTACATGTTATGAATCTTGGACAAAAGCTCAAATTCTCTCTTATTTTTCCCTCCTTTTCTGCTCTTTACATATCAATTGGAATAATTTGAAATAATTTGCATTTAATTTAAGTGCTATGTCTTATCTTGTGCTAACCCTTCAAAGGAATTTTTAACCTCTGATGTGTGTTTTCACTTGTATCATTTCCTAACGCTCTTATTTTTATACTTTTAAATGTTTACTAAATTTGTCATTTGTTCAGGCACATTCTCCACATTTCCTACTAGATTTTCCAAGATGTTATTTTCATTCCTAATTTAGAGTTCTGATGTCTGTATCATTCTAGGTTTTGTTTTCTCATAGCTGTTTATTTCTTAGATTGTTTCTTCATTTTCTTTTCCTTCTTGTTTTTTTTTTTTTCCTTCGGTATTTTTATAATGTTTTATGCTGAGTGTGAAAAAGAATCACAGAAAATAAGGTAAATAGGATTTGAGCTAAGAAATAAGTATGCCACTTTATTTATTTATTTATTTTTTCTGGCATGTAGTGATAGTGATAGGGTTTATATCAATTTATTCCATAGATGGAATTGTATAGCATTTTATTATTACCTATATTGGAATACATAGTTTTAAATTTCTTGGGTGGGAGGCTCCTGTTATCTTGAGTGTAAAGTGATTCAAGGAATATCAAAAGGCTTTTTTTTTTTTTTTTCCAGGGTTTCTGTTCCATCTTCAGCTTTCAGCAGAACCTACAAACCTTCCCCAGGTGAGTCCCCAGGTGAGAAGTGTCTGTGCTTTTGCTCCTCCTGCAGAAGGTTGCTGTTGTTTGTTATTTGGCATCAGTCTCTTGATGCACATAGAAAGGTTTTTTGGTTCCATTGGTCCCAACTTCATGTGGAATAAAGTCTGTGCCCCTGAGCCTTAAAAGTTGATCTTTCTCAGCATTACTGCTTCTTGTACCATGAAAAGAATATATTACCTTACATTTGTGGTTCATCTTGAATGGGAGATAATGTTCTGCCTTTCCTGCAATGATTGTAGGTTTCCACAGAGATGCACCTACTATATCCTTGTATAATATATGATTATACAAGATTGTCTTTTAAAAAGTCCAGTTCTGTATGAATTATAGGGTTAACTGAGGAAATTTACATGTAGATATTTTTATTGTGTATTTTATCAATTTGAATTTTCCTGTATATTAAATCTTTTATTAGTTATGCAGAAGACTGGCTTTGTTTTTATTAAATACAAACTAAAATAAATAGAAGTAAATATGATCGGTGGAACTCACTTCAAATGATCCTAACAAAGAAAAATAAATGTTTACCTACAATATATGTACATATATACATATGTGTGTGTATATATATATAGAGAGAGAGAGAAATAAATATGGCAAAAGTTAGTAACTATTGAATCTAGATGAAGATTACTCACAATTTAATGTGTTGTTCTTTCAGTTATTTTGAAAGTCGAAGTTTTAAAACAGTTTTGAAAAGTGTAATACCTAGCTTCCCATGGAGAATAATAAGTACTTCATTAACTATAAGGTATTCTAAGTCAAGCACACATAATAGGCATTTGTCACATACAGTCATACAAAACTGTAGAAATACAAGTTTGTAAAGAGCAATGATGAATACATTAATTTATGGAGTCAATTTAAAGCTACAAAAGTTGAATTATTAAAATATAAATGTTCTGTCTTTTCTGTATACTCATAATAGTTCATTATAACTGATCTAATACTGTTTTACAAGACTAGTTAATAAAAATAATAAAATTATTTATTTAAAATAATAAAATAACATTATGAGAATAATGTCTCTCCCAAAACAAAGTGTTACAATTTTGTTTTGTATAAAAATCCTAGAAACTATTATTATCACATCAGTAGCCATCACCTACTATGTGCAAGGAACACAGGTAAGTAGGCATTTAAAAGGTTGTACACATAAATAAGTCACACTTTGTTCTTAAACAGAGGAGTAGTTTATTTTTATTTCAATATCTTGATGAATTTCTTAATCTATTTGCAATGTTTGGTTATAAATTTAAAACTGATTATTTTCTACAACGGGCAAATTATATGTTTAGAAATATGCAGCTCTGCTTCTTTGTAACTAAATATATTTTTGCTTTGTTATCAACTAAAGGAAAGAAAGTATTTGATCCATTATTAAGTTGACATTGTGTTCTTCAAGGAAAAAGCAACTTTCATGTTTAATGAGTCATTTTACATTCCAATTGTCATTTATGTGAACTAGTTTTATCTGCTATTTTTGTACTAACATAAGAAGTCTACTAAGCACAGAGAAAATATGTTACTCTCAGACTGACTAAAATACATTCTCAATGCTCTCTGTAAATATTGATTTTATTAAAATTACATGAGTATGTAAGATCAAAATATTTTAAGGACATTTTTAATATGTGCATTTAAATGTTGATTAATAATGACATATGTGATGGGTTGTTTATCTTTGATAATGTTACACACAAGGGAGAAATTCTAACACTTTCTCTCAGAAATCTGATGTTTATAATATATTATTATATAATTATGGCATAATATCCTAAGCAGCAAATTTGGAGCATTTCAGAGAATTTTGTCAAAAAGTATTAATAACTAGTATCTAATAATGAGATACAGTTTATGCCTCATTGAAACTCCTTTAAAATTGCACTGAAAAGATTAGTAAATGATTGAAATGTAAGCACATCTCTTTCACCAAACATTTTAAAGTCTTAGTAATAAAATTACTGTATAAATACGCTATGAGTTTGTTTTCACACTGCTATCAAAAAACTGAGACTGGGTAATTTACAAAGGAAAGAGTTTTAGTTGACTCATAGTTCCTTATGGCTGGGAGGTCTCAGGAAACTTACAAACACGGTGGAAGGTAAAGAAGAAACAAGTACCTCTTCATATGGTGGCAAGAGAAAGAGAGAGAGAGAGCACAGGGGAAACTATCACTTTTAAATCATCAGAAATCATGAGAAATCCCTTACTATCTTGAGAATAGCGTGGGGGCAACTGCCCTCATGATTTAATCACCTCCCTCCAGGTCTCTCCCTTGACACGTGGAGATTACAATTCAAGATGAGATTTGGGTGGGGACACAGAGCCAAACCATATCAAATGTCATGGTACATTAAGGTGCATTTCTACCTGAAATCTACCCCAATTATGTCCTGGTGAAAAACATTAAAAATAAAATATTATTATTAATTGCATTTGGTTTAAAATTGTTTGAGAATAAATGAACAGATATCATTTCCTGTAAATGAAAGACATGCTTTTAGTCTTCACTAAGTAAATGTATATTTTGTTGTCATAAATGCAGAAATTTAAATATATAGTATACATATAAATGTATATATATAACAAGGATGAGGAGGGAATTAGAACAAAATTAGAAAAAAGAGTAAATGGGATATTGTGTCATTAGAAAATGCCTGTATGCTCTGTCTAAAATTAAAGGATAAAATTTTAAAAATTGTTTTAACTATTAATGTTTTATATATTCCTAAAATTACAGGATTGATTCACATGTTAAAATTTATTAAAGAAGATAGATTCTAAATTCAGTTATTCCTTCCATTTCATAATGCTTTTTCCTCCATAAGTTTTACATAAAATTAAATAAATAAATATTTTAATTTAATAATTACATAGAGTGAATTACTTTTAGAAAAACAAAATAATGACAAGGAAGACATTATATATAGAACTTACTGAGTGATGATGTCAGAGGTTTTTGACCCAGAGTAATTCCATGTTGAATATGGGCTTGGTAAAATAAGGCTGAGACATGCTGGGTGGCATTCCTAAAAGATTAGACATTGTAAGTCATAGAATAAGAGGGGAGGTTGGCACAAGATACAGGTCAGAAAGACTTTGTGATAAAACACATTGTAGTAAAGAAGCAGGTCCAAACCCACAGAAACTAAGATGGACAAGAGTGACCGCTGGTCATCCTCACTACTACACTCCCACCAGTACCATGACAGTTTACAAATGTCATGGCAACATCAGGAAGTTACCCTATATGGTCTAAAAAGAGGATATAGGAATAGTTTACCCCTTGTTTAGCATATCATCAAGAAATAACTATAAAAATGGGCAAGCAGCAGCCCTATAGGCTACTCTGCCTGTGGAGTAGTAATTATTTTATTCCTTTACCTTTTTAATAAACTTGTTTTCACTTTATGGTATGAACTTGCCGCAAATTATTTCTTGTGCGAGATCCAAGAACCCTCTGTTAGAGTCTGCATCAGGACCCCTTTCTGAAAAGCATAACAAGCTGCCCCCACTTCATTCTGTGGTATAGGACTAAAATTTAAAATTTAAATACATTTTCAATTAATTTTTTAAATTAAATTTTAATTTCAGTTCTAAAATTTTAATTTATTTAATTTAATAATTTTTCTTGTGGCATAGGACTAATTTTTATTTTCTTATTTTTCTTGTTTATTCCACAATTGTTTTATTTTTAAAATAGTGTACATGTATTTATTTAAAATATTGAATTCTATTTTTTAAAGTTCAATTTATTAAGAATTATGTGATATCTATCTATCTATACATAGATTACAGTAATGTCAAGAATAAATATAACATAAATAAATTTTTAATTAAGTCAAGAACAGAAAGTAGCAATTGTTAAAATAAATAAAAGTGAAAGATCTGGGTATGTACTATAGATACATACATGAGAAAAGGAACACCAGGAAGATTAGAAGACATTAGATAATATAATTTGCATCACTGTGAAAGAGTATTTTGTACACAAATGCAAAATATCTTAACTGTCTGTCACTTTTTATGTGTCAGCCACATTTTAAATCTCAAAGATACGAAGAGACAAACATTAAATTAATTTAAAGCAATTCTTAGCCTAGTAGGTCAGGTCTTCTGCATAAGAGGAAGTGACTTGTGATAGACCCATGTACCTATAAAAGACAATTAGAAAATCTTGATTGACAATAAAATATAAATATTTTTAAAATCTAAGGTCATTAGAGAGATGCTGAATCAACAAAGAGTGAAAGCATCCAGATTCTGAAGGGGAAACAAAACCACAGAGATGTGAGCTCACAATTTCTGCTATAATTTTTCTTTTCTTTCTTTTTTTATTATACTTTAAGTTCTAGGGTACATGTGCATAACGTGCAGGTTTGTTACATATGTATACTTGTGCCATGTTGGTGTGCTGCACCCATCAACTCGTCAGCACCCATCAATTCATCATTTATATCAGGTATAACTCCCCAATGCAATCCCTCCCCCCTCCCCTCCTCCCCATGATAAGCCCCAGTGTGTGATGTTCCCCTTCCCGAGTCCAAGTGATCTCATTGTTCAGTTCCCACCTATGAGTGAGAACATGCGGTGTTTGGTTTTCTCTTCTTGTGATAGTTTGCTAAGAATGATGGTTTCCAGCTGCATCCATGTCCCTACAAAGGACGCAAACTCATCCTTTTTTATGGCTGCATAGTATTCCATGGTGTATATGTGCCACATGTTCTTAATCCAGTCTGTCACAGATGGACATTTGGGTTGATTCCAAGTCTTTGCTATTGTGAATAGTGCTGCAATAAACATACGTGTGCATGTGTCTTTGTAGTAGAATAATTTATAATCCTTTGGGTATATACCCAGTAGTGGGATGGCTGGGTCATATGGTACATCTAGTTCTAGATCCTTGAGGAATCGCCATACTGTTTTCCATAATGGTTGAACTAGTTTACAATCCCACCAACAGTGTAAAAGTGTTCCTATTTCTCCACATCCTCTCCAACACCGGTTGTTTCCTGCTATAATTTTTCTTACGATCTTTGTTACTTTGAGGCACAGAAGAAACATGTAAAAAAAAGAAAATTCTATATGTTATTTAGGCAGACGGATACTACTGAAGGATAGAGAAACTGTGGAGCCAAAACAAGTATCATGGAATAGAAGAAAACAGAGTTGGAAAATTGAGGGTCAAGATTCCAATGAGAAGGGAAGGGCACAGAACTTGGACTGACATACAAACAATTCTCCCATCGACATGTATGAAGTGTGAAGCTGCCAGGAGTCAGAGGCTAAAAGACAATTCTAAAAGTAGCAAAAGAAGGGAAGAGAATATTTATCTTAACAAGAATAACAAAAATACTGACAAATGATTCTCAACAGAAGCAATGGAAGCCAGTCATTGGATATTATTTGCTAATATATATTTAAGGTGTTTTACTTCTTTCTTCATCTATACCTACATTCTCTTCTGCCATCTAAATCTTGGTGAAAAAATAACGTCAGCTAAATTCTCACATTAGATTGTCATCTCGGATGATCCTACAAGCAATTTGAATTAATTATCTTTGGCTCTAAACTCAGTTACTTATTCTTTGTCTTTCCTCATATTCTAGAATTTCAACATAATCTATTGTTGTTAAATTCTATGAATTTCAGGTCTCCAAGAAGTCTCACTTTTTAACTTCTAGAAGAGTTTCTCAGTCTTCAGTTTCCTTCATTTATATGTTAATCCTACCCTGTTCTGTTCTGTCACAACAGTGTTAACTATTTGTGGAACTATAAAATATATAACCACTAGAATATAAGCCCAATCACTAGAGGTTAATTACTGTTGTGATCAAAATTATATTTCTAAAATATAATTTTAGAAATAAGCACGGTTCTCAGTAAACATTTAATGAATGAGTTAATAATTTTTAGCTTCTGTATACGTTCTTACAACAACTCTTGTCACCTAAATTAGCCTGCGTCTGTGACTTCCTTGCAAAGGGGAAAAACCTGACTATATATTAGATGCATGCAATTCCCAACAAATATTATTATTATTATTTTTTTACCTCCAAGCCTTTGTTCCTAATGTTTCCTCTCCATGAAATGTTCTTCTTCTCCTTTCTTATTTAATTCAATCTCGTTTATTCTTTAAACATAGTTTAGGTTACAACTTTTCCTTGATTCATGCTTAGATTCTGCAAGACTACGTTAAGCGTCTCTCTCAACCCAACTTCTATCATAAACCGTTATCTAAGGTACTATAAATATGTTAGTGGTAGAAGTCATTTTAATTTTGTGTAGGATATATAATTTGTGGCCAATAAATATTTGTTGAGTAAAGAAGCTAAGTGACAAATCTTGGCTCTAATTCAAGGAATCTCATTTAACTGTTCTTTTCACTGAAAAATGACTGTCAAGTGTTTAAGAAATCAAATTTCTCCATAAATTTTACCTTTTAAAATTCATTTTACTGTTTTAATCATTATTTTAATAGATGGATTATTTTTTCAATATTACATTATTAAGCAACTGAATATATATTAAACTTGGATTCTGAAACCTGAAAGATATCAATATAGCCCTAAGGCAAAAAAAGTTGTATATAAAAACCTGCTAATCACATAAATGATACTGAGTGGTAAACAAATATAATATGATATAGTAACAGAAGTATATATTGGCTCCAGTGTTAATATGGATGAAGGAATAATCAACTCTACTGGGAAGGAGAGTTAAACAGAAGCTTTTGATGGGGAGCAATGGTGAGTTTGATAGTTAGGAATTAATTGTTTTCAAAGAAGTAAGAGAAAGAGATTATATGCATGGGAAGCATATGTTTAAATCAATGTAGAGAAAAAAACCTTAGCACATTTAGAACATTATGTGTCTCTCAACACTGTTTGAGTATAGCATGTAATGGAGGAGAAATTTGGGAATGAATGTGAAGACAAGGCGAGCAGAGGATACCCTTGGAATCATGTGTTATGTTATACTAAGAGTTTCCGACTTTTCTGTGCAGATCACAGAAGATCTTTCCTAAATTTTAAGTAAGGGAGTGATATAATCAATGATGCAGAAAGAACACCCTGTAAAAAATTTCTACACTTTGGAAAGCAAAGACTAGAATAGAAAGAACAATTCAGAAGAAATTCTAAGGATGAAGGTGGAATTAACTGAAGTAAATGCAGTAAGTATGAAAATAGTTTCAATCTGAGGAAATAAATAGGTAATAGAATTAGGCAAGACATAGTTGTCTATTACATATGGGGAACAATAACATATAATTGTGGATAACAACCTATTTCTAGTCTAGACAGTCAACATCACAATTCTGCCATTATCAGCAAAAGACAAAACAAAGTAGAATATATAAATCTTAATTTTATGTAAAGAAGTTATTTGTTAGTACTAATGAATAAGCAACATCATAATTTCATAATGTTGCTTAATATTGTTTGTTGTAGCTTGTTAGGCTCCCATGATTTTTTAAGCCTTTACAGATAAAATAAAAATGAAAGTAATTCATTGTGAGAGTCTATGAATGCTACTGTTGTCATCATGAAATTTAAGTAGAAATATATAACTTGTTCATATAGTTTGGCTATATCCCCAACTGAAATTGCATCTTGAATTGTAGTTCCCATAATCCTCACATGACATGGGATGGACCCACTGTGAAGTAACTGAATCATGGGGGCAGTTACCTCCATGCTGTTTTCATGATAGTGAGTGAGTTCTCATGTGATCTGATGGTTTTATAAGGGACTTTTCTCCCTTTGCTCAGCATTTCTCCTTCCTTCCACCCTGTGAAGAAGGTGCCTTTCTGAACCCCTTCCCCTTCAGCCATCATTGTAAGTTTCCTGAGGCCTTGCATCCATGCGGAACTGTGAGTCAATTAAACCTCTTTTCCTTGTAAATTACCCAATCTCAGGTGTTTCTACATGGAAGTGTGAGAACGGCCTAAAACACTTATCAAAGGTATTTTAATATAATGTGTGTGATAAAAGAACCAATATTCACAAAATATGGTTGTAGGTTTCTATTTTTATCTTTTTCATTTGAATTATCCTATATCAAACTCACTAAAGACAAAATTTACAAAAATATAGTAATATTTGTCCCAGAATATGAGGGGGAAATAGGATCTTCACAGTTATTAGAACAAGAGTTTGTTTTTCCTAAAGGGTAATAAATGGCTGTTTACATCTGAATATGAAATTATTTGTGTTTTTCCCTCCCTCCCTTCCTCCCTACCTCCCTCCCTTCCTTCCTTCCTTTTTCATTCCTTCCTTCTTTCTTCTCTCTCTCAGGTTTTAGGAGTATTTTTTCTCATTGTGCTTTCATGTAAAAGCTCTTACATAAACTTAAAGTGACAAAGGAAATTGGAAAGTCAATCAAGTCAATATTGTTGGTTAACTTGCCGAAGACTAATACATGTAATACCAAATAACAAACATCATAAGTCCTTCTTCTGTAAGGACTGATGCAAATATTTTTTCTTGCATGCTGGTTGCTAAGCAACAGGCCTGAAATGTTTATGTTGACCGTAGATACAATGCTCTGCAGTCTAAAAAGCATAGGCATTTCCCCCATTATTTTTGAGCTATCATATCACATTATGCAAACAATTCTCTTAAAATAACAATGTTTTGTATAAATGAAAATTCTATGTATTATATGCAAACACAGATAATTTAAAACTTCTTTCAAATCAAAACTATGGTGGCCACACAATTATAGTTAAAAATAAAAATGTGCAATTAATTTTGATGGAGGTGGTAAAAACACTTATTTTTAATATATGTGGAAAACAATCAGAAATATGCATGAAAAAACTCAGTCACATGACAGGGATAATGTAGGAATTATGCTATTATTTACTTTGTTCAAAAATTAGAAGATACTGCATATTACTAAGTAAAATGGACTTAAGTTACAGTATTTTATATGTTTCATGATTTATTACATTGCATGGCTGCTGTCTATATGGAATTATCATATCAATGTGTAATTACCCAATGGATCAGGGGACAGAACTCTAAAAAAAAAAAAAAGTAAGATGCACAAATTAGGGGATTTGAAAAAAAGGAGATGAGGGTTGTTTATGACATTATAGATATAAGATCCCCAAATCAAAATTTCAGGGTTAAATATCACAGCAGAATGATCTAGGGAGATTATACAAAAATAATTCCATGGTTTTAAGAATGAGCTGTCTTTGATACTTCTGTACATTCTGAAGGATAAGGAACATGACTCACATTTTTTTTCTATGATATGATATTCTGAGAAATAGGATGTTAAGAAAAATAAATAAATTCGAATCTCACTCAACCATTGTGAAGTTTAATATGAAATGTGGTTTGGGATATAGGCTATGGAACCTAAACCATGACCAACATTTCTTATGATTCCAAAATGTGAATAAAATTTGTTATTATTATGACATGACTCTTGGAAAACTGGGGTCTGGAGTTGTGTTGAACCACAGGTTCAACATTATTTAAGTAGTTTGATGAGTAGCAATTCGAATGTTTTTATAATACCTATTAATATGTGTCATGAAAAGAATAAAGAGTAAAGATGATGTGTCACCTGTTTGGAAAAGTAATACTGGATTACCAACAAAAGTTGCATGAAAACACACACACACACACGTGCACACACACACACAAAGAAGGCCAGGCATGGTGACTCACGCCTGTAATTCCAGCACTTTGGGAGGCCAAGATGAGCAGATCATGAGGTCAGGAGATCGAGACAATCCTGGTCAACATGGTGAAACCCCGTCTCTACTAAAAATACAAAAATTAGCAGAGCATGGTGGTGCGTGCCTGTAGTCCAGTTACTCGGGGGGCTGAGGCAGGAGACTGGTTGGAACCCAGGAGGCGGAGGTTGCAGTAAGCTGAGAAGTTGCCATTACGCTCCAGCCTGGGGACAGAGCGAGATTGCATGTCAAAAAAAAAAAAATATTTTTTAAAAGTCCGTATCAGCACTACTTTCATTGAAGTGAAATATCTAGTATATACATTGTAAGCGATGACAGTAATATAAATTCATAACAAAGTGTAAAGTTCCCACTGTATTTTGTACTACTTACTATATAATTAATGTTAGTTGTTATGTTTATTACCCAGCATAGTCCTCATTGTTTTTTTTTTTTTTTGTTATTGTTAACTATGTTTATTTATTTGGAATTTAAACTTTGAAATAATAGAAGAACCTATATCAATTAAGATGACTGCATAGCCCTGGAACAAAACCTTAAATAGAAACATTTTGTTACTTTATCTAACAAGTAATCTAGATATAAATATTTCCAAGAAGTATGCAATAACTCCTTGGTTAGTAATCAGGCTTTTACTGTACTTCTAATAAATGATGCTAGCTTTTTGTTTTTAAGTTTGTCATTTCATAGCCTAAAGATGGCTGCTAAAACTTCAATTATCACAACTTCACACAAACTGCATTTAAGCAAGAAGAAGAAAAGGGAATGTTCTCTTTATTTATTTTTAATCAGGAGTGAGAAGCCTCCTCAATATCCCACCTATCAGATATTTTTGACTCACGGATCAGAATCAGGTCACACTTTCACTCCATAGTAGGAACTTATAGAGGATATAACATGACTAAGATTGTTTTAGACAAATAATAATCCATCCCTGGGGTGTGATGAAGAGGCTTATGCTAATTAAGCATATTGCTGCTTGAACAAAATTTGGTTTAATAAACTGAGGAAGACAAATTGTTAGCCAACAAATAGTGCCTCGAACTGCTTTCAATTAACTAGCACTTTGTCAGGGAGTGGGGAAAGAAATAATTTGTGTTTTTGTAATGAGCAGATAGTAATATAAATTATTGCAGAAGAGTTGACTACTAATTTCTGAATAAATGTAGTATCAACTTTCACTCAAAAATATTTTGAGTAAACATAATTTGTGTTTGTATATTATCATTTGTATTCTTTTAAATCTAGCTAATGTTAATGTCATATTAATTTTAATCAATGTAGAAGTATAATTTCTAACAGTGAAATATCATTTTAAATGAAAAAAGGGCTAGAGATTTTACAACATAATAGTAACTTAAAATTCAAAAAAATTAAAAGTTCTTAAAATGTGGTATGCATTTAACATGAAGAAAAAATATTATTATTTAGAGCTGAAAATGAAAATTTCCCAAGATTACAATGTTTATGGTTTTGTTTTGATTCTGTGTGTGTTACTAGGTGAAAGCTCATAGAGTCTTTGCTGATAGATCAAATTCATTACAGTTATGAAACCCAAATCCTAGCATAAATGCATGTGATTATGTATAAAACATATGAAGATATTGAATATATTAAACATATTAACATGTAATGCTGTAGAGAAGCACAGAGGGATATTCCTAAATGCAAGCTATTTCATTTGCTTAAATAAATAGAATTCTTAATGCAGTAAAACCACAGATGATTACAAGAGTAAATTTCATATTTCTTTCTAGATATTAAAATTTTTGCAGGAAATAAAATTTCCCTCCTGATCCACATCAATTTGTAAAGGTAGACAATTCAGTTTGCTATGAAATATATCCCATGAACCATAACAAAATTCACTTTACAAGTAAAACCCATTTAATTTAAAATAAAAATGAATCTTCATTTAATCCCTTACTTGTACTATAATGATGGAAAACTAACAGGTATGTAAAATGAACACTTATCCTGATTATTTTAATTTATATTTGATAGAAATTATCTTCTATAGAGAATAAAAAGTGTATGGAAAGGTCATATTATTTATTTCTTGTGACCAGTAAACTTATTCAGTCTATCACAGAGAAGTAGAAGGCTATCTATATTTTCTCAGTCATACAGAATGGGACTGCATAATAATTTTCTTCAAAACCAAGTCTGAAGTATATAAAATCTTTCTAATGGTCATAAAATTCTCCTAAACAATTTTTTCAAAGTTGCCGAAAGTGCCACCCTTCTGATAATCATATACACATTTGTATATAGTAAAAATTGACACGATGTTTCTAAAATTAATATTGAAAAGTAAATAGATAAAAATAGGGAAATATCGAAGGAGAAAAAGATGTAATTATACTATCAGAAGCCAAGTGTTATAAAGTTATAGAATTTGATGATTTTGAGCAGGAAAATGATTGAAACTGACTTATAATGGTAAAAGGATCACTGTAACTTTACGTCTCCATAGTTTTTCCTGACAACCCGCTTTGTTGTACAGCCTACGTCCCTTTCTGGCAATGTTTCTGCTGGTATAACATTCCAAGAAAACGTGTTGTTCTCTTGTGCAATTCATAAGGATTTTAGAATAAAGTTCTCCACAAATCCTTCCTAGATAAATTCATCTTTATTCCTGGCACCTGCTAAGATGGTTAGTTAAATTGCTGCATTTCAGACTTATTCTTGTCAGTCAAAATTGTTCTAGCCAAACCTTTGGTCTACTCTCCAGAACATGCTTTTCCAAAGGTAAAGTTTTAAAATTTTAGATTCCTTTGCAATCTGGCTCTACCAGGAACTTCCCAAATTATTGAATGTTTGCTCCTTTTTGCTTAGGAATTCATCTTGTAATTTATTTATTTCCCCTCAAATTTCATTAAAAGCAGCAGAAAAAGAAAAACAAGCTGAAGCTTCAACAACTGCTTAGAAATATCCTCAACTAAATATCCAGTTTAGTCTCTTACAAATTCTGCTTTACAGCCAACGATTAAAAAAAAAAATTCAGTCAAGTTTATGCCACGTTATGACAAGGACTACCATTCCTCCAGTCTCCAATAACAGCTTTCTGATTTTGTCTTGAATTCTCATGAGAGTGACCTTTAACATTCATATATATACCAACCATCTCTTCAAGTTAATTTAGGCTTTTCTGTCATGCTATCATGCGCATCTAAGTTCTTACAGTCTCTCCCCATTATTCAATTCTAACACAATTTCCAAATTTAGAAGTATATATTTGTTACCTTACTTAATAGTGCCAGAATCTGTCTTAGTTTCCTAGGGAAGCTGTAATGAATTAACACAAGCTTGATGGAAAAAAAATATTCTCTAACAATTTTGGAGATCAGAAATCCCAAATCAAGGTGTCAGGAGGGCTGGTCCCTTCTGGAGGTTCTGAGGGACCATCTTTCCCATGTCTGTCTCTCTCACATTCCAGTGGCTGATATCAAGTCTTGGTGTACCTTGCCTTGTCGATACATCAATCCAATCTCTGACTCTGCCTTTACATGACTCTCCACTGTGTCTCTGTATTTCACATTTCCTTCTCCTTTTCCATTTAAGTACAGGGATCATTGGCTATACTCCTCATCTTTAATCGGGGCCATTCTTAATCATATCAGCAAAGATCACATTTCCCAGTAAGGTCCCATTGACAGGTACTAGGGGTTAATACTTGGACATACCCTTTTGGGGCAACTATTTAACTCATTCTACTGGCCAACATTATGTTCCTTCTTGACTGACAAACTTTGTATTTTGAACATTTTTTCAAGGTCATCCTGTTGGTAATAAATTATGTCTTTTTTTTGTTTGAAATAGTCTTTATCTTTTTATTTTGAAGTATAATTTTCCTGGATAAAGAATTTTACATTGGTGAGTATTTAAAATTCTGTAAAAATTTTAGCACTTTAAATATTTTACTCTATACTCTTTCTGTTTTCACAATTTCTATCAAGCAGCTTCTTCTAATTTTAATCCTCAATACTCTTTCTGTTTTCACAATTTCTATCAAGCAGCTTCTTCTAATTTTAATCCTCATTCCATTAGAAGTAAAGTTTGTTAGTTTTCATTTTGACTTCTTTCAAGAATATCTCATTGTGTTTGGTTTTCTGCAGTTTGTATACGACATATTTTGGTGTAGGTTTTTACAGATTTTTCAGTTTTACTTTTTTGCTCTCTAATTAGTATTTTATTTTCTTAGGTTCCTGGATCTCTGACTTGATGTATTTCAGTAATTTTTGAAAGTTCTGAGCCATTATAACTTCAATTCTTTCTTCTCTCTGTCTTATTCTTTTTATATTCTAGTAATTATATATGTATTATATCCTTTGATATTGTCCTTTCAACTTTGGGTGTTTTTATTATACTTTTTGTCCTTCAGTGTTAAAAGTTAGTACCAACCCATATTTAAACTCATTGATTATTTATTTGTCCATACCCAGTATGATGCCATTAGAAATTTTCATTTCTGTTATATGTTTTTTATTTCTACCATTTCCTTTTAATTATCCCTTTGAATTGCCATCTTTCTGCTTAAATTACCTATGTGTTTCCTATGGTTTAAATGTTTTTGCACCCGCCAAAATCCATGTGTTGGAAGCTTAATTACCAGTATGACAGTGTTGAGAGTTGGGACTTAATGACAGGTATTTAACTCATGAGGGATCCTCCCTCATTGTTGGATTAATGCTACCTAAAAAAAAGGCTTGTGGCCAGGCATAGTGGCTCACACCTGTAATCCTAGCACTTTGGGAGACTGAGGCGGGTAGATTACCTGAGGTCAGGAGTTCAGGACCAGCCTGGCCAATGTGGTGAAACACCATCTCTACTAAAAAATACAAAAATTAGCCAGGTGTGGTGGCAGGCACCTGTAATCTCAGCTACTTGTGAGGCTGACACAGAAGAATTGCTTAAACCTAGGAAGTAGAGGTTGCTGTGAGCTGAGATCAGGCCATTGCACTCCAGACAGGGAGACAAGAGCGAAACTCCGTTTCAAAAAAAAAAAAAGGCTTGTAGGTGTGGTTTCACTTCTCTTTTGTCATGTGTGGACCCAGAAAGAAGGTCAATACCAGATGCTGGCACCCTGATCTTGGACGTTTTTAGTTTCCAGAACCATAATAGAATAAACATCTTTCATTTATAAATAACCCAGTATTATATATTCTGTTTTAGAAGGACAGAATGATCTAAGACTGTTCTTGCATGTTATCTTATTTTTTCTTTTGAGTCAATGGCATATTCATTATAGTTGTTTTAAATTACCAGCCTGATAATTCTAATATTCCTACCACGTATGTGTCTAGATATGGTGCACCTAGATATCTGGGTGTAACTATTTCCCTTCAGATTATTATTTCTTTTCTTTGAGCATAGCTTGACTTTTTTTGAAAACAGGACTTGATGTGTCAGATAATACCAACTGAGTTAATCAGACCTTTTATGTGAAGTTTTGTGTTAATCTGGCTAGGGGATGGACTGCCATTAATGTTGTAGTGAAAGATGCCAGAGGATTTCCATTCCTCTTGTGTCCATGTTTCTGTTTCCCCTGTTGTCTTTGGGGTTCATAAGTGCCACATCAGATAGAGTGTGAATCTTAATGCTGTTTCAGTTGTAATCATTATTATTATACTGGAGTCCTACTGGTGTGATCATTCGGTGTGGAGAAAGAAAACAGTTTCCTTATCTTGTGACTAACTCTTGATTTTTTTTTCAGTAGGCCCTTGCCTTTGGGCTTTAATCTTCAAATCTTCATGAATGTGTCTTAAGCAATTTTTTTTTTTTTTTTTTACTCCTTAAGTGATATAGGAAGTCTAATGGGATCTGGAGTAGGAAAAGTGTCCTTTTGTTTAGTAGGCTAAGATTCTGGTAGTCTTTTCCCCTGTAGAGTATGCTTTTAATTAGAAGAACACTCTGTGTTTATTTCAAAGTGTTTTTTTTTGTTTTCTTTCTCTACTCTTGTCAAATCCTTAATGGGATCTTTCTTTGTTTTTCACTATGTGAACTTGGATGGGTTTCTGGAGGTAATACCCATGAAAGCTGCCCTCTTCTAAGACTGTGGCCCTCAGGAATTTCTCACCCTCAAGCTAGTGTACGTACACTCATCTCTAAAAGTTCATCAAAATGACCATTTAAAAGTATCTACCAGTTTATGGCTCCAGTGGGTTTGCTTCAGGTAATCAGATGTCATTAGTTTTCAGATTGTTCACTGTATTAGTCTGTTTTCACATGGCTATATAGATACTTGCTGAGATTGGGTAATTTTATTTTTAAAAGAGGTTTAATTGACTCAGCACCACATGGCTGGGGAGGCCTCAGGAAACTTACAATCATGGCAGAAGGTGAGGGGGAAGCAGAAAGCTTCTTTACAAGGTAGCAGGAGAGAGAGTGAATGGGGAAGAGCCCCTTATAAAACTGTCAAATCTCCTGAGAACTCTTTCACTATCAGGAGAACAGCATGGAGGAAACCATCCCCATAATCCAATTACATCCCATGAGGTTCCTCCCTTAACACGTGGGGATTGATCATAATTCAAGATAAGATTTGTGTGGAGACACAAAGCCTAACCATATCATTCTACCCCAGGCCCCTCTCAAATCTCATATCCGTTTCACATTTCAAAACCAATCATGTCTTCCCAACAGTCCCCCAAAGCATTAATTAATTCCAGCACTAACTTACAAGTTCAAGTCCAAAGTCTCATCTGAGACAAGTCCTTTCTGCCTATGAGCCTGTAATATCAAAAGCAAGTTAGTTACTTCCAAGATACATGGGGGTACAAACATTGGGTTAATGTTTCCACTCCAAATGAAAGAAATTGGCCAAAACAAGGGGTCATAGGCCCCATGCAAGTCTGAAACTTTGCCAGACAGTCATTAAATCTTTAAGTTTCCAAATCTTTTTTTAACACTGCATCTCACATCCAAGCCATGCTGATACAAGGAATAGGCCCCTACAGCCTTGAGCATCTCCATCCCTGTGGCTCTGCAGGGTAGAGCTACTGTGGTTGCTTTCACAGGGAGTCATTGAGTGCCTGTGACTTTTCCAGGTGCATGGTGCAAGCTGTTGGTGAATATACTTTTCTGGGTTCTGGGGGACTGTGGTCTTCTTCTCACAGCTCCACTAGGCAGTGTCCCCTTGGGGACTCTATGTGGGAGCTCCAACCTCACATTTCCCTTTTGTACTGCCCTCACAGAGATTCTCCATGAGGGCTCCACTCCTCTAGCAGACTTCTGCCTGGACATCCAGGTATTTCCATACATCATCTGAAATCTAGGTGGAGATTCCCAAAGCTCAACTCCTGACTTCTGTGCATATGCAGGCCCAACACCATATGAAAACTGCCAAGGCTTAGGGCTTGTGCCATCTGAAGCAATGGTTGGAGCTGTAGCTTGGCCCTTTTTAGCCACAACTGGAGCTGGAGTGGCTGGGGTGGAGGACACTATTGTTCTGAGGCTGCACAGAGCAGCAGGGCCTGGGCTCAACCCATGAAAGAATTTTTCCCTCCTAGGCCTCAGGGCTTGTGATGGGCAGAGCTGCCATGAAGGTCTCTGACATGCCCTGGAGACATTTCCTCATTGTCGTGGCTATTAACATGCAGTTTCTCATTATTCATGCAAATTTCTGCAGCTTGAATTTCTCCCTAGAAAAATGGGTATTGCTACCACATGATCACACTACACATTTTCCAAACATTTACATTCGGCTCTCCTTTTAAATATAAGTTCCGATTTTAAACCATCTCTTTGTGAACACATATAACTGAATGCTTTAAGAACAAGCGAGGTCACATCTCAAATGCTTTGCTGCTTTGAAATTTCTTCTGTCAGATAATCTAAATTATCTCTCACAGCTTCGAAGATCTCTAGGGCAGGAGCAGAATGTTGTCAGTCTCTTTGCTAAAGCATAGAAAGAGTGACCTTTGCTTCAGTCCCTAGTAAGTTCCACATCTCCATCTGAGACCACCACAGCCTGGACTTTATTGTCCATATCACTATCGGCATTTTAGTTGAAACTATTCAACAAGTCTCTGGGAAGTCCCAAACTTTTCAACATCTTCCTGTCTTCCTCTGAGCACTCCAGACTGTTCCAACCTCTGCCTATTACCTAGTTCCAAAGTTGTTTCCAGTTTTTCAGGTTATATTTATAAGCAGCAGGAGACTGCTGGTACCATTTCCCATTTACACACTGCCATAAAGATACTACCTGATACTGGGTAATTGGCAAAGGAAAGAGGTTTAGTTGACTCACAGTTCTGCATGGTTACAAAGGCCTCAGGAATCTTGCTATTGTAATGAAAGATGAAGGGGAAGCAAGCATCTTCTTCACAAAGTGGCAGGAAAGAGAATGGAAAGCAGGAAAACTGCCACTTTTAAACCCTCAGATCTCATGAGAACTCCCTCACAATCATGAGAACAGCATGAGGGAAACTGCCCCCATGATCCAATTACCTCCCACCAGGTCCCTCCCTCAACATGTGGGGATTACTATTTGAGATGAGATTTGGGTGGGGACACAGAGCCAATCCACCTCATTTACCTTTTTCTTTTCTTTTGAGACAGGGTCTGGCTCTGTTGACCAGGCTGGAGTGCAGTGCCATGATCAATCCCCAGATCAGCCTCCCAAGCCATAGGGACTATAGGCACACACCACCATGCCCAGCATATTATTGTATTTTTTGTAGATCGGGTTTCACCGTATTGTGCAGGCTGGTCTCAAACTCCTGGGCTCAAGTGATCTGCCCTCCTCCATCTCTCGAAGTGCTGGGATTACAGGCATGAACCACTGCACCTGGCCTGTTCACCTTTCTCTTGCTCCTACAGAAGGGAGAGCCAACTTCTAAACTCTTCACATGTTGGATCTTAAACCAAAAGTTTCTCTATTACTTTTAAAAGCCAAACCTCTTCTCATAGCTGTCTCCTGATATTCTGTCCAGTTTTCACTTCATGTTCAATTCCTTTTAGCATTTCATTAATTAAAAATATGCAAATAGAATTGTACCATAATTTCCTAAAATCACAATAGTCTTAAAAATTATGAAGATTTATGATTTATTTATTTAAAAATTTTGAAGAAAAATCAATGATATATTTTCATATGAGATAGGGAGTAAACTAATCATACTACTAGGATAGGATTAAACACTTAAGAATCCAACTTGAAGAGGCTATCACAAATAAAAGATAAGTTAAATGAGTGTTAGTAAGAATTATTATTGCACTTGATTAGCACATTTAAAACTAATTTACATTTATGAATTTCTAAAGATAAAATATATAAAAACTAGTCATAGTGAATAAATTCATTGTTTGGGGAAAGTACACCCTATTCAACATATGGTGCTGTAATAATTGGAAAGCCACATGTAGAAGAATGAAATTGGATCCTCACTTCTCACCTTATACAAAAATCAACTCAAGTTGGATCAAAGAATTAAATCTAAGACCCCAAACCATAAAAATTCTAGAAGACAGTATTGGAATAAAACCCTTCTAGACATTGGCTTAGGCAAAGACTTCATGACCAAGAACCCAAAAGCAAATGCAACAAAG
The DNA here is from genome assembly GCF_000951035.1 of Colobus angolensis palliatus. NCBI lineage: Eukaryota > Metazoa > Chordata > Mammalia > Primates > Cercopithecidae > Colobus > Colobus angolensis. Next base: position 131,302 of record NW_012118966.1, on the reverse strand, counting down.
ACAAAGATAAGTAGATGGTACTTAATTAAACTAAAAACCTTTTGCACAGCAAAAGAAACCATCAGCAGAGCAAACAGACAACCCATAGTATAGGAGAAAATGTTTGCAATGTATACATTCGACAAATGACATCCAGAATCTATAAGGAGGTCAAACAAATCTGCAAGAAAAAAACAAACAAGACCATTAAAAAGTGGGCTAAGAACATGAATAGACAATTCTCAAAAGAAGATATACAAAAGGCCAACAAATATATGAAAAGATACTCAATATCACTAATGATCAGAGAAATGAAAAATCAAAACCACGGTGCAATATCACCTTACTCCTGCAAGAATGGCCATAATCAAAAAATTAAAAAATAATAGATGTTGGCATAGATGTGGTACAAAGGGAATACTTTTACACGGTTGGGGGTATGTAAACTAGTACAACCATGATAGAAAACAGTGTGGAGATTTGCTAAAGAACTAAAATTAGAACTACCATTTGATCCAGCAATCCCACTTCTGGGTATCTACCCAGAGGAAAACAAATCATTATACGAAAAAGATACTTGCACATGCATATTTATAGTACCACAATTTGAAATTGCAAAAATATGGAACCAGCACAAATACCCGTCAATCAACAAGTGGATAAAGAAATTGTAGTATATGTACATAAAACATGGAATACTCAGTCATAAAGAGGAATGAAATCATGACACTCATAGCAACCTGGATGGAATTGGAGAACATTATTCTAAGTGATGTAACTCAGGAATGGAAAACCAAACCATGTGTTCTCACTCATAAGTCGGAGCTAAGCTATGAGGATGCAAATGCACAAGAATGGTAGAATGGACTTGAGGGACTCAAGGGAAAGGGTGCAGGGTTGGTGAGGGATAAACCACTAGACATTGGGTACAGTGTATAGTGCTTTGGTGAGAGGTGCACCAAAATCTCAGAAATCAATACTAAAGAAATTATTCATGAGCCGAGTGCAGTGGCTCATGCCTGTAATCCCAGCACTTTGGGAGGCTGAGGCGGGCAGATCACAAGGTCAGGAGATCGAGACCATCCTGGCTAACACAGTGAAACCCTGTCTCTACTAAAAATACAAAACAAAGCCGGGCATGGTGGTGGGAGCCTGTAGTTCCAGCTACTTAGGAGGCTAGGAAGGGAGAATGGCGTGAACCCAGGAGGCGGAGCTTGCAGTGAGCCAAGATCATGCCACTGCACTCCAGTCTGGGCGACACAGCAAGTTAGTATCAAAAAAAAAAAAAAAAAAGTTATTCATGTAACCAAACACCACCTGTTCTTCAAAAACTTTTTGAAATAAAAAATAAATAAATAAAAACAAAAAAGTAAAAAAGTGAGGAATAAAAGCCTTAACCATTTATCCTTTGTTTCTTAATAGTTATTGCTAAATATTTAATAAGATAAATTTTCATTTTGGAGTAATATTTTGGTTTAAAATACAAAGAATCTGTGTGATCAAAAATACCACCATTTTTTTTGTTTTATTTTATTTTTTTGTTGTTGTTTTTATTATACTTTAAGTTCTAGGGTACATGTGCATAACATGCAGGTTTGTTACATATGTATACTTGTGCCATGTTGGTGTGCTGCACCCATCAACTCGTCAGCACCCATCAATTCATCATTTATATCAGGTATAACTCCCCAGTGCAATCCCTCCCCCCTCCCCCCTCCCCATGATAGGCCCCAGTGTGTGATGTTCCCCTTCCCGAGTCCAAGTGATCTCATTGTTCAGTTCCCACCTATGAGTGAGAACATGCGGTGTTTGGTTTTCTCTTCTTGTGATAGTTTGCTAAGAATGATGGTTTCCAGCTGCATCCATGTCCCTACAAAGGATGCAAACTCATCCTTTTTTATGGCTGCATAGTATTCCATGGTGTATATGTGCCACATTTTCTTAATCCAGTCTGTCACAGATGGACATTTGGGTTGATTCCAAGTCTTTGCTATTGTGAATAGTGCTGCAATAAACATACGTGTGCATGTGTCTTTGTAGTAGAATAATTTATAATCCTTTGGGTATATACCCAGTAGTGGGATGGCTGGGTCATATGGTACATCTAGTTCTAGATCCTTGAGGGATTGCCATACTGTTTTCCATAATGGTTGAACTAGTTTACAATCCCACCAACAGTGTAAAAGTGTTCCTATTTCTCCACATCCTCTTCATGTGTCTGTTGGCTGTATGAATGTCTTGAGAAATGTCTGTTCATATCCTTTGCCCACTTTTTGATGGGGTTGTTTGTTTTTTTCTTGAAATACCACCATTTTGAAACCACTCATATATTAATGAATTTAGGCATCATCAATCAACGTCTAATATTACAAAATAAAAAACAGAATCACCCATTATGTCCCTCGGAATATAAGATCATAAGTCCCAGTATAAGGTACTCTTTTAAAAAATATATTATATAACCTGAATCTAATATTCTGTATATGCTACTACCAATTTATAGAAAATACAGAGGACATAAAAACATGTTACTATACATTGTGAGAATGTAATCTGGAAAAGTCAGACTATTGAAAACACTGTTAAATTTAACCCAGTTTCTTCAACGACAATAATTATGAAAAATGCAATGAATAAAATTATAGTATGCTTTAAAAATACATTTAAAAAATGAGAGACTGCTAAAAGATCATTTTTGAGCATTCTTTTTCTAGACCTAAATATAGAATATATATTTAAAAATATATTTCTAAATATATAGAATATATTTAGAAAATATAGAATAATATTTAATAAATATAGAATATATAAAATATACAATATATTTTAAGGTTTATGTTTTATCTTTGCTAATATCCTTGTTTATAATTTTTAGGCAATTTTGAAGCCCTGTGAATATGTCTATAAAAATGTATGTTGTATATGTTGTATATATTTTTTTTTTTTCTCTTTTGGACAGGGTTTCACTTTGTTGCCCAGGCTGGAGTGCAGTGGTGAGATCATTACTCACTGCAGCCTTGACCTCTTGGACTCAAGCGATCGTTTTACCACAGTCTCCTGAGTAGCTAAGACTATAGGTGTGCAATACCATATCCAGCTAATTGTTTTTATTTTTTGTTTTTTATTTTTTTTGCAGAGGCAGGATTTCACCATGTTGCCCTGGCTGGTCTGGAACTCCTGAGCTCAAGCTGTTGGCCCACCTTGGCCTTCCAAAGTGCTCAAATTACAGGTGTGAGCCACCACGCCTGGCTTGTATACTTTTAAGTCTATTAAACCAATCAGAGATACCAGGAAATTACACCAAAATCATATATAAAATTATGAGAGAAATATATGGGATAATCCAAACTTAAAAATTATAACAAGAGAGCATTTAGAGAATAATTTAATAAAACATATACAATATTGATAGTGTTTAAAATATCAAACCCTTGAAACAAAAGAGCACAATTGGATTACAACATATAACATTTTCACTCTCATTCCACATTGTATTTAGATAACACCTCCTCAAAGTACAAAAATTAATAATCTTATGTCTTTTGTATGGACGACACGAATACAGAAAAAAATATAGAAAGTTTTAAGAGGAATATACGATGATAATGATATGATGATTATGAGTTTTGCTTTCTCATGTAATTTCAAATATATGAAATTTAGAATACTAAGCCAACTTAAAAAATTTGAAATTATCATAATAACCTATTATATAAATTTGTTTTTCTTCATTTCAAATTAGTGTCAGGTAAGAAAAATCAAAGAACTAAGTTATTGTTAAGGTCTTCAATTTTATAAATAGCATACAGTTCCATAGTTAAACATTGCTTTATGAAGTTTTAATGGAAAGATAGATTCTCTAAGCTCTCCTTCTCTTTCATAGCCTAAAGCTATTTTTCTGAAATAATCAAGATGAATAATTTGTTTTTTTCAGAATGATGATTTTTTATCAAAAACCTTTTGATTACCATGGTTGGTTTTATTAACAGGAAGAAGTATCCTCCTTTATTAGTTTAAGCCAAGAAAGTTCATCTTTCTCTAAAAGCAGTTATTCCCTCCAGTACAAAATTTATGGCTTGTAATTGTTCAGTCAGCTACTGCCATAACAATGTTGCATAAAATACACTCCAAAACCCAGAATAATACATCAACATGCATCTATTCCCATGTTTATAGTTCTAAATGGAGCTATAAGTCATCACATTTAGGGAAGGGTCAGTTGTGAATCTCCTCTACAGACACAGATCAATGGTGCTTGGCTTTTACTACACGTTTAATTAAATCTACTTTGCATGTGTTGATATCAGCTGAAGGAGAACCAGTAAAGCAAGAAAGAAAGGCCACTCGCATAAACATATTTTAACCCCCCCATTCTATCATGCCTGTTAATATCTAATTGGCCAAAGCAAGTCACATGGCACAGGATATCTATTCAGGTAGAGGTTAAGAATTACAAAAATGTAATTAAATATATCACTTGTCTATTCTCTTAGTTACAGTTATACATGATTCTTTCCCACACAAAATTCATCTGCCTCTTCCCAAAGATTTACCAACTGGTACCCAGGATCTGATGATCTACATTGGGTCTGAAATCAGTTATTTTTATATACGGACCTGGTAGCCAAAAATACAAATTATTTTCTATCCATATGCCTACACATGATTGTAGAATAGGAGTAGAATAAGTGCAATAAACACTCTGATTTGAAAACAGAAAAAATGGGAAATATACTGAAGCCACTGATCCCCAGGAGTTCCTAATTCCTTCTGGGCAAACATCATATCCTCCTTATCTTAAGGTAGAAAATTTTCTTAGCCAGACACTGGTTTCAACTTTCTGAGAGAGGTTCTACTCTACAGACCTTTTCATTTGCCTCATTGGCACATTTAATTTGTTCCCTGCCTATAGTAAGTAGCGGACTTAAAGTCTTTTTTAACATCTTGAAAAACTAGCAACATTCTTACAAATACAGAACTCTCAATTTTTGTTTTAATGTATTCAATTACAGTCAACTACAGGTACCTGTAGCCTCATTAAATCTTTTGGAGACATTATTTTTATCAAGCTTTTGAGAGACCAATTATTTCATCATATTAGGAGTCTGTTTATTCAGGTATAAGAATCTAATAAGTGCCACTTTACTTATCTCAGAAGACTTAAAAATGGCATAGCTGTCAAGACCTTTCTTTTGTTTATCTATTTCTATAAGAAAATATTTTAAGGATCTGGTAGTTTTTTTGAGCTTTGCCCCAAGGACTTTTTGTTTCATTTTTGTTTTTTGCTTGGGAATGTTTACTGATTGGAGAGGATGAAGATTAAAGACAATATTGCAGTTGACCCTTGAACCACATAGGTTGGATCTGTGTGGGTCCACTTACACTTGAACTTTCTTCTGCTTCTGTCACACCTTGAGACATCAATACCAACCACTCCTCTTCTGCTTTCTCCTCAACCTACTCAATACGAAGATGATGAAGATGAAGGCCTTTATGATGATTCACTTCCATCTAATGAATCGTAAATATGTTTTCTCTTCCTTATGATTTTCTTAATAACATTTTTTCTCTAGCTTACTTTTTTGTAAGAGTATAGTATATAGCCCAGGTGCAGTGGCTCACTTCTGTAATCACAGCACTATAGGAGGCCAAGGAGGGTGGATCACCTGAGGTCAGGCATTCCAGACCAGCCTGGCCAACATGTTGAAATCCCATCTCTACTAAAAATACAAAAAATTAGCCGGGCGTGGTGGCAGACACCTTGTAGTCCCAGCTACTTGGGAGGCTGCAGCGGGAGAATGGCGTGAACCCAGGAGGCAGAGCTTGCAATGAGCTGAGATGGTGCCACTGCACTCCAGCCTGGATGGCAGAGCAAGACTCCATCTCAAGAAAAAAAGAAAAAAAAAATTAACCAGTGTTGCGAGAAGTCAGGGACCCCAAACAGAGGGACCGGCTGAAGCCATGGCAGAAGAACATAAATCGTGAAGATTTCATGGACACTTACCACTTCCCCAATCAATACCCTTGTGATTTCCTATGCCTGTCTTTACTTTAATCTCTTAATCCCATCATCTTCGTAAACTGAGGAGGATGAAAGTCACCTCAGGACCCTGTGATGATTACATTAACTGCACAAATTGTTTGTAGGGCATGTGTGTTCGAACAATATGAAATCTGGGCACCTTGAAAAAATAACAGGATAATAGCAATTTTCAGGGAACAAGGGAGATAAGACTTGGAGCCTGACTGCTGTTGAGCCAGGCAGAACAGAGCCATATTTCTCTTCTTTCAAATGCAAATAGGAGAAATATCACTGAATTCTTTTTCTCAGCAAGGAACATTCCTGAGAAAGAGAATGTGCCCTGAGGGTAGGTCTATAGATGGCCCCCTTAAGGCAGCCGCCCTTTAGGGTCAAAGCTGAAGGGATGAAATAAGCCTTGGTCTCCTGTAGTGCTCCCAGGCTTATTAGGATGAGGAAATTCTTACCTAATAAATTTTGGTCAGACAGGTTTTCTGCTCTCAAACCCTGTTTCCTGGTAAGATGTTATCAATGACAATGGGTGCCCAGAACTTCATTAGCAATTTTAATTTTGCCCCATCCGGTGGTCCTGTGATCTCGCCCTGCCTCCATTTGTTTTGTGATTTTATTACCTTGTGAAGTATGTTACCTCCGTGACCCACACCCTATTCGGGCACTTCCGCCCCTTTTGAAAATCCCTAATAAAAACTTGCTGGTTTTACGGCTCGGGGAACATCACAGAACCTGCCGAAATGTGATGTCTCCCCCAGACACCCAGCTTTAAATTTCTCTCTCTTGTGCTCTTTCCCTTTACTTCTCATACGAGCCCAGACACCTAGGAAATAGAAAATAACCCACGATAAATATCCGGGGTAGGGTTTCCCCTGATAAACCAGGCATGGTGATGGGTGTATGTAATCCAAGCTACTCGGAAGGCTGAGGCAGGAGAATTGCTTGAACCCGGGAGGAGGAGGTTCCAGTGAGCAGAGATCACACCACTGCACTCTAGCCTGGGCAGCAAGAGTAAAACTCCATCAGAAAACAAAAACAAAAACAAAAACAAAGAAAACAGCATATAGTACACATAACATACAAAGTGTTTGTTAATTGACTGTTTGTTATTGGTAAGGCTTCAGATTGCTTCCCTTAATCTCTGCATTAAGGATCAATTGTATTTTCAAATCTAGCATGTTCCAGCATTTCTAAGCTCTCCATAATTCTTTAATTTGGCTTGTAAACTAGCCTGTCTTTTTTTTCCCCCTAAACCTCTGTAATGGTTTTCTCAATTCCTAATACACAATCTGAAAGCCCATGCCACATATTTTACATTATTATTATGGCAGCACTCCACTTCTAGGTGTCAATATCTTGATTTGTTAGCTATTAACTCAATAATGTTTAGTAACTATATACTCCAAACCTTAGTAACACAAGGTAACAATAAATATTTATTTTCATTTTCATAGGTCTCCAGCTCTGTTGTGAATCAACAAATCTAGGCTGAACTTGGTTGGAGGCTGTATTTCAAACTGTGGATCTGGAGGGGCTTAGCTCTTCACTATGAATTGGGCTCAGGCAGAAATGCTAGGAGGCAAGTCTGTCTACTCAGACACACTCAGGCTCTCCTTTTCTATCACATCTCATAAAATCCCCTTCAGAACAATAATTCATGTAATAAAGAACATGAATGCACAGAGGCATAAAATACTGGGAACCATATTGCAATCTATCACAATAATATCACTAAATTTCTAGTAAATTTTTACATTAATTGCCATAAATTGATTTTAATTTAGTTCACTAAAAAATTATAAAGTTTTCATAATAATCAAACTTACCTTTTAAAAAAATATATAAGCCAGGCTTCAAACTTATAAACCTGTTATAATTTGAAATATGAATAAATTGCTTACCAATTCACCAATGAAAATATTCTGTTATCACTTCCATAAACTCTTTAACCTCTGAACACTAATTTTAATGCAATTTGTTCTTAATACGTATACACAAATAGAGGAACCTCAAGGTTAATTCTGCCTGCAAAGAGAAAAAATACAGCACAGATTTTAAACCAGATTTACTCACAATTATAAACCTTAGTTTAGAACCAGTTTCTCCCTTGGGCACTCTTTTGAGGAAGGTCAGTGATGACATAGATTGTCTCATTTTTGCTAATAGTCCTTTCCCGTTCACATTTTTTATAATTATTTGCTTACTCTTGCTTAATCATCTCTTTAATCTTCTACCACTTAACAAATCATTTTACTTTCCCTTAAATGCAGAGTCAGGGCAAATTGTCTTTATCCATCTTCTTTCTCTAAATTTCCAAAGCAAGACTGGTACCCAGATTCTGGAAAGCATAATAGAGATAATCTGAAATAGATCTGGCCTTGGTCTTCTATATTACCTTTGGGTTAGACCCTCTTGCCTTTCCAAGGGTAGATGACAGAGTCTGGGAGTACTCGTGAAATGTAACTGATCTTACAATTCCCACAGACAATAAAATTTTTAATTATCTTCCCACTTACAAGTTAGAAAAGTATACAGATTGTTCTCTCTCCATATGTGTTTACACCCCCACATCTGTAGCTGGCACAGCATTCACTCTGTTTAATGACCATTGCTCTTGATCTTTCTCTTCTACTGACACAACAAGCTGATCTAAATGGCTTGTCCAGCACAGATCTTGCTTATAACTGTATCTAATTAATTGTGAGGTCTCCAGGAATAAAATGAACAGGACATGCCTTAGTCAACCTGGACTGCTATACAAAACACTATAGCCTGTGTGGCTTAAACAATAGAAGTGTATTTCTATGCTTTTTGGCTCAAAATCTGAAATCAAGGTGCGATCATGGTTGGATTCTGGTGATGGCCCTCTTCTTGGCTGGCAGATAGTCCCCTTCTCACTGTGTCCTCACATGGCAAAGAGAGAAAGCTCTGGTGTCTCTTCCATTTTCTGTAAGGTAACTAATCCCTTCATGAGATTTCTACCCTGATAACCTCATCTAAATCTAACCACCTCCTAAAGACCTCATCTCCCAAAAACATCACATTGGGAGTTAGATTCAACATATGAACTTGAGGGGGAGGACAGAAACAATCATTTCATAACAGATCACAAACTAAGGCTTTGCTTGGACTATACCCCTGAAACAACATTATCATGATCAACAGTAATTACAAATACAACATATCCAATATGCCCAATAGAGGCAAAACTGAGTCACCTGCAGTTATAGATCTTTGATAAATTCCCAGACATGGGTCAGTTAAAAGAGCTTAAGTCTCTTCATTGAGTATAGGGCTAATACATTCAGGGAGATCTATCAAAACGTGCAGAAATACAGTGTATATTTTTCTCTTTATCTCCCCAAAAGGAGCTCATACACATTAAACAGAATAATAGTGCAGTAGAGAAAGGAAAATGCCTAGTCATTCATGGATTATAGAATGCTAGGCCTGATCTATCAGAAATCCCTGTTAAGTCAAAAAGGTAGTATAGTTCTTCCGGTCTATTTCAGTCTAAGAGAATGTTTCAAAACGAACACATTTTGGTTCTTTTCCCAGTTCTAAGGAGATTAGTTGGAATAGAAATATGTGACAAAAACACAATACCTACATTGACTATCAAACCATTTTAGGAGCTATTGAAGGATGATCAAGAGCCAGACAATGGAATCTCACCCTCCCATACCAAAATAGTAAATTAAAACAGTACTAAAGACTGCTTTCAGGTAGGTTCTAGTAGGTAGAAGCAGGCCAATGTTCCTGCTGCAAAAAAAAAAACAGGGAAATTTGTATAAATTACAAAAAGCATATTTTCAAAGGTATGGGATACTATGGAAGAAATGAAATTTAGATAAACAAAAATTACAGTGAGAGGATAACTTTTACTGAGTGAGCTGATAAACTGTAGTCTTGTTTTAGACCCCTGAGGACATTTGCTGCCTCTGGGCACAGGCTGTGGATCTGGTTTAGCTCAAGCGGAGAGATTCTGCTGGCAGAAACAGAACCTGTAAAGCTTTTAGTTGACATGCGATGCTAGAATAACAAGACAGAAAGCTGTGAGGCCTTAAATGCTTGACCAATTCTCTCTAAAAGGTGCTTTCCAAGCTCTGGGACTATGTGGGAATCTGAGGAGTTAAGAAAAATGTTCTGAAATGCAGACCGAAATGCTTTGCAATCCACTAGGCTTAAGAAACAAAGTCCTGCTGAACGGAAGTGGCTGAATTCAGGCACATGGTTTGAGTCTCTTCATATTTGTCTTTGAACTTTCAGGACAGAGAGAGTGTGAAGCTTGGCTAGGCAGTTCTTTTTTTTTTTTTTTTTTTGAGACGGAGTCTCGCTCTGTTGCCCGGGCTGGAGTGCAGTGGCCGGATCTCAGCTCACTGCAAGCTCCGCCTCCCAGGTTTACGCCATTCTCCTGCCTCAGCCTCCCGAGTAGCTGGGACTACAGGCGCCCGCCACCTCGCCCGGCTAGTTTTTTGTATTTTTTAGTAGAGACGGGGTTTCGTCGTGTTAGCCAGGATGGTCTCGATCTCCTGACCTCGTGATCCGCCCGTCTCGGCCTCCCAAAGTGCTGGGATTACAGGCTTGAGCCACGGCGCCCAGCCTTGGCTAGGCAGTTCTAAAGGGCATAGCTTGATGCTTTATTTTTAAAACTTAAGAGCTATTGCTTTTTTATGGGCAAACATATCATGCGAATATTTCTAGCAATAATAAAAATAGACTTTGAATGGTTTTGAAATATTTTCCAGTAATTATGAAACACTGACTTGTGGAGAGCATGTGTTGCTAAAGCTGTCACCTTGCGTCTCCTTTGGAGACTGTTAGAAATACATGTGAGCCATAGACACAAATCTCTGGTTTATGTGAAGACAGAGCTATTTTCTCCATCAGATTTCCAATATCTAGTGTTCACTTGACCTAGTGTGTTCTTTCCCCCACTTGTTTCTGTCCTTCTCTAGGACTTTTAGCTTACTTATTACCTGTTCAAACAAGCTGTGACTGGCCAGATTATTGGAAGTAGGCCACCCTTCATTTCCTGCTTATGCACTCTGTTCATTTTTAATAACTTATAAAAGTGTATAGGTAATGTATATATTCTGAATTCTTTTTTTCTTGCAATGTTCCTCCCCAGAATAGTAGCTTCTATAGAGCTAGGACAATTTTTGTCTTTCTCCTTTGGATGTGTCCCATAACCCCCAGCATAGCCAGGTACACAATAATCACTGAATACATTTTTGTTGAGTTAAATTAACAAATCAATATGGTATTATCGTAAAATATATGTTGTGACAGTCACTATGCTCATTTTCACTTTATTTTTGCCATACACATCTTCAATAATTTTGGCACTTGTCAAGGTCAAAAGTTGTATTATTCTGTCCATGAAAGAAAACACATATTCACAAGCACAATGTATTATACGACTTTTGATGTTATTTTGTTAAATTATAATTCTATAAATAGACCTTCCCCTGAATACAAGTGGATACTGATCATTGAACTATTATTATAGTCTTATTAAATAAGCAAACACATTTCATATATGTTGTTTTAAATGATTTTTTGTTAAGATTAAAAACCTACATAAGTATCTTCCAATTTCTCATTCAATGGGAGATAATAGTGCATGGAATTGCAGTATGTTATTCATGCTTTGATGTCTGTTTACAGCCATCCCTTTGATAAAACAAGTCAGTGTTAAGCCTCAGTAGGCTGAAAAATTTAATGTGATTAGTTCTCATTAATGTCAGAGTTAAGCTTTTTCCTTATAATAAGGGCAGATCCGTTCAAACAAGAATCTTGCAGAAACCAAGTATCTGTCACACAATGATTGTCCTTTCTTGCACCATTAATTTCAGGTCATCTAATAGAATGTAAAGGGAAAAGTTGCACAAAAAAATAAATTGACAAACATCTATGTAAATATAACCAGTTTTATGAAATAGATGCATATACAAAAATGAAATTTGTCTGGTACATATATTTAACCATACTTTTTAATAGCATGAGCTTAATTCTGATATTAGAAATTGTAGTCAATTTAAGTGATTATGAAATATGCAAAATAATATCAGCTAAATAATAAGCTCCAATAAATTTAAAACCCATCGAAAATACCCATTATCATATTGATATTTCTTTTCTTGCCCCTAGTACTGGCATGCCCAAGAATAACCAAGACTAAATCATTCCCTAAGGATTCTTATAAGCATTTGCTAAAGGAAACCCTCCAGGAAAATAGGGAATTCTATAAAAACATAGGTTGGGGACATAGAATTGTGATTTTGATATAGGATATACAATGACTCATAAGTTTTTTAAGCATTTAATAGGCTAAGTAAAATACTTAAAGTAAGCACTGTTTTCCATAATATGGGATAATTTAATGACTAAAATATTTTACATATCTTGTTTTATAAATAAAAATGACAATAAAAATATTAGAATCTAAGCCTTCCTGGGAATTCCTAATTATTTTCAAAGTAGTGAAAATGTCAAAAGAATTATCTGTCAAAGCATATGAGAAGTTGACATATGTTGATAAATCAGCATCAAGAAAAGTTTAATACTTGCCCTAGTAATTACAAGGGCAAATTTTTAAAATAATTCTTACGAGCACCAGGGGCCTTTTTTTTTCATTTGTAACTTAATATGTCAGGATTTGAATTATATTAAACGTTGTCACATTGATTGCAATTTATGTTCTACATTTCTTAAATATGTATTTATTATTTAATAATCTTTGGTTATTTTGTTATTTTTGTTGCAACTTTCTGCAGGGATGCAACAACTCTAGCTCCAGAGACTGGGAACTTTTATCACTAAATTATACTGCACTGCTTCTTTATAATGGACCATAAAGGAACATACCAGAGAAATTCTATAAGCAAAGCAATCAGCAAAGCTGTATTAAACACATTCACACAATAAAATGAGGAGTAGGAATGTTAAACAGGAGAAAATATGACACTAGTGCAATAAGCATTACATGTGAAAATAAGGTAATTTCATATTTACTAAAGACAGAATTAACTATAAATATCTAATAGCCTGAATGCAATAAGTAATCTATAACTACATAAATCGGATGTCTTTTAAGTTAGAAAGATTAGACAGAACAAAATTGGTATGCATCTTTCACACAGAAATAAACACTACTCTTAACCAATGAAATAAACACTACTCTTAACCAATGACCTACTCTATATACATATATATATACACACACACATATATGTATATCAAACATAGCATAATATTGAATTTGATATTGCCTACCAAGAGAAAGAGGGTTATCATATATGATGATTAGCTTCATGGCTTCCACATTGTGTATTAGTCACTGGTAGAAGTAAGAATCAATTGAATTTATGAAGTTGAACAACAATTTCCTTTGGGTCATATTGAATACCCTAGTGGAGATGTAGGGCTGTAGTTCAGAAGATAACTCTACTACAGTAAATATTTGAGAACAATAGAAAGTAAATTAAACAATGGCTTTGGTTGAGGTAACCAAATAAAAAAAGAGAGAGAGTAGTGGGGCGCGGTAACTCACGTCTGTAATCCCAGCACTTTGGGAGGTCAAGGCAGGTAGATCACAGGGTCGAGTGATCGAGACCATCCTGGCCAACACGGTGAAACTTCGTCTCTATTAAAAGTACAAAAATTAGCCAGGGGTGATAGCTGGCGCATGCCTGTAGTCCCAGCTACTCGGGAAGCTGAGGCAGGAGAATGGCTTAAACCTGGGATGTGGAAGTTCCAGTGAGCTAAGATCACGCCATTGCACGCAGCCTGGCGACAGAATGAGACTCTGTCTCAAAAACAAAACACACACACACACACACACACACACACACACAAAAGAGAGAGAGCAGTGATCTCAAAAGTAGGAGCAGTATTTTATTTGGCCAAAGTAGTATTTTAAAAATCAGCACATGTGATTTTAGGTAAGATGTATGTTCTCCATTTAGTCAGGTTTCACCCTACTTACTGTATTTTATCACTAGTGCCCTCACTCAATTATATTACCTGCATGTCTCCTGAAGTCATTTCAGCTTTCAACCCTCATAAAAGATCCAAAACAATAGGTAAGCTTAGGACTTGGCTTTGGGGAACTCAAATTCATTTGATTTGTGAATGCAGTACACTTTACAATAATCCGTATCAAAATATTTGTGGTGAAGGACCAGGCTTTATTTTGTGTTTTATATATATAGATATATATTTTGGTTATGTATTTGTTATATATATATTTTGTTTATTTTGTTATATATATATCTCAAAGTGCTGATTTAAATATACATTTAAGTAAATATATATTTAAATAAATAAATAATATGTAACATATTGCATATAATAAACTATATAAATTAATGTATATGAAATAAATATATATGCAAATAAAATATATGTATAAATAATATGTGATCTATTATATATAATAAACTATATAATAATTAAAAAATATATATTTAAAACAACACGTTGCGGCTTGACACTTACATAAGTGAATTTGTTTTCTAGGTCTGTCATAGCAAGGTACCATGCACTGAGTAGCTTAAACAGCATAAATGTATTGTTTCACATTTCTGAAATTCTAGAAATCCAAGAGAAAAGTGTCAACACGGTTGGTTCCTTCTATGAGGGCTGTGAGGAAGAATCTGTTCCATATCTCTCCCCTAGCTTTATGTAGCTTCCTGGCAGTCTTTCGTGTTTCTTGGTGTAGAGAAGCACAGCCAGGTATCTGCCTTCTTCTTCACATGGCATTCTCCCTGTGTGTTTGCCTCTCTGCCCAGATTTCCCCTTTTGAATAAGGACACCAGTCATGTAGGATTGAGAGACTCACCCTAATAACCTTACCTTAACTACTTACATCTGCAAAAAAAACAATTTCCAGATAAGGTCACATTATGAGTTACTGGGGGTTAAGACTTATGAGTTTATGGACACACAATTCTACTCATAACAATCATTACAATAATGTCATAGAAGTGTCCATTAGCTTTAAACATTTGAAAATGCTTTTTCTAGTTTCCATATTCATTTTATGGTATGCCTGCAGTTAAGAATACACAGGTTAGTTTCAAGGAATAAAACAGTGTTTGAAGAAAAAGAAAAGAGAGAGCCTAAGATTCAGAAGGCCAGGAAAGATAAATTACAATAAATATATATCAGAAAAAAGAAGCTTTGTTTTGATATTTTCAGGATAGTCCTTCTCTTGTGACCCGAGTATCTTTTCCCAGCTATGCCATTGCCTCTAATTTCTGTCAGAGGCAAGTCTTGTAACCTGGTGATCTAGGCTTCTTTCATCCCTTTAGAAACTCTGCCTCCAGACTTTTCCTACTCAAGTAGCCCTAGAGAAATCCTTGCTACATTAACTTCAGACACTTTCACTGCTCATTCCAGAGGGAAGTCACATATCAGGGAAACAAGTTATCTTTACTTACATGCTTCTAGTCTATCTTCAGGTCTCTGAATAAAAAGTTGTTGATGGAGACTTTTTTCTGGATCTATGTCATTTTTTCAGAAGTAGTACTTTTCCTAAATCCTGAATACATGTTATTCTGAAATGCCTTTCAGTCTGGTATAATCTGATTGTAACAAAAATTCCTGTATGTTTGTGACACATGCATGGTATTCTATTTTCCTGTTGACCTGTTTTCCTGTTATTATTTTTTTTCTGGGATTCTTCTTCCAGTGAAAATCAGAGAAAGGCCAGGTTTGGTGGCTCATGCCTGCAATCCCAGCAATTTAGGAGGATGAGGCAGGTGGACTTGCTTGAGCCCAGGAATTTGAGACCAGCCTGGGCAACATAGGGAGACCCCAACTCTACTAAAAGTGCAAAAAATTATCTGGGCAAGGTGGCATGTGCCTGTAGCCCAGCTAGCTACCTGGGAGGTTGAGATGGGAGTATCACCTGAGCTTGGGAAGTTGAAGCTGCAATGATTGCACCACAGCACTCCAGCCTGAAAAACAGAATGAGACCTTTTCTCAAAAAAAAGAAAAAAATCAGAGAAAAAGAAAAAGAAATATCTATACTCATAGACTCAAAAAAGCATGTAATTTTCCTTTAAATCAATCTGTTATGAATCAATAATTTCTTATTTTAAAACACCTGTATACATTCAAGCAATTTGTTTTATATTTCAGAAAATGTATATATTTGGATGCAGCTACAACCTTTCTAACAGGGTGATTCAAAAATATTGCTTTAAATATTCGATGATTTATTGCAACAATTGTAAGAATATTTTCATATAGGGAGTAAAAGTTATGCATAGCAGGTAACATTCTAGTATCAAAAATGTAAAGTAGCCTATCAGATCCATACTAAGGGGGGAAATGATTTAAAAAGAATTACTTAAATTATATTAAAGTGATATGAGTAGTTAAAACGAATACAGTATTTTTATGATAGAAATGATAAAAATACTGTATTCCATGAAAGGTTCAAAAAAATTTAAATAGTTACTATATCATTAATGAAACCATTAGGACCATTAAATAATAAAATCTTGTTAATTTGTGAAAAGAAAAACAATAGTGCCACATAAATTATTAGGATACAAGAAGGCAATGTTGATATTATAATATGTGAAATTGTGCTTTGTATTGTAGGATATGCTTTGGTTCTGTACCCTACCCAAATCTCATGTCGAATTGTAATTCTCAGTGTTGGAGGAGGGGCTTGGTAGGAGGTGACTGAATCGTAGGATTGGGCTTCCCCCTTGCTGTTCTCATAACAGTGAGTTCTCAGGAGACTCTAGTTGTTTGAAAGTGTGCAACACCTCCCCTTAATCTTTCCCTTTCCTGTCAACCATGTGAAAATGTGCCTGCTTCCCCTTTGCCTTCTGCCATGATTGTAAATTTCCTGAGATCTTTCCAGAAGCAGAAGTCTGTATAGCCACAGAACCGTGAGCTGATTAAATCTCTTTTCTTTATAAATTACCCAGTTTCAGGTATGTCTTTATAGCAGTTTGAGAACAGACTAATACACTGTACCTTTGGCAGTTTTGAAAATTACCATTAAATGGAGTGATTACCTGATGAAAAATAATGTAATTAGATATTGTTTATAAATATTTTAGGAAATAAATACCTTTTAAAGGATGTAAGATGTAACATATTGTAGACTATTAATTTAGGGCAAATTATTTAACATCTCTCTGCCTTGGCTTCCTCACTACAGGAATAATAGGTTCATTATGAGAATTACTGAGTTAATATTTGTAAATTAGTTAATATTTATATTACTTTCATGTTGACTATCTAAAAGTATTTTAAGAAATTTTTATTTAACTTTTGGCTGGAACCACCGTCTTCCAGTAATTCACCAAAATGAACACCACAAAAGGAAAGAAAAGAGGCATGCGATATATGTTCCCTAGGCCTTTTAGTAAACATGGAGTTGCTCCTTCATCCATATATATGCGAATCTATAGGAAAGATGATATTGCAGACATCAAAGATATGGGTACTATTCAAAAGGAATTATTTATGAAATATTTGTAATGGTTTGAAGATAGTTCCTCTATATCATCATGAAAGAAATGAATAATTTACAAAAAAAGAAAATTTTATTTTGTGCAGCCAATTTCTTGCTATCAGTTTTGAAAACTATATTTTAATATTTGTAGTTTCTGCAACTTTAATTGTCATATTGCTTCAACTTTTGATTTAAAAAGGAAGTTATCCAAAACATAAATTGTACTTTTATCTGCTATCTCCAGTGCTCCAAAAGATGCCAAATAGATCATAAACAACTATTTTTTTTCAACTTGTACTTTTCTTTTCTTTTTTTCTTAATTTATAAGGCTAGTCTACAAACAAATTAGCCTGGAAGAATATAAGGGTAATCCAAAAACAAACAGAAAAATGATGGGTTACTGCTTTGGCTTTTCAGTATCCCTTCTCTCTTGTATTCCCATATTTAAACATTAATGACAATCGCATCATCTTCTTCATCATATGATATATCCTACAGATATTTGACTATCCTCCAACATATATGTTTTCAAGTATAGTGTATTAATAGAAAATGTGAGGTATATCAAGCCCAAGAGATAAGGAGACAATTGCCATTGAACTCATGTCTTATTACTCACAGTTCCAAAGGAAAGGCATGCTGCGCCACTGGCATCAGACAGGGAAGAACAAGAGCTGATCACAAAGCAGTTAGAGAGAAGGAAACTGTGGGACAGAGCCTTTATCATGATTTTCATAGGAGGCAAAGGGTGACACATGGTAAGCAAGGTTACAATTGGCTAGTTTCAGGCTCTGCAGCATAGTAACTGTCACTAGTTGTCTGGTACCTGACTCTAGGGTGACTAGGGGAGATGTGCAGTGGCTGACAGAGTAAAATCCCAGTAAGGCAGGTGGGTGAGAGTGTGGACTTCAGATTGGTTGGTCTGTATTTGAAAAGTATGCCCCAGGGGGACCACACTTCCTGAGGAATGGAGAGAAAGGCATGAGGGACACCAGAGGCCAAGGCACAGTGATACAGGCATATTATCAGATTGTTCAGAAGAAGATGTGTCTGGCATCTGCTTGTAGTACAGATGTTAAAGCATCAAGTTTACAGAAAGTAGAAACATAGTAAATATTAAAATCACACAGAAATCTTAATTCCTCATCTGTTGTAGCCACATTTATATCTGGAAATTCTGTAACCTTAAAGTAAGTTTAAAAGTTAACTGTCACTGTTCTGTAAATAAAATGTTAGAACAAGTGTAGAAGGTAAAAACAAATAATGGTCTAATACAGTTTTCCAAAAGGAGTAGATTAAGTTATCACTGCTTTCTTCCATTACCCATTTCGTGTCTCCTTTTTCTCAACTTGCACTTTTTCTTTTCAGAAGTCTTTAGCTGACTAGCTTGCTCAAACCCACATTTCCAAAGGTCTGGGTGTCAATAGTTCTGCCATTATTGAGTTGGATATTTTAAATTAACTTTTGTTGTGGACATGGATATAATAAAAAGTATTCCAGAAATATAGCTCTTCTTGTTCTCATGGTTACTTATTTGTTTTCTGAGATGCAAAAATGACAAATCTTTTACTGAATGTCAATACAATATGACATTATACTAGGTGCTGAATACATGAACTGCTAAGACAAAAGTAGTTCCTCATAATTAAGTTGGCTATATCTATATAAAACATTTGTAATTAATGGAGTGGCTAGGATGACCATAATGACATGAGCCAACAAGGAAAGAATAACAAAGGCAGTAGGAGAAAAACTGTAATCTTAAATATCACTTACCATATGCCAGAAATATGCTCGTTTTTAGAGAGCAGCAAATGAATGAGGTCCTTCGGCTTTAAGCTACTCACTGTGTTCCAGCTTTACTAATATTTGATCATGCTGACTCCAGTGTGGACAATATATTAGCAAAGAGACTTATACACAGAGACTCACATTCCCTTGTTTATGAAGTTCTTAAATATTTACAATTTTTTCTCACTTATCTTTACATATCCCATAGTGTAGTTTTCAATAACTTTTTTATCAGGATATACAGGTACAGAGCTTCTAACAGAAGTGAAAGGATCATGTGATCAGTGTCTATGTTATAGTCTGTAGATTCTAATGTCAAATGTTTTCATCTTTGGATGTTTTGGAAAGGAAAAAAAGCAGAGCCACCAATAACAGGAAGTGACAACTTTCAATTACTTTTTCAGTCACTCACAGTAACAAATGTCTCCTCTTGTATAAGAACATGTATCAGTATTGTAAACTATTTTATTTTTCTCATTTTTTTTTGTCAATCCTGTCATCTTAGGCTCTCTGTCAGTAATTATCAGGATGAAGACTGATAGAGATGCCCTAGAAAATAACAATAATGGAGAAAATTGTCTTTGGAGAACACTGGAATTAAGATGTAAACTATCACCATCATAACAATAATTATATTGTAGTAATTATATGATAATTGAATAGTTATTAATAAGAGTTACTATACATTGAAATGACATGCCGTGTATCAGATATGTTTATTGCATTATTTAATCTTTACCACAAGCTAACAGTTTCACTACCTTTTCAAGAGAGGACTGTAAGAAAGTATTGAGATTGAAAGGTATAGAGGGAAATATTAGCTATTTTAAATTGTATTTTAATAAGACAAAATGCAATAAGCACTTATTGTAAAACTAAGTCAATACATAGGACTCTGTATTTATACAGGATTCTGTATTTACTTATTGTAAAATTAAGTCAATATATACGACTCTGTAGGTTATTTGTAGCTTCAAATATTTCTCAATACAAAATATCATGCCTTGAACATGTTTAATAAATAAAATGTTTTGTGCATCACATAATTAGAAAGAGTTTATACATTATACATCACATTAAAAGATATCAATGTCATGTGTGGTAGACTGAAAAGCGACCCGCAAAAGATATTGTATCCTGATTTGAGGGGAGCTATGAGTTACCTTACATGGCAAAAAAATAAAACAAAACAAAACAAAAAACATGTATTTGTAGATGTGATTATGTTCAGGATCCTGAGATGGAGAGATATCCAAATGGTCCCTAAATGCAATCACAATCAGATGTATCTTTGTAATAGAAAGTCAAGGGGATATTTACATAAACAGAGGAGAAAAAAAATGTTAAGATGGAGCAGAAAGAGATTGTAAAATGTTGGCCTTGAAGACTGGACTGATGTAACCAAAACTCAAGGAATGACGACAGCTACCAGAAGCTGAAAGAGTAAGGGAATTCATTATTCTGTGCAGCATCCAGAGGTAGTGGTCCCATTGACACCTTTAATTTCAGCCCAGTGTTACTGAGGGTTGATGATAATATACTTCAAGGTTTTAGACTACTCACACCTGAAGTATGAGTAGAAAGTTCCAAAAGAGTGAATTGGATTAAGAACATAGATGAAAGAATCTATGCAATGAATGAAAAAAAAAAGAAAAGCAGTTCTGTTTTCCTAATTTCATACTGATCTGGTGCAGTCAGTTCAGCACCAGACCAAGAGGTGACTGAAATAATGACTGTAAAATAATTATTACAGAGCGTGGCACAGTGTGTGCATTTAGCACTTAACAAAAGAAACATGTTGATACAGTGGAGAATAGCCTTTAAAAAATGCCAAAGACAGATGTAAAGAAAAAGTTCATGAATGACTATGTTAGGGGGCCAGGGATGCTAGAAGAAAAGAATTATAGTTGCTTCTACTTTAATCAAGGCTGGAAAAGCAAAGGAGCCAATTTAATGAATATGACCCTGAGTGTGTTTTAGCACAAATTTAATAGGATTGTCTTCTTTCTCTAACATTCTCTCCTGAGTACAGTGTCTCTCTGCTAGGAGTTTGGGTCATAATTTGGACATAGGGAATTCAAGTTCTTAGAATACATTTTCTCATTGCATCCAGGTGCTTTCTTCTTTCTCTAAAAATTGACTTTATTCCTATCACATGGATTCGTTTAGTAAAATTATACAAATGCTGCAAGATGTAATTCAGTATATTCTTTGAAAATGATCTCTGATCATATCATGGTCAATCATTCATTATGGTAATAATCTCAATGTGAAAATGATTAGTTAACATATCCATCTCCTTCAGCAAACTATGGTTTTGAGAAGATCACACACTATGTTTCATTCACCATGCTATCTCCAGAATTTCCCTCAGTATTTGGCACATAGTTGACATATAATAAAACAGGTCTTTGAATAATGTCGTTTTATTTAATGACTGTTTTCTTACAATGCGATGAAAAAACACAAAACAAATTTTTGTCCAGAGTGACTCTCTGTGTGTATTTTGCATGTTCTCCCAATGTCAGTGGGGTTTTCTGCAAGTAATCAATTTTTCCTCCCACATCCCAAAGCTGTGCACGTTAGGTGAATTGGCGATGTGTCTAAATAGTCACAGTCCTAATGAGTGAGTACAAGTGTATGTATGAGTGTGTCTTGGGAGGGAATGACATCCTATATAGGGTGGGTTCCTGCCTTGTGTGCTGAGCTGCTGGGAATAGATTTCGGTCAACTATGACCCTGAACTGGAGTAAGCCAGTTAGAAAATGAATAAAGAAATGAATACAAAACATTGTCAAAGAAAAACTCATAAAATCTAGAGTAACCATTATAATACATAACAATAAATAGTGTGGTATCAAAGTGGTCAGCAAGCAGGCTGTATTTGTGATTGTTTGGTTTTGCACCATGTGATGGTAGGAAGTGCTCCTTAAAAATATTTGCTTTGTGAATATTTATTAACTCATCACTACTAGGACTGTCACTCTTTGATTACCAAATATTGGATAAATAATCTTACTTATTTTTATTAATCTGTCTTAAATGTATGTATAGTTAAAATTTATTTCAATGTTTAATATTGGATCTTTATTTAGAAGTTTGGTGATAGTTTTGTGACCAGAAATAGGCCATTAGAACCAAAATCTTGTTTATATCAATCCACCTATAGTAAAATCAGTTTATTATACATCCTTATATTTAAAGTTGAAGTTTACAAGAATCTGTATGTGACATTAAGTGAGGACTTATTGTACAGGTTTAAAGAATGAATGCAAACTCCATTTCATTTTGGAATAAGAGCAAGTTCTGGTATGAGTAGAATCATTATACAAAGCAGTACTACAAATAGAGAAGTCTAAAGTGAAGATGAGCGAGTGATAAATGAAACTGTAACATTGGTAGACTAGAGAACATGGATTTGAACACATTTGAATACACATTCCATAATATCCAGAGAAGAGATCGGGTTAACAGATGAATACTATTAAAATAATATAAATGAAGGAAATTCAAGAAACCACAACAGTTTCCCAAAAATGAGAAGACTAAAGTAAAAATGAGTGCCAGTCTCATTTAAGTAATGAGTAGTAATGAGTAGTCCTTATGACTACATTTTCGTGGTCCTTTGCTTCAGATGCTGAAGATAAACGTGCTCAATACAATTGGCTATGCCTAATTTGAGTGTCTATACTCGGGCCATAATCCTAAATCAACAGGAAGTAGGGTGAAGTATTGGTACCTTCTATAATATGAATTATCTGGAAAACATTATGCCACTTTTAAAAAACCAATCACAGAAGGCCACATATTGTATGTAGGCCACAAGTAAATTAGTGGTTCCCCGGAGAAGGGAGTAATTTTTAAAAGTTCCAAAATTAAATGGAGGTGATGGTTGCATAACTCTGTGAATATATATTTTTAAAACACTGGATTTAAAAGGGTGAATTTTAGAGTATATAAATTATATCTCCAAAAAAAGTCATAATTAAAAACTGGGAGAAAGAGGCCAGGTGCAGTGGCTCACATCTGTAATCCCAGCACTTTGGGAGGCCTAGGAGGATGCATCACAAGGTCAGGAGTTCGAGACCAGCCTGACCAACATGGTGAACCCCATCTCTACTAAAAATATAAAATTTATCAGGCATGGTGGTGCATGCCTGTAATCTTGGCTAGTCAGGAATTTGAGGCTGGAGAATTGCTTGAACCTGGGAGGCAGAGGTTGCAGTGAGCCAAGATCATGCCATTACACTGAATCCTGGGCAACAAGAGCAAAACTCTGTCTCAAAAAAATCAATAAATAAAACCAAAAAACCAAAACAAACAAACAAACAAACAAAAAACTAACTGGAGGAAAACAGTTTGGTGCATGACCTGATAATAGAAGAAATAGTTGTATCCTTTAGAAAATACATGCCACACAACATCCAAATATGTTTCCTCGTTAGTTTATTGTGCCCTCTTCAATTTTGAGATATTTTTAAAATGCAGAACATTTCAAAGAAAAATAAGTAAAGCTTTATGTTCCCAACACCATAATTAACAACTTTTAACATTTTGTCCTGTTTGCTTCAGGACTTTTTAATATATGAAAACAAAATATTTCACATAAATGAAAATGCCTCTTCAAGCAATAGCCTGGGTTTATATTATTTTGTTTGAAATCAAAATTTTAAAGATTATTTTAAATGTATGCTTAAGTTACATAATTTCTAGCGCTCATTCAGCTGAGCGCTAGAAAGTGCACATCAGCCACCATTTATTAACATTAATATTTTCAAACTGCCAGTTAAGGTTTATATACTTCAAAGTATAAAAAATAAAATGCTAAGAAAAAAACATGAAAATTAATACAAATATTGCTATCAGTCTATATTAGGAGAAGTAATGGCAGCCATAGAAAATATTTCTGTCACTGAAAGTAGTTTAGAAAATGTTTAAATTTTTCAGTAGAGTAATATGAATAATGAGAAACTTGACAATACTATTGAAAATATGACAGACATTCAATTTTTCTTGCATTCCGTCCAAGTTCTCTTAAAGCGATATTATGGAGTAAACATAGAAAACAGAAAGCCTACAGAAAAAAATAGAAGAGTGAATTAACTGGAAAATATAAACCAAAATAATAATGTTTTATTTTAGTAAGCAATATTTTTCAGAGGAGCAGAAACTACAGCTTAATTTTCTAAAACAGATTAATTTTAATTTGGGGTCCCATCTTTCCAAGCTTGCGAGAAGTACGACCTTAGTCATTGGTGAAGATTTCTCACACTGTTTATAGGCTAGAGTCAATAAAAAAACATTTGGAGCATGGTCCAGAATGAACCATCTCATGCGGGCCAGAGTGAATCTTCATGTAAAACCTGTATTTTATAAAATGCCAATTAACATATATTTTTGAATACCTACCCTGCTACATAACCTCAAGGTTTTGAGGTTTCTCCGGCAGGGTGTCATCAAAGTCAGAGAAACACTTCAAAACCCAAGACAATGGCAGAGGTCATTTGTCCATAGAGGATGTCATTTAAGACCATCAGCACAGTCACCATGAACTCTCTGATCCAGCACCTGTCTGAGGCCTCTGTTTTAAGTAAGAAGAGGGGAAATGTCACAGACCACCTGTAATTCTGTCTAGTTATATAGCATGCAACATTTCTGTTTGCACTGTGTTGATACATTGGCATTGTGAAAATCCATCTCATCAGATGACTGAAGAGTCTTGCTATATGGACTTAGTACATCTGGGAAGCATTATTCACTTTCTTTTCACCCTTCTTTCTAACCCATATGAGTGTTTGCTAGCTTCAGAACTTTCTTGCCTTTCCCAAACTCGCACGAGGGAATCTTTTTCCTATCCAGGGTTGAACCTACACCTGCTATGCCTGTTCCTGGTGATAGACAGGAAAGCTGACTGACAGATAGACGTAGATATGGATACAGCTACAGATATTATTTCCTACTCAAGCTCATTTTCCTAGACATAAATTTTGGCTTTTGGTAACAAAATCTAGGGAAAGCCACAAGTAGTTTCTGCTTTTTATCATATCATCTACATTCTCAATTTGAGGGAAGAAAAATGCTAATATACTATAATGCAATAGGATATGATATAGATAAAAATGAATAATTAATGACTCAAAATATTGCTCCCACTAGATCAAGATACATGAATTAAAACCTTCTATTACATGTCTTATTAGTTATTCTCAATATAATTAAATGAACTTTTGAGAACATTTAAGAAAGTAAATGCGTAAAAGTCACAAAAGACATTTAGTGGAGGATTCCTGTTTCTACAAAACTAAACGTGTTCTAATATTCATAATCAGGTTTTAACATTCAGGGTTTTTGAATTTGAGTTGTATGCTATACATATGTCTTGTATTAATGCAAGCATTAAATATAATCAAAAAAATTTTTAAAACCATATCTTAAAACTCCATTCTTTCAGCTAAATGGAAAATTAATAGTTTAAATAAGCATATTTTAATGTTGGGAGAAATTTTGTTTTTGAAATGTTGTAAAAGCATATTTGCTTAATCAGATAAGCAAAAGATTTTTGCATGAAAATTGTGTTGATGATTTTGACAGGTTCTTAACCCTTTCCTTAAATTGTGAAGATAATTTTAAAGGCCAGATTTCTGCTCTTTAAAAGGAGTTTGTTTTCAGCTTTGAGATGTAGAGAACTGAAAAGAGGATCACTCTCATTTGTACAACATTCAAACTGTACCTAGATCACACCTCCTCTATCTTTCACTCAGAATAAAATGTTTAAGCAGCCAAGAGAAAGCAAAATAAAAATTGCATCCTTAAGGCACCATTGGAAAGCCATTGCAGATGATGGAAGGAAAGAAATTATACAATTATAAACGATATATTTTTAAAATAGAAGGGAAGTAAACAGTTCTCACCTCATCATATAAAGATGATATTGCTTTAATTAAGAAAACAAAGCAATTAAAAGAAGGAAACTAGAGGCCAATATACCTTGTTAAAGTAGATGGAAAGCTCCCCAACAAAACATTAGCATATTAAATTCAGCAATATATATAAGAGGTAATATCTCACCACTAAGTTTGGTTCATCCTAGGAATGCACAAACTGCATCAAACATAAAACAAATAAACAAACAAAACACAATGTAAATCACCAGATTAATATACTAAAGGAAAAATACAATATAATCTTCTCAATTGACACAGAAAGAGCATTTGACAAAATTCAACATCAATTCATGATAAATATTCTTAGCAAATAATGAATAGAAGATAATCACTGTATTACTCTGCTTTCACACTGCTATAGATTGTCCCTAACACTGCGTAATTTATAAGCAAAAGAGCTTTAATCAACTGACAGCTTTGTCTGGCTGGGAAGGCCTCAGAAAACTTACAATCACGGCAGAAGGTGAAGGGGAAGCAAAGCACATGTTACAAGGCAGCAGGAAAGAGAGAGAGGGTAAGCAAAGAGGAAGTGCCACACTTTTAAATGATCAGATCTCTTGAGAACTTACTTTCACTAGAACAGCATGGGGGAAACCGTCTCCATAATCTAACCATCTCCTACCAGGTCCTTTCCTTGACACAGGAGATTACAATTTGAGATGAGATTTAGGTGGGGACACAGAGTGAAACTATATTAATGATCTCTCCTTAATAAAGTGCCTTCTTTCTCTCTAAGTTCAGGAAGAGGCCAAGAAAGTCCACTCTCACTAGTGCTGTTCAGTATCACAGTGGAATTTCCAGCCAATGCAATAAAAGAAAAAAAAATAGGCCGGGCGCGGTGGCTCAAGCCTGTAATCCCAGCACTTTGGGAGGCCGAGGCGGGCGGATCACGAGGTCAGGAGATCGAGACCATCCTGGCTAACACGGTGAAACCCCGTCTCTACTAAAAACTACAAAAAACTAGCCGGGCGAGGTGGCGGGTGCCTGTAGTCCCAGCTACTCAGGAGGCTGAGGCAGGAGAATGGCGTAAACCCGGGAGGCGGAGCTTGCAGTGAGCTGAGATCCGGCCACTGCACTCCAGCCTGGGCGACAGAGCGAGACTCCCTCAAAAAAAAAAAAAAGAAAAAGAAAAAAAAGAAAATGCATATGAATTTTAAAGGAGAAAAATACAAATGAATCTACTTACCCAAAACTTGTTTTTCTATATAGAAAATCTCAAAGACTTGACAAAGAGTCAATGTGTTTAAATATGTTAAGCAGGAATACAAAGTTAATATTCAAGTCAACAGTTTAGCCATGTTGCTATGCAGATATTAACAATGTATTTTAATGTCTAGCTTGTCTGGTATCTCCTATGACTCCACTTTTCAAGAGATTTTTAGAAGTTCTTTCTTAGTTTTAACTTTCAATGGGAACTTCATTACTAATATTTGTTGTTTCAGATAAAAATGAATAATAGCTTGTTAACAATTGTATTTGGGTTGCATCATGTATAAAAGTACGTTAGTAAGGCAAGAGACTTGTGCATTGAGATTGTGTTGATTTTGATAGGTTCTTGTCATAGTTCTTTAAATATACTGTATTTTATTTTATTAGGATGGATATATATACATATAAACACATACATACGTGTGTGTGTCTGTGTATCAGGAAAGCAGATTAGCTAGGCATCTTTACACCTTCATGATATCGTGTAAGTTATCCATGAACAAAAAATGGCTTTCCATTTGTTCAAATATACTTGCATTTCTTTAAGTAGCTTTCTTTTCTTTTCATACAGATGTTGAGTTAAAAAAATCAATTCCCCAGAATTTTATATTTTTCTTACTCTTTTAAATTGTTTTTCTCTTCCATTACATCTTGTATCTATTAGGCAAAAGTAATTGCGATTTCCCCATTAAAAGTAATTTCAGGCCAGGTGTGGTGGCTCATGCCTGTCATCCCGGAAGTTTGGGAGGCCGAGGCAGGCGGATCACAAGGTCAGGAGGTCGAGACCATCCTAGCTAACTCAGTGAAACCCTGTCTTACTAAAAATACAAATAAAATAAAATAAAATAAAATAAAACAGCTGTGCGTGGTGGCAGGTGCCTGTAGTCCCAGCTACTCAGGAGGCTGAGGCAGGAGAATGGTGTGAACCTGGAAGGCAAAGCTTGCATTGAGCCGAGATCATGCCACTGAACTCTATCCTGAGTGACAGAGCGAGACTACATCTCAAAAAAAAAAAACCAAAAGAAAAAGTCATTGCAAAAATCGCAGCTACTTTTGCACCCACCTATATTCGTGTATGTGGAAAAAGCAGAACTGGACAGAAAAAGCAGCTGAACTGTTACACGGGCTTAAGAAGGCTTCAGCCTGCTTGGTATGGGGTACTGCAGCAAAGATTACCCATGACCTAACATCAGGGGAGCTGGTTTTCTGCAGCTGATATAGACTCTGAAGGTGCAGAGTGCTGAAAGCTAACTCACAAGTTCCTTCCCCAAAGGTGGGCCATAAGTCTGTCTGTGGAAAGAAATTTGTACAGTGCATCTGTCTGCCACGAGCTGGAAATCATTATTTGAAGCTCAGGGAGATGGCTAAGGATGTGAGGAGGTGAGAGTCAATAAAGTTTCCTGAGGAATATTTAATGGATAAACATAGGAAAGAGATTCTGAAAAGCAGATTGAGAAGAAGACCAGAAGGTGGGGAAAGTTCTGGTATTATGTCAAAAATGTCACATTTATAGGATAAAGATTGAAAAATACTGATTTTTATTAACAGGTGATTTATCTTGTAGGTTTTGACTGTGTGTTTTAATACGAGAATGAATGTTAGGTGTGCAGTGTGAGGTGGATTGAGAAAATATTTTCAAGAAAATTGGGCATATTAAAATATTAGAGAAAGGATCTAGAATAAAAGAATAAATTAAAGATATAGGGAGAGGGGGACTAACGAATAATAACAAATATTCAAACACCCCCAGACCACATATGAAATAGTAATTATTTATTAATGATTGGTTGATTGATTGATTGATTTTTGAGACAGAGTCTCTCTCTGTCGCCCAGGCTGGAATGCAATGGCGCAATCTCGGCTCACTGTAACCTCCCGGGTTCAAGTGATTCTCTTGCCTCAGCCTCCTGCGTCGCTGGAACTACAGCCATGTGCCACCATGACCAGCTAATTTTTGTATTTTTAGTAGAGACGGGGTTTCCCCATATTGCCCAGACTAGTCTCAAACTCCTGACCTTGTGATCCGCCTGCCTCGGCCTCCCAAAGTCTTGGGATTACAGGCATAAGCCACTGTGCCCAGCCGGAATAATAATTTTTTTTGAGATTAGTGACATTTTATTCATTGTGATTGGATGGTAAGAGAAAATGTTTGGTGTGTTTGAAGTAAGTTCACGGTGTTTGTGACAGCAGCTTAATGGAGTATTTTTTTGTGTTAAAAAGTTAAAGTCATTTAATGAAAGTGAGGAAGAAGTTAGAGAATAAGATTAAAGAATTTGGAAAATCTTGACTCTTATCTAAAATAGTGAAGATAGAGAAAGTTAAGAAAAAAATTACCAAGATTTCTGGACTTAATTGAAAGCCCAATTAAGGTTGGAAGAGTATATGTATAGTAACATTAGTCAAGATCTGTGCTGCCTAATATAGTGGTCAGTAACCACTTCTGGGTGTTAAATTAAAATTTAAATTAATTCCAATTAAGTAACATTTAGAACTCAGCTCTCTAGATGTGATAGTCACATTTCTAGTGCTCAATAGTGGCTAGTGGATATTGTATTGGACAGGACAAATATAGAACATTTCCATCAATACAGAAAATCCTTTGAGTTAAACAAGTGAGATCAAAATCCTAAAGCATTCCTTCAAAGAACTGTAACGAGAGATGAAACGACTTTACCAATATGGTCCTAAACACAAATCACAATCATTGCCATGGCTTCCCAGAGGTGGAAGTTATCTCTTCAAACCAAAGTGGACCAGTGAAGAGGAAAGGCCATAGTAATAGCTTTTCGGGATCTTGAAGCATTTTGCTTATTGACTTTCTGGAGGGCCAAAGAATGGTAACATCTGCTTATTATGAGATTTGATAAAGTTAGCCAGAGTTATAGCAGAAAAATGCCTGAAAGAGCTTCCCCAGAGAGTCCTTCTCCACCATAACAATGCTCCCATTCATTCCTTTCATCAAGCAAGGGGAATGTTGCAAGAGCTTTGGTAGGAAGTCTTTAGGCATCCACCTTTTACTCTTGATTCAGCTATGTTTGACTTCTTTATGCTTCCTAATCAAAAAAAAAAAAAAAGAAAAAGGAAAAAAGAAAAATCTGGAAAGGGCACCCATTTTCCTTCAGTTAATCATGTAAAAAAGACTGCATTGACATGGTTAAATTCTCAGGACCCTCAGTTCTTTAGGGATGCACTAAATGGCTGGTATCATCACTTACAAAAGTGTTTTGAATGTGATGGAGATTATGTTGAGAAATAAAGTTTATATTTTTAATTTCTCTCCCTTTATTGAACTTTTTCTCAAAATTCTTGAGGTCCACTCGTATAACTGATCATCACAACTCCTTAACAAAATGCATGGAACACTTAACCTTGCTTTTCATGTATCTGCAGACTGCAGGCCTAGGTAGGTCTTTCATAACTGCTGTATATAATATGGCTTTTACACTCACTATCTTTTCCAGCAACAATGATTACTGCCTTTGCATTGGGATTATGTTACTTATTTTGATTTATTTTATATCCTATGTCTTATATTAGCCTGAAAAATAGAGACCATACTGCTTCACTTTACTGCTCTATCCTGTATGCTTCCCACTGAACTTGGCACATGGTAGAAACTCAACAAACATTTGTTGAATAAATAATGTCAGGAAAATAATAGGAATTCAAGTGACTACACTTTTCACTTGATAAAGGCAGCATTTGTTCTATGATTAATAAAAGAATTAAGAATTATTTTTAGTTATTTTCTTTGTGTTACAAGATTGCATTCATAAATTGTCTTACATATTAACTTGCCTTAAGCCTCTCCACCCACCACACACACACAGACACACATATGAAAGTAGTTTACTTGAAGAATTAGTCTTGTTTTCAATATCATATTATAAAATATGATGTTTCACATTTTTAATTTTAGACTACTTAAAAATGACAATTTAAATTATATTTAATTCATTATCTATGTATGTGTTTTTAAATATCTTATAAATGTGGTTAGGTTACACAGTGCATAATGTTTGGTTTACTTTTTAAATTTTCCTCTTTTGCTTGTCTTTCTCCCTTGACCTTTTTGTTTTTTCTCAACTGATATTACTATTCTGACCACTCCTGTTTACTGATGGAATGTGTTTTCATATCTATGCTTGTGTAATTATAATCAAACATATATGGGATCATACTATACTATTTTGAGTCATGGCTTTCTCTTCAATAAGACCATGCAGATTCAACTGAGTGGTATCCCTCTAATGTATTCTTAATACCCAAATGAGAGTACATGATATGAATGTACCATCATCTTTGAATTTTTTAAATTATGAACATGCACAGTATTTTTTTATGTTAGCCCAACATCCAATACCGCAATACAAATCCTGGAAGCATTCACTTACTTTGATTTCCATGGGATATATCGAGGAGAATGACTGAGGTTCACAAGGTATATTTCCAAACAAATTACATCAATTCACATTTCTATTGACTATGACCTCTAAAGTCTTGCAATAAATAGATCTTATCGTTCTTTTGCTTTTTTGCAAGTGTGATTCATATGAATTAACATGTTATTCCATTTTATTTTGAACGTTTGGTTTTATTTTGAAATTTGGATTTTCTAAACAAATCCAAATGTTCTCTTCATATCATTTAATCAGTTGTTCAACTGTAAATATGTGTAAGTCTAAAAGTTTTCCATGAAAACTATCATTTTCAAGTCATACTTCTTTAATTTAAAGAATTATGTATGTTATTTTGGTTACTGGGTACAGCTCAAGAAAGGCTGTGGTGCTCAAATTTGTCATGTCCCTTAAGGAGTAGCCTGAGTCCACATTTGGCCTATGTACCAGAAAAGCTGGTGGTAATCCTATATTTCTGAAGACAAAATTAAAGTTATTTTACATGAAAATTAAACTGTTTTATATTATTTTATTTTATCTTATAAAACATACTGTATTGTGTTTAAAAATTGAGGCTTTTGAACTTGAAAATGAATTAAAGCAAAATAATAAATTCCTTACCCCTTTTATAAAATAACATAAATCTTTCCAAGATTAATAGAAGTCAATATGGAAAAAAAATCTCAAAAAAGCAACTTAAGTTGTTTACTGATTTTACTTCTACTACTCTTGACAGAAGTATATCTGTACCAAAAATTGAACTTTTAATATTAGTGAATATACACACATGTTGTACGAATAAAAAATTACATGAACGCTTGCTTTGCTTAGGAAAACACATGTTCTGGAAAGTCTTTTAAACAAAAGTCTCTCAATGTGTCTCAGTTGCAAATGCAAAATTGGGTAGTCATATTGCTATGTTTGAGTATTCATTTATTTCCTACATTAAATGCTTATATCTTTTGACTAAATTTTCAGAAACTATAACTAACACAAACAACAACACTGAAAGGTCATAGCCAAGAAGTATTCACTGTTTAATGAGTTCTTACACTTTCTCTTAATTTAAAATATAAGATACATACAAAATGTAAATGGCCTCATAATGCTACTTCATATCATATCTTGTAAAACCAGGTTTTTAATTTATTGCACAGTGGATGAAGAACAACTGGAAAACTTCTGCTCAATTTACAATGTCTTGTATCACTTAGAAATTTTGCAAAACTTTCAGTCACGTTACTCATATTGACAATGACTATGGTCGACTTTTTAATTGTATTTAGAACATGGCCCAATGTAATCACATAACATGCTTGAAAGTCTATGTTTTGTCTACCTCTCTTACCAGGGGATGCTAAATGGTGAGCAAATTCACCAGAGGTTTTGATGAACCCACATCAGCCAGAAAGGGACTGCAAATACTTCCATGGTGATGGAAGTGGATCCAATGTTTAGAGATAAAAATAAGGGTGATAGAAAGACAAAGGTCAATTCGTTTCAGTTTGGACCTTTCTAAACTTAATTCCTCACAACTATAATATAATGTGGTGCCTGAAGCTATAATGAAGGCCACACAAAACTCTAGGTAACTTAAAGCTTTATGTAATACATTATCTTTTGTGGCAGAATTTGTTAATCAATGATAGCTTGAGAAATGTAGTAAATGTAACTATAGAAATTTTACCAAACTTATGGTGTTTTCTTAAAAATAAAGACTAGTAAACCATTTTATTGTCAAGTGTGGTAAATTTGGTTCAATAATGATTTGTCCAGTTTTAAGGATGAAATGAATGAGGTATGACCCATGGCCTCAGTGAAAAAAATAAACTGTGAAAAGACCATATAAAAGACAAAGAAATCCATCCAAAATGAAAGAAAGAAGTGATGTTAAAAAGCAATCAGTGGGGGGGCGGAGCAAGATGGCCGAATAGGAACAGCTCCAGTCTCCAACTCCCAGCGCGAAGGACACAGAAGACCGGTGATTTCTGCATTTTGA
>NW_012118966.1:77460-92277 GCF_000951035.1 Colobus angolensis palliatus | reverse complement strand
AAAAAAAAAAAAAAAAAAGCAATCAGTGCAGCCTTTTTTTCCACAATATGTAAAACGTAAGTAAAAATGACAAAATGTAAAATGAACATCTGTGTTTCAAAATATATATTTAGCTATATTTTCTATAATTCTAAAAGTTTACATTAATTTTTCTCTTCTTATTGTGTGTTCTTCTCCTTACTAAATACCTATACTGTGTTTCAGGATGGAGCCTTACCTAAATAGAAATGGCAGTCGCCCAAATTTGGGCCATTTTTCCAGACTCGTCATCCTTCTCATTAATTTATTCTTTTCATAAATTACACTGCCTTAATTTTTGTATTTCAAAAAATTGTTGATGTGAGCAATCAGTAGTTCTCATTGTATGTCCATGAGTAAATGTACTACATATATAATCCTTCATTGAGACATCTCTTCAAAACAAAACCTTATCCAAATGTCAGGATTCAGGCTCTGTAATAGGGAAGAATCCTTAAAATAGATATACTTTCAAACCCTTTTCATGTAACATTTTGTTTCTCTGGCAAGCTTTAAACAAAGAAATTGGAAATATAACGATATAGAGACTCAAGCTTTGCTACATTTTTGGTGGATTGTGGGGCAATTTCTATGTTTATTTATCCGATTCACAGTTCTTATTCTGGATATCTAATATACAAACTCGTAATGACCACATACAACATATTTTCTTTGAGACTGAGTTATGAAAGACGTAAAATAATGCATTTTGGGTGCTAAGGTGCTACATCAGACAACTTAATTTGCTGCAAATAAGACCAAATTAGAGTTTAAAATGAGAATATTGCTACCTGGTGCTTCTGGTAGCAATGCAGCATCCTAACAGCATGTAAGCCATCACAAGATTTAGAGCTCAACTCAATCAGTGGCAACAAAATTAGAAATAAATAGAGAAGGATCAATATAAAGTGTTGTCTGGAATAATGAAACAATCCTGGGCTGGAAAAATCT
Source organism: Colobus angolensis palliatus (assembly GCF_000951035.1). Lineage (NCBI taxonomy): Eukaryota > Metazoa > Chordata > Mammalia > Primates > Cercopithecidae > Colobus > Colobus angolensis. The sequence goes on along the minus strand of NW_012118966.1, from coordinate 91,308 downwards.
ATTTTATTTTTCTTTTCTTAGTTAGGTGATCGGGAAATATCTGACTGAGCCCAGCAGAAACTGTTTACTTTGTTTATAAAGAGAAAGAAGAATCATTGTAAAATAGTATATATTATATGTAAATATAAACAGAAACCTATATTACATATACATATCTCTTTTTAAGATCCATTGACAGAACAATAGGACATTTAAGTAGCACAGGTTTATCATTAAAATTATATTCAAATTAATTAAAATTGATAAACCAGTTTTAAATATATTTACCATTTGACATGCTATTGCTTAACCTCATTATTTTTCCTTGAATGTATTCCTTCAGGTTTAGGAGGTCACGATATTATTTTTGCAAACCTACTTACATAAGGAACTTCTAATGCACTTTAGTGTCCATATATGTGATATATCATGGAAAGGGGACAGTAAAAATCAAGGTTGATCATTGTACTCCTTGTTTTGAAGTACAAGATCTAACCTGTGAGCTGAGGAGCTTTGAGCTGCCTGATTAATGTGATCAGGAGCCAGGATATGACAGTAATGTGACTTGTCAAAATCTTGGCTACAGCCCCATCCTGATGGTTCAGCGTTGATGGTTAGCGGAAGAACCAGCATTTTTATGGTATTATTACAGGGCTGGAGTTTAATCCTTATGGTTGCAACTACATGGCTGAGCAATTCAATGACAGACTTTACCACATCAGTCTTTGTGTTTAGTGAAGCATCAATCTTTCCTTTAATGACAGAGCCGAAGATAGAGTCTTAGTATCCAAACATTACAACTGATGAGGTAGAGTTTTCTAAACCTAACCTAAGCCAGTTTCTGTAACATTTTGAGAAAGAGAAAATACTTTTCATATATACACACACATATATATTAAATGCATGTATAATATATATAACATATACATATATATTTATATATATAGAGAGAGAGAGCAGGTCATTTGGCAGATGATCAGTCTTGGGCTATTATCTCTTACACTTCAATATCTTTGTTTGAAAATGGCTTATAATACATTTGAGTATTGAATATTCAGTATACTGTGAGCTTAATTGAAATTTTACCTATAAATTTGATCTATGGATAGAGAGACTTTTCTCTTGAAAATATTTCTTTTTCAAGCTTGGGGTTACATTATATCTACCAAACCAAACATAACATTTAAATTCTATTGAGCACGGCCAGGTGCAGTGGCTCATGCCTGTAATCCCAGCACTTTGGCAGGCCGAGGTGGGTGGATCATGAGGTCAGGAGTTCAAGACCAGCCTGACCAATATGGTGAAACCCCATCTCTACTACAAATACAAAAATTTGTGGCAGGTGTCTGTAATCTTAGCTACTTGGGAGGCTGAGGCGGGAGAATCGTTTGAACCCTGGTGACAGAGGTTGCAGTGAGCCCTAATCATGCCACTGCACTCAAGCCTGAGTGACAGAGACTCTGTCTCAAAAAAATAAATAAATAAAAACATAAAAAATTATATTAAGCACAAAAAAACTAAGTGGAAATGTAAACACACACACACACACACACACACACACACACACACACACACACACACCAGAAAAATCTTTGCAAGTAAAGGAAGGGTACCATCACCAATTAATATACATTTCCTTTAACAGATTCATAAAGCAAGAAGTTATCTTCTCACTGGAAATGATTCTTTAGAAAAGCATTAGTTGTTTTGATGCTCCACTTTTTAAATTCATATAAATCTATAATGACAACCTCTTTATTAATCATCCAATAAGCACATTGTTTGATCATATAATATATAAATATGTACAACTATTTTGTAACTATAAAAATTAAAATTAAAGTATAATGCACATCCACACACAGTCACAGGAGCACAATCAAAATACCCCCAAATGTCATTCTATTGGTTCAAAATATTTGAGTAAAATATTATCATATGTAGAGGGAAAAATTTAGATTATTTTTCAGTTTTTAAAAATGTTTGATTTTGTACTCTTTTTATATATAGAAGTGATGAGATAAAAGAGATATTTATTTTCTTAATTTTTAGTACACTATACAGAAAATTTTATAATACTTCACCTGTTGTTTGAAATTACTTTATGTAAAATGTAAAACCTCAAATATTTTCATTTAAATATTATTATATTCAGAGTGATTGTACTGGAATGCCAACGATTCTAATGTCAGTTTGGGTTGGCATTCATTTAAAGTAGGTGGTTTTATAAAACTGTTGTCATAGAAAAAAATTAACATAAAACATTTTAATGCTACAGTCTCATCTATCAACAGTTCCAGTTTATGCATGCAAATTCAAATGAGCTTATATTTTTGTTAATCTACTAAAGCCAGAAGTGTAATAAGTCATTTCAGAAAATAAACAATTTGCCACTTTGTAACTAGAAGTAATGTAATCCACAAGGTTGAATTAATGCTTTTTGTAGACTGCAATGTCTATCATAAAAGTAGAATGCAGACATAGTTACCACCTTAGACTTTTGTAAAAGTGAAGAAATTTTGCTGATGTACCTCAAAGGTGGGTGATAATGAGAAACAGCTGATTCATTTTCTGTGCCTTTGAGATGGCCACCTGAGATATCACCTCTTTCTCAGGTATTCAGAATTAGGTCACAGTCTGCTATCAGATTTCTTAAACACTATTTGCAGAGAATTCATTTCAAGGAATAAAACCTAACACTACTCAAACATTATTGGATTATATTCTGAAACATGCAAAATGAAATTCAAAAGTAGATTTTTTTTCCTAGCCAAAATATTATACTTCGGTTGTATCTTTAAATCCTTACTTAGTTGGTTGGATTCTAGGTATTGGGAGAGGTCAAGCACTAACAAAATTAAAGTGAAGTGAAAAGGATAGTTTCTTGTTTGTACCTATATTTTTCTTTTTCTTTTTCTTTTTTATAATTGCTTTTGCCTCCTTCTTTTGTACAAGAAGAAATAGATGTGTGTTCTATCCGAATTGAAGATGTGAAGGATTTAGCAGCAGTGATGTGACTCAATTTTTTCCTTTTTAAGTACACATTTTTTCTACCATAGATTAATTCTGACTGTTTTGAATCATATATAAATAAAATCATACTGCATGTACTCAGCTTCTGTTTTCTTTCAGATATTTGTGATATTTATTCATTTTGTCATACCTAGCAGTAGCTCAATCTTTTTTGTTGCTGTGTAGTGTCCTTTCTTAATTTATCATAATTCATATTTTCTTGAACATATTCTCAGTATTTTAAAGTAACTTTGGCAACTCTTATAGGAATCATCTGTAAGTCTGTTTTCACGGTCGGTTTTTATTCCTTTTTGATCATCTGGTCATATTTTATTTCAAGTTTCTGAATTTTCAATAGAACCCATATTATTGTGGATGAAAACATTTTAGAAGGGCTAGGTGATATGACGTTTTACATAGGATTTATTTTTCTCTTGCCAGGTAAATAGAGTACCAGTGGATCTCTTTGATACTATATTGGGCTGGTTTTAGATTTATCATTGGATGATGAAACCAAAATTGAGGTCTACAATTTTTTAAAAATTGAAACTATTTCTTACTATATTAAGGGAGAATTGTTTCTATTGGACGTATAATTTCCAAATAGAGCTGAGAACTCATCTTCCAGAGGGATTTTGGTGAGGGCAGAATTCATGGATTGGTAGACTTTCGGAAGCATGAGTGAGCTGACATCAACCACATAGGTTGTTATTTGAAAATAGGCTCTTTATCAGTTATCAAGCATATAGATGCATATTTATTGGAATAATCTGTTTATGATTAGCTGACTATCATAAATGAGAGATTTGCATTGATTTATTGACTTGTAAAAATGTGTTCACTGAGTTGCCACTAATCAATGAAACTCAGATTTTGATGGCTACTTATAACCATGGCTACAGAATAATCAGTTTTTGCTTAAATTTATGGGAAACATTTTCATTCTCAAGAGTTGGCTGGGTCTAGTTTATTTTAGTTTTGCTTACACTTACATGGTATAGCTATAGCTTCTGTGTTGTGACTCTTACTTTTTAGAAATGATCCTGCATTCTACAAAGCTGTTTAAACTACGTCAAGCTCCAGCATCTATTTTCTCAAGCCAGTAATATTACTGCGTTCAGCTTGGACTCTATTTCTATAAACAATTAAGAAAAAATCCTCTGAGAAAACATAAGATGCACATACAGCTTATCTTATATGCTTAATAATTCTCAATGATTGTCTATGCTCATATTCTTCCTCTATTGGTTATTCTCCAAAATTTCATATATATATTGTCTCACATTTACAGTTGTTTGCAGCAAAACAGTCAGTCCAAAATAAACTAATCTATCTTTGCTGAAAGTGAAAGTCTTAGAAAAGAAAATTAATTTTAAAAATTAACACAAGGGAGGCAGAGCAAGATGGCAGAATAGAAGCCTACACCATTTGTCTCTCCTGCCATGAGAATGTCAAACATCTATCTGCACATAGAAAAGCACCACCGCAAGAACCAAAAAATCAGGTGAGCAATCACTGTACTTGTTTTTAACTTCATATCACTGAAAAGGCATTGAAGAGAGTAGAAGAGTTAGTCTTGAATTGCCAATCTCACCCCTCCTCCATCTTCAGCCATGCAACAAAGAGAGTCCGTGCACTTGAGGGAGGGAGAACACAGCAATTGGGGGATTTTACATTGAACTCAGTGTTGTTCTGTCACAGCAGAGAGGAGTGAAAAGCCATGCTGGGCCCAGTCAGTGCCCACACATGGAGGGAGCATTTGGACCAGCCCTAGAAAAGGGAACTGCCTGTCCCAGAGGTTAGAATTTGATTGTCTGAGCAAACCTTGCTACCCAGTTTCTTCAAATACATTCATAAAGAAAACAGAAAAAATACCTCCACCTGCCTTCTTACTAATTTTGAACCCTAGATGTCAATGACTAAATGAACATTCAAGTGTCAGGGTAGAATGAATATATTTTTAACATAAAATGCTTATCAAATTTATTGTGAGCTGTAGTCATCTAAAATACAAGAATGCTACATGACTAAAAAGCACTACATCCCAAACTCACTTATGAATATAAAAGCCTTAAATAAAATATTACCAAACCGAAGGCAATAACACCTTTAAAAATACTTTAAAATAAGGTTTATCTCAGAATTCATTGAAATGCATCATATGCATTAATAAATCTAGTGCATTTACTACAAAATGTATTGATTTATATTGCTGCATAACAAATTATCTCAAACTTAGCATCTTGAAACAATTTACTTCTTTATCTCACAGTTTTACAGCTCAGAAGTTCAAGCATACCTTAACCGATTCTTCTGGCAGTCTTCCAAGGCAGCAATCAAGGTGTCTCATTTGGTCTTGGGTGCCCGCCCAAGATCACAGGGTTGTTGGCATTATTGACTTCCTTTAGTTGTAAACTCGAGGTTCCCAGTTTCACGAAGTTGCCTCTGTCCACTGAGAGTTCAAACCAGGCTGTTTGCTTATTCATGTCCAGAAGAACATTTCTGCTGCTTCTAGTCTCAGATTTCTACTGTCTGATCCCTAGACCCTCTTCTAAATGGCTAATCTGATTACATCAAACTCATCCAGTACAATTTCTTTTTTGATTAACTTAAAAGTAAACTAACTAGGAACTTTAAATGTATTTTCGGTATCTCTTTATTCTTGTCATATTATGATACTTAATGTAATCATGGGAATAATATTACCTTCCCTTTGCTATATTCTAAAACAAAGTTATAGGTCATTCCTACAATCAAGTTATTAAACATGGATACAGGTCTTTAGGAATTAAACATGGATACAGGTCTTTAGGAATTAGAATTATTTCTCTAATTTATCATAATAGACACACATTAATAAATCTATTATTATCTTCATTTAGCCACTAATTTATCCATTATTGTACATTAATATAGGCAGATAAAATTAGCATATGATTATTTCTGTAGATTCTTAAAAGACGTTTGACAAAACATTACCCCAATTCTGTTAAAAAGACAGTCAATAATTTAGTATCAATTAATATATTCTTAGCATGTTAGAATTAATATATCTCAGCACTAAAGCCAGACACTAACTTAATGCATAAATGCTGAGAGTTTTTCCACCTTATCAGAAACCAACAAACAAAAAGGGATTTATCTTATCTTCATTACTACTTAACATTATGTTGGGAGAAAATTCTTCATGGTATCTCTAAAGGTCTGTATCAATTTTTTTCCAGAATATATTCTCAAGTGTGTTTTTATGATAAATAGTTTGGAAGCAGGAATAATATCACCCTACAGAGCAGAGGGTAGACATGTCCACTGACCAGGATAATAAAGAATATATATATATATATATTATCCTGGAATAAAGGTTGGACAGGTTTGTTTGTTTTCTTCCTGTAAGATTATAGATGTCCTAAGTCAGGAGTTCATCATTTGTGACACAAACCATTGGGTCTGCTCCAAATCACCCATGTGGAACATTGTAGGTTGCTCCAATTCACCCATGTGGAACTTGGAGAACAAGAACCAATAGAAATATGAAGCCCCTTCTGTTTGCTTTGGTATAACTAACAAAATGCTTTGTATTTGACCCAGAAGTCTCATGCTGTCTATTAGCAAAGTTGGAACTGTGGCATTCTAATTTATTAGTTGGCAAGTAGGTAAAATATCAGACCCTTTGTCATTTTAACCACAACAATTTGGAAATATTAACCACATCAATTAGGTGAGACAAAATCATTGAAATTGGAAAGAGAAACATAACATAAACTTTATTTACATATAACCTGAATATACACTGGAAATCTTCCCAAAAATCACTTTCACAATCCAAACAAGAAAGTGGCTGATCCCACAATCAACACACTAAAATAACATTCACTGATACAAACAGAAAACTAAAAAGTGAAGAAGAAATACTAAAAGAGAAGATTTATCCTGCCACATGCAATGAGTTAACTTGCAAATTTATCTTTTTTGGATTAATTATGTAAATATACCAAGTAAAACAAACAAACAAAAAAAGCTATTAAAAGAAACTATGGGTGAATTTCTCTCTAGGGAGTAAGGAAACTTCTCTATCAAGACTAAAAGTCCAACAAAAATAGGAAATATGTAAATATATAAGTTCAATTTTATGTTAAAAAATACTTGGCAAAAACATCACAGGAAAAAATAACATTAAAATTTTATTTTCCAGAATCTCAAATCAAATGGAAAGATTATTCAAGATTTTAATGAAATGATAACACTTAAACAAAGTTAAGCTCTTAAGGGAGTGTTTGCTTAGAAATTAAAGCTTAGAGACCTCCCAGGTTATCTTTGTTTTCATAGATACCTCTTGCTTTCATAATCTAATATTGAATTGTTTTATTTGTATTTATAGTTTTATTGATTAATAGTCTTTAAGTTCAGCATTCACACAACTTTCATGTATTCATCTTTCAATATTTATTTCTTCTAATATTTTTGAAATATTCCATTAAGCTCATCCCCATTTCACCCCAAGTATTTTGGAAATATTTCTACAGTTTCATTAATCTCACCCCATATCAAGAAAATATATGTTTTATAGACTATAATTTCCTCTCTTCCATCTTTTTCTCTTAGTTTGAAATTTTTCACATGATGTTTTTGATGTTTTAAAAAGACAGTAATGCGGCCGGGCGCGGTGGCTCAAGCCTGTAATCCCAGCACTTTGGGAGGCCGAGGCGGGCGGATCACGAGATCAGGAGATGGAGACCATTCTGGCTAACACGGTGAAACCCCGTCTCTACTAAAAACTACAAAAAACTAGCCGGGCGAGGTGGTGGGCGCCTGTAGTCCCAGCTACTCGGGAGGCTGAGGCAGGAGAATGGCGTGAACCCGGGAGGCGGAGCTTGCAGTGAGCTGAGATCCGGCCACTGCCCTCCAGCCTGGGTGACAGAGCGACACTCCGTCTCAAAATAAATAAATAAATAAATAAATAAAATAAAAAGACAGTAATGCAGGAACATATATTGAGTCATTATAGACAAGAAGGTTAAGATCACAACTCTTTAGGGCCAAGCTCTGTGACATGATCAAGATACATATCAGTGCATCTCCTATTGGAGAAATTATTTTTTCTTTCATTCAACTAACGTGTTTATATACTTTATGTTCCATATACTAAACAAGGCTCTCAGTATCCCAAACAGGTCATTTGGGCTTAGTGTATAAACTCTTCACCAGGAAGCAATGTTTATTGCTGTTTATAGAATGACAGATTTAACTGTAAGTTCTACATCAGTCATGTGTTTTTATGATAAAGTTTCAAATCATAGAAGTACCATGACAAACTCCTGCTGTGGTGTACTGTGTACTGCACTGCACTGTGGGCAAGTGGGAGGCTATTTTCTGGTATATGTTTATTTACACACACAAACACACACACAGACTTTTTGAAGAAGAACCAAGTATTTAATGGCACATGCACTTGTTTTGTTTATTTCTCTCTTTTACAGCAGCTTTTAAAAATCATGCCATACCTTAGAGATTTTTCTTGAATTTTATTTTTCTTTGATTTCAGTGAAACATATCTTATGTGTTTATCTTTCTGAGACTTTAATCATCACATTTTTATTTTTGTTATCCTCAAGTTGTTCTGTGAGATTCATTCATTATGTTTTTTACTAGTTTACTTTTTAAAATGGCAGTATCATAGACCCTTGTCATGATTTTCACCTCGAATGTGGCAAAAGCGTTGTCAGAATAATCATTTTATGGTAAGGTAATATTTCAGTCTTCTTAATTTTATTTTTAAGATCAACACCTATTGATCTTCATTTTCTGGATTACAGTAGAAGATTAAAAAACATAAAATGTACCATTTAATCAAATAATATTAAACTGTTATGACAGTTATTAGGAAAAAAATGTCTTGAATTCTTTTATTTCTAAAAAGAGGTAAATCTGTCGTACATTTTTATTCTATTAACGGTATTCATCTATTTTACATTTTTAACAATACTTAACGTAAATTTGTAGAAGAAAAGTGAAATTTCTTTAGCATTAGAAGTGAAAAATAGATTGTGTTTATCCATCAGGAAACCCGCATTTATTAAACGTATACAATATGCCAGACATTGTCAATAACTGGAGATAAGGAAGGGCCAAAAGTGCCTTTGATCAGACAGGCATTAGATGGAAAAAATTGATTGGTTTAAATAAAATAGCATCAAAATCAATTAACATGGTGTTCGGGGTGTCAAACCATACCAGATGTAGTTGAGTTACTGTGAGATAGGAATTTATTTATTACAGTAGCTGCCAAAGGTAAATACATTTGACCTGATAACAATGGCTTTTCTTCTCTTGCAACGTGTCCTTCACTTTTGCTTTTGTCTTTTGACAGTTGCTCGATGAAGTCCCTTTTGTTTCTTTAGATAGCTGTTGGGTCCTGTTGCCTTCTGTACCCTCTTGCTCACCGATAAATTATGCTCCTTTAAATTCTGTCTTATGTTAACTACAGTGGATCTATATTCTTCCTGACAGTTTATCTGTTGATTGATAACATTATCTTAACTTTTTATTTTCTTTGTTTAAAATTTATCAGATTATTTCAACATAAAATTGAAAAAATTATTTTGATTTTTTGTTCCCCATTTTTAGCTACTAACTGCTACACAAATTCTACTCTAAGCTTTTGACTTTCAAAGTTCAGAGAAACTTGATAGTTAGAGATAGCATATACTTTACCAACCATTTATCTTTGGATACATATGGTTGTTCATTTCATTACTATGTATTCTTTCAGCATCATTATGCATATGATGGCCTCTGTATTTTTTGGTCCAATGCTCATTAAGTATAATAGACGAAGTCATTATTCCCTTAAGGTTAACTTTTCCTTTGTGGAGGAAAAAGAATAAAGTAAACAGCAAGTAACATAGTAAACAATGGAGTTAAGTGCTATATAATAACATAAGGTAGGATAAAGGGACAGAGAGTGATGGGAGTGGGATAAGCTCATGCTGTATTAAGAATCGTCAGGAAAGTCCTCTTTAAAGAGAAGCTAGCTCCAGATGGACAAAGGGTAAATGTTCATGCAAAGAGCTGCATCCAGTCAGATCGAAGAGCATTTTAGCAGAAGGAAGAAAAAGAACAAAACCCTGAGGTAGTAATGAGGGCAGTTGTTTGTAGTATAGAAAAAATACTTGTAGGATTGAATACAGAGTGGTGTTCTTGAAGTGAGATAGATGTAGATGTATTTTTATTTCCATTTGGGAGTTATGAATTTAATTTGTTTTAAAATAATGCACAGATGCTATGTATTCATTCGTATTTATTATTTGTTTTATCTGGTCCAGTTTACAACTATTTTAGTATAGCAATTCACATGCATTATTCTTTTACTTAGTCATCAAAATATCTCTTTGATATTACAAAAGCAGATATGTCAGTGAGTTTTGCATGTGAGAAAACTGAGGAGTTAGGACTTGTCTAACAAACAGATAAGTGATGTATTTGGACTTTGTTAGGGATTCTTTGTACAATCACTTAATTCTCTTAATTATTACTGGTTTCTACTACTTTGAAACAGTGTTGAAAGTGTCAAAAATTATTCCAAAACCTAATGCCATAAAACAGTAATATGTGTTATCTCAGTTCCTTGTTTTCACATATCTGGGCATGGCTTAGTCTTCTTATTGTTCTCACAGGCTTCAATCAAGGTGTCAGCTGGGGCTGCATCATCTAGAGTCTTGGCTGAGGAGGTATCTGCTTCCAAACTCATTCACCTGATTGTTGGCAGGATTCAGCTCACGTGCTTTAGCAAGGAGGTCTTCAATTCCGTGAGGCTTTTGGCCAATGATCGCCTTTCATTTTTTGCCAAGTGATCCTCTTCATAATGTAGCTCATGGCACAGTGGCTTGCTTTATCAGAGCAAGTCCTGAGAGAAGTGAGAGAAAGAAAAAAAAAAAATAGAAGGAAAGTGAGGTAGGTCACAGTTGTTTATCACCCAATTTCCGAAGTGACATTTCATCACGTTTGTGGTATTCTGTTTATTAGAAGCAAATCGGTAGATCTGGTGTACACAGAAGTAAAGCGGGTTACACAAAGGCCTGTCATTGGGATCCATTTTACAATTTGTGCACAATATCTGCATTCAAATGCTGGCAATATAATTAAGAGAAATACAGCTTTAAATGAAATGTTCTATCACTTTTCAGCTTCCAAAGAAAAACGCCGTTTCCTCATCTGTTACATGAGATCACGATACTGCCCTTGAACACCACACCAAGTAATAATCATGGAAAGATATATACACGTGAATGCATGCTAAAAGTATCAAGTTCTATGTAAGGAAAAATCAACATTGTTGTTATTAATTAGTAATATAAATAAAAAGTTGTTTGATAGTGGTATTAATGAAATAATATTTGTGAATTAAGGTTTGATTAAGGATCCTGCAAAGCAATATTGCAGAAGCTACAGATAAAACCTTATTTTTTGAAAAATACGTAGAATTTAAAGTAAAATATTCAGTAAAGTGAGGGAAACAGTCATTCATTTGTTTCACAAGTATTTTTGCAGTGCCTTTGTAGTACCAATCAAACTAAATGTGGTTTGGAAATAGATCCAAAGTGAATAGTTTAATTTTCCTGTAGTATGAGGAATTAATTTGGGGGGAGTAAATGCCTCAAAATAATATTAGAATTACCTTATTGCAAGCCTAACGTTTTATGAAAGTGAAGAGAAGCAGGATTAAAAGTTTACCTAAATCTTACAGCAAGTGAGCTGCAGAGTCATGCCTAGAATCCTGATCCTCTATCTAAGCCAATATTTTTTAGAAAGACAGCGTTTGTTTGTTTGTTTTTGGAGTGACTTTTTTTCTGTTGAATATTTTGTTATTTCTAACAAAAAATGAATAATTGTAAAGAGCAATCAGATGAAATAGTGGGAATGAATATTTCATTCTAACACATCGACTAAGAGAGTTTATATTTTAAATTTTATTTTTAATATGGTTCTATCGTCTAATAATATTTTGGAGATTTAAAAATAAATTATACTAATATTTTACCTATGTGATTAAAAATTATTTTACTGAAAAGTGTTGAAAATATTTGACATTAAAATGAAGCGCGATTTGTTTTACATATATTATGAGGGAAATATTACTGTCCTTTTCACTTGCACAAATTCCTGTATGAGAGTCAGAAAAAAATACTTAATATTTATACTTACTATTTATAGACGGTTTTGGAACATACATGAGTAATTCCATGACAAGAGGCATACATCAGTGTGGGTACTTAAAGACTGAGTTAAAATTGGCTCTCATTAAGGATTATGGCCTCCAGTTCCAACCACGTTGATGCAAAAGACACTATTTCATTTTTTATGGCTGTGTACCCCCAAACACCATTATCACAAAGTGTTTTTATGTAACAAACCTACATATATACTCATTGTATCTACAATAATAGTTGAAATTTAAACAAAATATTTAATCACTGCTTCTCATCAGTGACTTCTAGGTAAAAAATGTTGAACTCATAGAGGAAGAGAGTAGAATGGTTTCCAGCGGCTTAGAGGATGAGAAGTTGGGAAGATGTGAGTTAAAATATGCAAAATTTCAGTTAGATGGGAGAAATAAATTCTACACATCTATGGTACAACATGGTGACTATAGTTAGTAATAATGTATTTTAATCTGAAAATTGCTAAGAGAGATTTTTGTTTTAGGTAATGTGTACGTTAATTAGCTTGATTGAGTCATTTCACAGTGTAGATATATTTCAAAACATCATGTTGTACACTGTATATTATATATGGTATACCACTATATATATTTATTTGGTGAGTTTTGGTGTCAAGGCATGTGTTGATGTGACTTGACACTCTACCTCACCAAATAAATCGGGACCTCTGGGGTTGGGCTCAAGGTGCCAATATTTTTAAAGTTCTTTAGGTGATTCTAATACTCAGCTAGAATTGAGAACCTCTGAGTTATCACAAAGAAGATACTGATGTGAATTCCAGTGTTGAATGTATACACAGCATACACAGAAACTACCTAGTCCAAATACTTTCCACAGAAGGAGGACTTTCCGGTCTTTAGTATTCAAAGACATTTACAATTACTTTCTCTTTCAGAGTTCTTTTCGGCTAACATTTTTGATGCTTGTAGAGAGTTGGAACCATCAAATTATCAAATTAATCATGTGTCATCACCTGCTAACATGAAATAAGTGCTATGCTTCTAACAGCAAATGCTAAATTAATGTCATTTTAGTCACAAGGAGTTCAAAATCAATTTCAATGCTAATCAGTGGTTGAAAGAATAGATTAGCAATGCACTGAATGCCATTACCCTTTCAAGCATCTCTTTTATGTGATGCTCCCTGCTGAGGTGAATAAAGTTGTGAGGCTGTGATATCAACAAGCAAGGGTATCAGTTAAAAAAAGAAATAAGAAGTAAAGTATAAAGATCTTGGAGAGGAAAAAGTTAAAAACCTCTTAAATTAATTTATTTTTGCCTAGAATAAACTATCATTTCAGCAATAGAGTGAACGCATTGCTATTTCAAATAAAAATGACCTCTAAATAAAAAAATGGAAATGACTTGTAGGATTTTTGAAGAATTTTGTGTTAAATCATTTTAATTTTAGTATAAAATTTTTTTGTTTTGTTTTGTTTTTCAAATCTGTATAACAGCTTTATTGAGATTTAATCCATATGCCATATAGTCTACCTATTGAAAGTTGAACCTCTTGAGTAACTGCCAGACTGCTTTCCAAAGCTGCTGCACCATTTCATTCTTTTTTTTTTTATTATTATTATTTTTTTTTATTATACTTTAAGTTCTAGGGTACATGTGCATAACGTGCAGGTTTGTTA
>NW_012118966.1:13740-69878 GCF_000951035.1 Colobus angolensis palliatus | reverse complement strand
TTCCCAGCGGCTTTGTTTACCTACTTAAGCCTCAGCAATGGCGGGCGCCCCTCCCCCAGCCTCGCTGCTGCCCTGTGATTAGATGGCTGCAGACTGCTGTGTTAGCAAGGAGGGAGGCTCCTGGGGCGTGGGACCCTCCCGGCCAGGCGTGGGGTATATTCTCCTGGTGTGCCGGTTATCCTATAGCGCAGTTTTGGGGTGGGAGTTACCCGATTTTCCAGGTGTTGTGTGTCTCAGTTCCCCTGGTTAGGAAAAGGGATTCCCTTCCCCCTTGCGCTTCCCAGGTGAGGCGATGCCTCGCCCTGCTTCAGCTCTCGCTGGTCGGGCTGCAACAGCTGACCCGCACCGATTGTCCGGCACTCACTAGTGAGATGACCTCAGTACCTCAGTTCAAAATGCAGAAATCACCGGTCTTCTGTGTCCTTCGCACTGGGAGTTGGAGACTGGAGCTGTTCCTATTCGGCCATCTTGCTCCGCCCCCCAGTATAAAATTCTTAAATTCAAAGTTTTTATTTTTGTCTGTACTGTATAATATTATTTTACACTGATATGGCTAAATCTCCTCCACTATATTATTAAAGTAACCTAATATTGGAACAGACTAATAATAATAATAATATAGGAGAGAAGGCACTATCTTGATAATACTCCTAACAGAAAATATGATCTTATTACTTTGCTTCAATAATATGTAAAGAATCTAAAGCACATTTTCTTTTACTATATATCTCATTCATTTACAGTGTAGCTTTGAATGATATATTGTAATTATACTCTGTATATCCAAAAATCTTCTATATGGAAAGAAATTCAGATGAATATTAGGTGGATTTTCTGTTTAAGAAAATTATTTTAAATCTTGACTGAGAACGAACTTTTTTGCATGATATTTCTCTACTATGGAAAGGTTCAGCCAAAAAAAGGTTCAGAAAATAAGGGAGGGAAAATATATATATATTTTAGAAAATATATTTTTTAAATATTTTATCTTCTCTGTAGTTATAACATAATTCACTTTGACAATCACAGATTTTTTTTTCCAATGCCACAAACTCTGTTTGCTTAAAATTCTGGTATAAATTCATGAATTTTATATAATGAATTTAAAAGTAGATTAGAAATTGAACTGATCAGCAAAACAATTTGTGTTTCTCAAAACTGAAAAATTATATCAAGTAGATTAGCTGTGTAGATCTGTACAGCTTATTACCACATCTATTATGATAAATGAAATATAGCATATTCTCATAACAGCAGTACGTTTTTACTTCTTCTAAACCAGAGTTTATATATTGCTAGTACTGGGTTTTTGAGTAATTTCCTATAATGTGTACTCGTTTTTGAACAATGCTTTGTTAATACGATCTTTATGTAAGAACGGAGCCAAACAAGGGTATAATAAAGAGGAATTCTCAGGCACCACCTTAATTCATTTTTAGTTATGAACACTGGGTCTCATGATGGCATTGTTTTAGTTCTTGTAGCAGGATTAGTTATATTTCAAGGTCTTCTTTTCTAAAATACATTCATTCTTATCATTTAATATCGACAAACTATCAGTTTGTTTTTTCCATCCTGATACCTAAATTTATTTACTCTTTTCTATTCCCTTTTATTCTTGCTTGCAAACTGGCTAATGCTTTGCTTAGCTATAAGCGTCTTATAATGCCTTGTCAAAGACAGCAAAGAGCAAACATTATGTGCTACCAACAAGCTGTTTTTAAACTCCCATTACCCACCAATCCTGGGTAAAGTAGGTGTATCATATGTTTTCCAATTATTTGCTGGTGTATTGCACTAAATATTTTGCACTACAAAATTTGGATACTGTCTCATACCCTGATAATATATATATTTTTCTCACTACCTACTGCTGAACCCCTAAAACAATGCTACAAATATTTGATTTTAGTTTTTGAGGCAGCACCCCAGTCATAAGTACTAATTTCTGTTACAGAATGGACTAAATCATGCTGCTTTAAGATATTGACCCTTATTTTCTAATATCTCACAAATACTTACTCTCATTTGTCTTTTTCTAATTTTAATTGAATATTTACTATTTTCTTTTTTATAGAGTTAATTTTTACGTCAAAGTTTTCGCTATTTTTCTTTATAATTTCTTACATAACTTTTCTGCTGATAAACCCCTTGCATTTTTATTTTGGATTAATATTCATCTATATGTTGTTCTAGTTATTAGGCTATTTTATTATTTATAAAATAATTATTGGTAAACTACAACTAAAAAAACTCATCTTGTTTTTTAAATTAATATAATTCAATTTTAGAGCAGTTTTAAGTTTACAGAAAAGAAATTAACAAAAAGTAAAGAATTACCAAATGCCCCCTCTGATTTTCCTGATTATTAACATCTTCCATTACTGTGGAACATTCATTGTAATTGATCAAGCAATATTGATACATTATTAATAAGGAAAATGTAGAGTTTATTTTGTGGTTTGCACCTTCATTTGTAGAGTTCTGTGGGTTTTCCCCAATACATAATGACTTTTATCTGTCATTACACTGTCATAGAAATGATTTCACTGCCCCCAAAAATCCTCTGTGTTCTGCCTGTTCTTTCCTTTCTCTGCTCAAGATATTGGCAACTACTAATGTTTTTACTGTCTCTTTAGTTTTGCCCTTTCCAGAATGTCATATAGTTGGAATTACATAGTATGTAGGCTTTTCAAATAGGGTTTTTTTCACATAGCAATATGCATTTAAAGTTTCCTTAATTTATTTCATGGATAGATTTCTTTCTTTTGCTAAATAATATCTATCCTATAGATGCACCACAATTTGTTTATTCATTCACCTTTTGAAGGACATTTTGGTTGCTTCTAAGTTTTAGCAATTAGGAATAAAGCTGCTTTAAGCATTTGGGTGCAGTTTTTTTGTGTGGACACAAGTTTTCAACTCGTTTGAGAAAATACCAAAGAGTGTGATTACTGGAACATATGGTAAGACTCTTTAGCTTCATAAGAAACTGCTAGACTGTCTTTAAAAGTAGCTGTACCATTTTGTATTTGCACAAGCAATGAATGAGAGTTCCTGTTGCTCCACAACCTGGACAGCAATTGGTGGTGTCAGCATTTTGGATTTTAGCCAGTCTAATAGGTGTGTAGTGATATCTTTTTGTGGTTTTAATTTGCAATTCATTTCCCTTATCATATACTGATTTGCCATTTATAGATCTTCTTTGGTAAAATATCTGGCCCTGAATTTTGCCTATTTTTTTAATTAAAATGTTTTTCTTACTTTTGAGTTTAAAGAGTTATTTGTATATTTGGATAAAAGCTCTTTATTAAATATGTGTTTTCAAAGTATTTTCTCCCAGACTGTTGCTTGAGTTTGCATTCCCTAAACACTGTCATTAGGAGAGTGGAAGATGTTATTTTGATAGTGTCCAAATTACCTGAATTTTTTCATGTATAGTGTTTTGGTGTTATATACATAAAATGTCATCTCTGAACTCAAGATTACCTAGATTTTCTCTATGCTATCATCTAGAAATTTTATAATTTTGCATTTTAAATTTAAGCATATGGTTCATTTTGAGATAATTTGATATGTGTAAGGTCTATTTCTAGTTTCCTTTAAAAAAAAAATCACGTGCATGTCTAGTTGTTCCAGCATTATTTTTCCTTTCGGCATTTTTTTTCCATTGGTTTGTCTCACTTTATTAATCAAAAATCATTTGACTATGTACGTGAGGGTTGACTTTTGGGCATTTTATTCTGTACCACTGATTGATTTATTATTTCACCAATAACAGCATATCTTTATTGTCATAGCGTCATATGAGTCTTAAATTTGCTTAGCATCAGTTCTCTGACTGTCCTTTGCTGTTGTGTTGGCTCTTCTGAATCATTTCCCTTTAATATAAACTTTAGAATCACATTGTCAGTATCCATAAAATAATTTGTTAAGATCTTTCTTGATATTGCATTGTATCTTTAGGCTACGTTGGGAAAACCTGACATGTTAACAACATTGAGTCTTTCTGTTTATCAGCTTGAAACATCTTCACTTATTGAAATCTTCTTTTATTTCTTTCATCAGAGTTATGTAGTTTTCCTTGTATAGATTGTATACATATTTTGTCAGATTAATACCTCAGTGTTTGTATTTTGGGTACTAATTTTAATGATATGTTTTTAATTTCAAAGTTAATTTTTTTCTTACTGATAAACAGGAAGGCAATTGACTTGTGTATATTAACCTTGCACCTTGAAACTTTGCCAAAATTACTTATTAGTTTCAGTAGGTTTTTTTTTAAATTATTTGGCAATTCTTACATACATAATTATATCATATGTGAACAAAGATGTTTATCCCTCCTTTTAATTGATATATTTTGTATTTTCTTTTCATGATCTTTTGCATTGTCTAGGACTTCCAGTAGAATGTTGAACAGTAGTAATGAGAGAGGACATTCATGCTTGATTCTGATCTGTGTGAAAGCATTTCATTTCTCACCACTAAGGATGATGTTAGCTGTACATTTTTTGGTATGTTTTCATGCCAAAGAGTCTCTGCTCTGCTCCTTGTTCGTTAAGAGTTTATCATAAATGGCTATTCGATTTTGTCAGATCCTTCTTCTACATCTATTGATACAATAGCATGGGATTGCATGTTTTTTTTCCTTTAGTCTGTTGATATGGTGAATTACATAAATGGATTTTTGAAAAACTGAACCAGTCTTGCATACTGACATAAATCTCAATTGTTCATAGTGCATAATGCTTTTACAAATTGCTGAATTCACAATACTTACATTTTGTTAAGAATATTTACATCTATGTGTATGAGAAATATTGGTCTGTAATACACATTTCTTATAAGGTTCTTGTCTGGTTTTGATATTAAGGTAACATTGGCTTCATAGTATGAGTTAGGAGATATTTCATTTGCTTCTATTTTCTGCAAGAGATTGTGGAGAATCAGTATTATTTCTTGCCTAAAATGTACCAGCGAAGCCATCAAGACCTGGCTTTTTCTGATTTGGTTATTAAACGTTGGCTCAACTTCCCCTATTATCTATTTGTTTTTGTATGAGTTTTGGCAAATTCATTTCTGAAAAAAATTTATATATACTCTCTTTTTTTGTAGGGATAGCCTGACTAAAGGATTATCAACTTTATTATTTTTTCAAAGACACAGGTTTAATCTGTTTCTATTGGTTATCTGTTTTTAATTTAATTGATTTCTAGTCTAATTTATAAATTATTTTCTTCTGCTTCCTTTGGATTTAATTTTATTTCTTTCTAGTTTTGTAAGATAAAAACAAGTTTTTCTTCTTTTCAAATAAACACATTCAATGCTATAAAATTTCCTCTAAGTACTGTTTTTACCGCATCCCACAAATGTTGACATTTTGATTTTATTTTCATTTAGTTCAAACTATTTTAACCATACATTATTTATAAGTGCAATTTTTAGACTGGGCACAATGGATGGTGCATGTAATCGCAAAACTTTGGGAGGTCAAGGAGAGAGGATTGCTTGGGGCCAGGAATTCAAGACCATCCTAGGCAACATAGTGAGACATCATATTTCCAAAAAATAATTTAAAATAATTAACTGTGCATAGTGACATATGCCTCTAGTCCTGGCTACTGGAGAAGCTGGAGCAGGAAGATTGCCTCAGCCAAGGAGTTCCAGGTTATACTGAGCTGTAATTGTGCCTCTGCACTCCAGCCTGGGTAACAAAGCAAGACTCCTCTGTCTCTGCAAAATTAAAAAAAAAAAAAAAAAAAATGCAATTTTATCTTATACATAATTTTGGTCTTTTTCCAATCTAGTTTACTTTTATTGTGATCTGAGGTTAAACTTTGTATGATTTTAATTTTTAAACATTTGTTAGGTGTGTTTTATGGCCCCAAATTTAAACTATCTTTGTGAAAGTTTCACGTGATCTTGAGATGAAAGTGTAACTTGCTGTTGTTGGATGAAGTGGTCAAGAAATGGTAATTAAGCCCAATTGATGATAGTGTTGTCCATTTCATTTACATCCCTCCTGATCTACTGACTGCTGAATTACTGATAGGTTCGTGTTGAAATTTCCCACTATCATAGCGGATTTCTCCTTAAACTTACACGATGTTTACTTCACATATTTTGAGGCTCTCTTCTTAGGTACATATACATTAAGGATCATTATGTCTTCCTCTAGATTTGACACCTTTATCAAAATGTAATGCTCCTTTCCATCTCTGATCATTTCTTTTGCTGTAGGCTAGCTTTTGTTTGAAATGAATTTAACTAATCCAGTTTTCTACTGGCCAATCTTAGCATATTGTATCTTTCTTTACTTTCAATCTGTGTGTCCTTATATTTAAAGCATGTTTCTTCAGCTGGGCATGGTAGCTCACACCTGTAATCCTAGCACTTTGGGAGGCTGAGTCAGGTGGATTGCTGTAGTCCAGGAGTTTGAGACCGGGCTGGGCAACAGGGTGAAACCTCATCTCTACAAAAAGTGCAAAAATTAACTTGCGTGGTGAACCTTTTGTGCCTGTGGTTTTAGCTGAGGAAGATCTCTTAAGCCTGAGAGATCCAGGGTTCAGTGAGCAGTGATTGTGCCACTGCACTCCAGCCTGGGTGACATTGTGAGACCCAAAGTGAGACCCTGTTGAAAGAAAATAAAAAGAGAAGGACTAGTTGGGTCTTGATTTTTTATTTTTAATTAATAAATAATAACTACATATATTACGCAGTATAATGTGCTATTTTGATATATGTATACATCGCATAATGATTAAATCAAGCTAATTAACATATTTTGGTAACTATCATCCTACTCTCTACTTCTGTGAGTTCAACTTTTTTAGATTCCATGAGTAAGTGAGATCATGAAGTATTTGTGTTTTTGTAGTTGACTTATTTCACTTAGCATAATGTCCTCTAGGTTCATCCACATCGTCACAAATCACAGAATTTCCTTCTTTTTTGAGAATAGATAGTATTTCACTGTGTATATATACACACCATTTTGTTATTTTAAAAAATTCATTATTATAGTCTTTGTCTTTTATTCGGAATACTTAAACTATTTACAGTTTATAAGATTACTAACAGGCATAGTTGGTTTGTTATACCTTATTTTAACTATTTCTGATCATTCACTTTTTTCTATTTTTCTTCTTCCACTTTCTTTTTTTTTCTACAGGATTCTATTTATCCTCCTTTCTTAGCATATCATTATACTTATTTTAAAAATAAACATTTAATGCTTGCCCTAGAGCATAAAAGGTGGATTACAACTAATAAATCTAGGTTCAAATAGCACTATAATATTTCACTGGTAGCACAGTTACTTACAGAAATATTTCCAGTTCCTCCCTTGCATCTTTTATAAAATTGATGTCTTTCATTTTATTTATGCATAAGCTACAATCCCCAAATACTTTGCTATTATCATGTTGAACTAACATGATTATGAAGAAGTGAGAAGTGTATTGGATATATATATATATACATTATTCCTTTGGAAGTCTCTAAGGATTTGAGTAGCTTAACAACTTGTCTCAGTACTTAACAGCTTGACTATGTACTAACATGATGATACACTTTTAAATGATCTTAGTCATCTCACCACTCTATCCAGCAACATCAAACATCTACAAACCACCTTATTTCTTAATACTATGGAATGTATAAGTATGATTTAAGTTTTTTTAAATGACTTTTTTTCTCTTGGTTTACTAGTAAGAGCATTCAATGCATCCAAGTTTCCTTGCCTAACCTCAAAGTATTGCTTTGATTATTTATTTCCATAAAGAAATATAATTTTTAATAAAATAGGAAAAATATTTCTAATAAGCTTATTTATAGAATTTATTTTTAGTGATGTGTAATGAAGTGATGAATTTAAAATTAGTTATCACCTTTAAAATTCAGTACTGAATGCATAAAATGTACTTGCAGTGAAATAAAGTTAGGTGTGATTCTCAGGCATTTCTGAGTTTTTCTAATTTTTTTTTAAATCAGAGGGTGAACATATTTTTCAAGATAACTGAGAAGAGGAAATGCAGAATATGGTCACAAGTTAGTAGCTATTCATAGCAATGAAAGCTCCTTACTCTATAAAATAATCACTTTTGTATCCATTTTCATTTTTCTTAGAATCTGATAGTTTGTTGTTGTTTATTTTTTAAGCTATATTTTGCAGAAAAATAATTGGAAAAATTTCCTGTTTTATCTATAAACCTAAGAATTATAGAAGTAGACTGAAATTGTCAGATAATTGTTTTTTCAAAAATATGTATGTTTTTTATATTCTGATACAACTTGAAATGCAATGTAATCTTTCCCATAAAATATCCAGAAAATCTGAAGGTTTTGGTAACCAAAAAATGAATATGGAAGAAAACTTTAACAAATAAGTATTCTATTTACTTTCTATCTATTTTCAGTAGGTTGAAAGTACATTTCAAAAATATTCAACTCCATCTCTTTGAAATTCTAGCTTACATTTGGTTTTGGGAGATGATATTTCTACTTTGATGCTAGGAAATATAAAAATATGTATCATTCTGATAAGTATCTCATAAATCATTTTGTGTAAATACTCCCAATGATAGCAATACATAGTATGAGTAAACTCAGTAAATTTTAGTACCTTTTTGTTTCAAGATTTTATAAAATTGAAACAGTAAATGAAATAATAATGTCAAAAATATTGTCTTACTGTAGAATGTTGAATGGAAAATAAAAAAATAGCAATGAAGCAAGACCCAGCTACCCTGAGCCAAGGAAGCAATGTCAACAGGATCAGTGATAGCAAATTAACCACAGAGCAGAATATATGCTTATAATAACAAATAAGTATTATTTTATTTTTGTAGTCCGTGACACAGAATCAGCTCATACAGTGAGATACCATTAAGCTCAAATTAACCATTTGGGTTCTTTAATAATAAAAATCTATTTTAGTGTAAAATCTCATAAAAATTAAACAATACATAGGCAAACTGCTTAACATAGTGTCTGTGACTGATACTGTTTAGTGATAACTTATTAGAACACTACCTTTTTTTTTTTTTTTTTTTTGAGACGGAGTCTCGCTCTGTCTCCCAGGCTGGAGTGCAGTGGCCGGATCTCAGCTCACTGCAAGCTCCGCCTCCCGGGTTTATGCCATTCTCCTGCCTCAGCCTCCCGAGTAGCTGAGACTACAGGCGCCCGCCACCTTGCCCAGCTAGTTGTTTTTTTTTTTTTTTTTTTTGTATTTTTTTAGTAGAGATGGGGTTTCACTGTATTAGCCAGGATGGTCTCGATCTCCTGACCTCTTTATTGCAAACATTTTTTCTCTGATGTTTTCTCCAGAGTAAGAGACAAATGTATTTTTAATTTACAAATATAATTTGTTCATTGAAGAAAAATCAAACCAATTCAGTAAAAAAGAAAAAAGTATTCCACCAACGCATGTCACTTTATAGTAATAATGAATATTTAACACCATTTTTAAATGCAGAAGAAGCTCTCACAATCTACTCTTTGAGAATCTAATTTTGGTCTTCTGAAATTAGAAAAGTATAAATGAATAGTGCATTTGTGGTTTATCAATTACATTACTCTGTTGTTTTTGGCAACTTTATCCAGTGTTTGTCACAGCACTCCTGCCTTAGAAATCCCAGAAAAAATGTAATGCATATTTTATGCATATGGTTTTGAGCTCTCTTTTTCTTCTTTGTCCCTTTTTTTTTTTTTTTTTGGTGTTTATGGAAAAAAGAAATAACAGATTTTTTTCCTAAATCTATTTTTCTTTCCTAGGCACACAGAAACATTATATTTTCCAGCATCTATTCTTTCTTTTCATGCAGTTAGGTGGAGATATCTGACAAATTTATGCTTAATAAAATATGAGAAGAATGGATATACGGTAAAACCAAATTTGGATTGTGATATCTTTCTCACGCCATCCTTCATTTCCCCTTGTTCCCTCATGGGCTACAACCTCTTGGGCCTTATGCGAAGGAGATGAGCTACAGAAGATTATTGGATTGTGATATGAGCGACTAATCAACCTCCAGTGTTAAAATCTTATTTATTTCTTGATCCAGTAGCTAGCCTTTTACACCCGAAGCCTATAATCTTGTTTAATTTACCTAAGATATTATATACAGTGTAATAGAATGTAATTCTGTGTGTTTAAGAGACGTGATTGAAATTGAACTTTCATAATATTTTAAGAAAAGTGAGAGTAAAAACATTTAATTTTTGTTAATATATTTTATTTAATACTATAACCCCCAAAAACATGTTAACTTACAATCAGTGTTGTCGGTGCTTGTTTTACAGACATGTTATGCAGAAATTTTACTTTGATCGACCGCTCTCCGTAAGTATGATAACTCATAGGTAAACACATATTGAGTTTGCTCTTCTGCTTATATCTTAGCTAACAGAGAAGTCATTTTGAGGATTATGTAAAATACAGAGGAAATATAAAACTTACTCTTACATAATTTTAAATAATTTAATTAAAGTATAAGATATAGCCTTGGAAACACTTTTGGTGCATTTTAAAAATTTAACACTTTCAGTAATAAGTAATTATAATTATTTTATTCATGTGAATGTTATCTTTAGCCTACAAAAGTACTATATGTGAGTCTATAGTATTATAGATTTAGCCTACAAAAAGAGATTTAGCCTACACAATTGCTATACATGCTATAGATGAGTCTCATTACCAAATCAAGTATCATTTATTCTTAAAATACCATTTACAGAGACTAAATTTAAGAAATTTTAAAATTTGTCATATATAATATAATATAGGTCTTTGCTGTGAAAAATAATAAGATTGTGATATATTGTATGTGTAGATTAATCATATGTAGATGAGAAAATGGTTTTAATGGTAGTAAAGCACTAGTCATTTCAGTAGGGTTTCTCTTTTCCAGAAGGTTTATAAATGTAATTTTTAGTCATCACGATTCTGTAATTGTAATTGTCATATATGGAATAAAAGATATTTCCAATTTTATAATGTTACTTTGCTCAAAAATAAAATACCAATATAGATGTAAATCTACTCCAGGCCATAATGGTATAAATGTTCACTAAAGGCAGTATAATCTACTCAGTCATATTTGTTTTGTCTAACATATAAAATGTTGCTTTATGTTATAAATTATAAATATGATACGTTGAAATTTATTTGTAATCACATCCAAAGTTCTTGTCAGATATATTTCACAGCCAATTTTGTGGCAATCAGGGCAAATGGGATTGTGTCTTAATTAGGAAGGGAAACAGATACTGTGGTCTAATTTAAAAACAGCTCTCCAGAGGGGAAAAAAAAAAAAAAAAACTGGATCTTGCACCATGCAATTAGGCATATTTCCATCAGTAGAATGGTTCTAAAAATTGATCTCAGGCACTGGTAAAATGATCATTCTTGAACATAAACATCAGCCAAGAAAATCTTCTGCCACAAGTAATACAAAGAATGAAAACTATATAATATCCTTATTTATCTTCCAAAAAAATAGGTTTTTCTTACAATTCAGAGAGTCTTGTAAAAAAAAAAAAATCTTTTACTTTCACACTTTACTATGAACATGAAACCTAATTATAATATTGTCTCTTTTTCTATTTGAATGTGTCAGTTTTTATATTATGACTTTCACACCTTTACGAGCTAAGATTAAATAGCCATGTCATCTGAGACCACCCAGCAACTAAACTGTGAAAATTAATTTCAATTTCACCTAAACTCAACCCCATGCTGTTTTTCTATTACTCCCATACCAGGATATCTGTGACTTTCACCTACCAAATGGCTTATTTATTTTTATAGAAAATACTCTAAAGAATTGTGGTGATGAATTATGTCTTTTACTTCAGTATAACTTTAATAAACATATTTTACGTTTCATGGAAGGGTATTATGAAGTGATTTTTCTAGTTTCTCACTACTATGTAACTAAAAACCTATTAATTATAAATATTAAACTTAAAAGTGTGTAGGCTAGCTTGTGATATATGTAGCAATATCATATAATAAATTTATAAATGCCTTTTTAAAGTATTTAGTATTTTTTTAAAAAAAGTGTTTCAAAATAAGTAAGACAAAAACTGACAAAACTCAAAGAAGAAATTAGTAGAAATTTCTTATTTCTAATAATCACATTTGGGGATTTAATAGTACTGTCTTTATTAACTAAAATAACAAAACCAGATTATGATATTACAAGAAAACTACAGTCTAATATGAATTTTTCATATGTGTGTATATTTATATGTATCTATATATGTACACACTGCATGTATAAACTTTTTTTAAAATATAGTTAGGATTCACCAACGTATAAAAATGATAGCACACCATGACCAAGTAGACTTTATCGCATAAATTCAATAGCAATTTAACTTTGAAAATCAATCAATTCCATCCATCATATTAACCAAATAAGTGAGAAAAAGTTATCATTTCTGTAAATGAATATAAATCACCTAATAAAATCCAACATTATCTAGATAAAAGTTTTCTTCAAACTAGGACAAGGAAAGAATTCCCTTAATCCCCTATAAAGGAGCTTAAATGAAACAAGCAAAGAATCTAGAGCTAATATTATATTTAACGATCAATATAAAATGCTTTTCTCTGAAAATCAAGAACATCTTAATTTCTTCTCATTTCTACTTAATGTTATACTATGATCCTAGACAATGCAATGGGAGAGACAGAGTCAGAGAAAGAGAGAGAGCATGCAGATTGAAACAAAACAATAAACCTCCTTTATTTGATTTGAGGATATGATTGAGTATGCAGAAAATCCTAAGGAACCTACCAAATAGTAGATTTGCCAAGCTCAAATCTAATATAATCTTAGCAAGTTCTAAGATGCTAGGTCAGTGTACAAAAATCAATTGCATGTAGTATAAGCAATTGGACATATATTTTTAAGTCTAAAATTTAAATAATATGAAATATTTATAAATACATTTTACTATATATGTACAAGATCTGTGAAATGAAAAACCACAAAATATTGCTGTGAGAAAGTAAAAAATACCAAAATAAACCAAGAGATATATCTTGTTATTGAATTGGAAGATTTGATGTGGTTAACACATACTTTCTCCTCAAGTCAATCTATAGATTACTTTCAATGCCAATCAAAATCCCAGCAAACTTCTTTAGAAATAGACAAGAGTATTCCAAAATGTATATGGAAATTCTAAGAAAATAGTATAGTCAACTTTCTCCTCAAGTCAATCTACAGATTACTTTCAATGCTGATCAAAATTCCAGCAAACTTCTGTAGAAATAGACAAGATTATTCCAAAATGTATATGGACATTCTAAGAACATAGTATGATCAAAGCAATGTTGAAAACAAATAACAAATTTAGAGAACTAACACTATGTATTTAACTGGAATACTATAAAACTACAGTAATCAAGAAAACGTGGTATTGATATAAAGATAGACATAAGAATCAATGGAACAGAAAAGAGAAATGGATGCACACTTACAGTAAGTTGATACCAAACAAATGTGTCTTAGTAATTTAATGAGACAGACTACTCTTTATAACCAATTGTGCTGGAACAGCGGCACATTCATTTCTATAAAATAAACTCCATCTGGCGAGAGCCAGGATGGAGTTATGTTCCGTCCAAGCTTAGAGGATTATCCTCAGGGAGTACATAGTATTTGTG
This sequence comes from Colobus angolensis palliatus, assembly GCF_000951035.1. Lineage (NCBI taxonomy): Eukaryota > Metazoa > Chordata > Mammalia > Primates > Cercopithecidae > Colobus > Colobus angolensis. The sequence goes on along the minus strand of NW_012118966.1, from coordinate 56,197 downwards.
TGGAGTGAACTGCTGCAAAGTCAAACTCTGGAAAAAAAAATAATTGTTGGCTGAAGGAGCATCAAAATAAACATCGTCAGGGGAGTTTTAGCTGATGGGCCCAAAATGGATCCGTGAGAGCAACAGTAAGCTTTAAATATTAGCAAAATCCAGAATCTGCTAACTTTTAAGAGAGTAACCATCAAGTAGGAAATTTTCTGTATCCTTCATCTTTCTTTTCTTTTACTCTGATCCTGGAGGGGTGGGAAACAGCTGCTAATGAGTGGTAAATGAGGAGAGGAAGAAAGAATAAAGACTCCAATGATTTCTTCTTCTTTAACCTGCACAAGGTAAAGGGAGATAAACAAGGTAAGGGGAGATAAACAAAAAAACAGTAAGCCAATTTTCCCAGCACCATTTATTAAATAGGGAATCTTTTCCCCATTTCTTGTTTTTCTCGGGTTTGTCAAAGATCAGATGGCTGTAGATGTGTGGTATTATTTCTGAGGGCTCTGTTCTGTTCCATTGGTCTATATCTCTGTTTTGGTACCAGTACCATGCTGTTTTGGTTACTGTAGCCTTGTAGTATAGTTTGAAGTCAGGTAGCGTGACGCCTCCAGCTTTGTTCTTTTGGCTTGGGATTGTCTTGGTAATGCGGGCTCTTTTTTGGTTCCATATGAACTTTAAAGCAGTTTTTTTCCAATTCTGTGAAGAAAGTCATTGGTAGCTTAATGGGGATGGCATTGAATCTATAAATTACCTTGGGCAGTATGGCCATTTTCACAATATTGATTCTTCCTATCCATGAGCATGATATGTTCTTCCATTCGTTTGTGTCCTCTTTTGTTTCACTGAGCAGTGGTTTGTAGTTCTCCTTGAAGAGGTCCTTTACATCCCCTGTAAGTTGGTTTCCTAGGTATTTTATTCTTTTTGAAGCTATTGTGAATGGGAGTTTATTCATTATTTGGCTCTCTGTTTGTCTGTTACTGGTATATAAGAATGCTTGTGATTTTTTCACATTGATTTTGTATCCTGAGACTTTGCTGAAGTTGCTTATCAGCTTAAGGAGATTTTGGGCTGAGACAATGGGGTTTTCTAAATATACAATCATATCATCTGCAAACAGGGACAATTTGACTTCTTCTTTTCCTAACTGAATACCCTTGGTTTCTTTCTCTTGCCTGATTTCCCTAGCCAGAACTTCCAACACTATGTTGAATAGGAGTGGTGAGAGTGGTTATCCCTGTCTTGTGCCAGTTTTCAAAGGGAATGCTTCCAGTTTTTGTCCATTCAGTATGATATTGGCTGTGGATTTGTCATAAATAGCTCTTATTATTCTGAGATACGTTCCATTATACCAAATTTATTGTGAGTTTTTAGCATGAAGGGCTGTTGAATTTTGTCAAAGGCCTTTTCTGCATCTATTGAAACAATCATGTGGTTTTTGTCTTTGGTTCTGTTTATATGCTGGATTACATTTATTGATTTGCATATGTTGAACCAGCCTTGCATCCCAGGGATGAAGCCCACTTGATCATGGTGGATAAGCTTTTGATTTTATTGAGGATTTTTGCATCGATGTTCATCAGGGATTTTCTCTTATCTTTAATGGTCATTTACATCATGTCTAATTTCTTTTTTGTTTGTTTGTTTGTTTGTTTGTTTAGAGGCAGGGTCTTTATCTCCATTGCTCAGGCTGGAGTGCAATGGTGTGACCATAGTTCACTGAAGTCTAGAACTCCTGGGCTCAAGTTATCCTCCTGCCTCAGCCTCCTGAGTAGATAGAATTATGAGCACATACCACCACACCCCACTAATTTTTTAAAGTTTTTGTAGAGATCGAGTCTCACTCTGTTTCCCAGGCTGGTCTCAATCCTCTGGCTTCAAACTATCCTCTTAACTTGGCCTCATGAAGAGCTGGGATTACAGGTAAGAGCCATCGCACCTGACCAATGTGACAGTGAAACAAACAGTGAAAAAATGAATGTAACTCACTCCATTTTGGTTTAAGGGGCCTTTATCTGTATAATACTCCTATCTGTAGAATAGGATAATTTTAGAGCACTTAGATAAAATGCAAAACCAGCAATCTTCTAGCTTTTGAAATTAACTCTGGGATTGAAGGAGAAGTATGTAAATGACTAACTATGTTTTGTTAAAGATGTACAGGAACACTGTGGCCTGACCAAAGACATATACATTCCCTGTGTCCTAGGATCCTCACTGGCACTCAGGTGTTTGAGGACATGGGTCACTTGATTGCAACCTTTCTTCCTCCTGCCCTTAACATAAAAAGTGCCTGATATTTGTATTAACTTTGTACTAACTTATTATGGTACTTTCACAATCTTCTTGGTTGGTTCTCTGAATAAACTTGCTTTTCTTCCCACTAATTCTTGTCTTTTGAGTTTGGTTTTTGATTGGTGAGAAGCCAAATCTGAGTTTGGTTATCTTCGTAAACCAAAATAAAATTCCAAGGGCCCCCAACCATCTGAATGAAATTTTTCCTCATTTAGGGCTGGTTCAGGCCATAATGGGAAGTGGCTGTCTAACAAGTCTCATTATACCTCTCCAGTGTTCGTAAAGTAATACTTTTATCAATGTTGCTCTCACAAAAATATTTTATGGAGTTTAGAATAATTTTAAAAATAAAACTTTTAATAATGGTTTCCAGTTTATACTTTGATTTACGTTATTTGTTTTAAATTAAGCAAGTGTATGTCAGAAATTAAAATTTTGTTTATGTCTTGAAGCACTTCAATTAAACTAACTTTCGACCGTACTATAAAATAATTTCTAAACAAAAGTTCCACACAAATTGTAGTGAGCCATGCTGAAGCATAAACTTTATTTTTTAGAGATGACCAAGAAAGCCTTGAAGTTCCACTTCAATTTGATTGAATTCAAGAATTTTTTTTTTTTTTTTTTTTTTTTTTTTTTTTAGAAGGAGTTTCACTGTATCGCCCAGGCTGGAGTGTAGTGATGCAATCTCAGCTCACTGCAACCTCCACCTCCCAGGTTCAAGCAATTCTTCTGCCTCAGCCTCCCAAGTAGCTGGGACTACAGGCACATGCCACCACGCCCAGCTAATTTTGTTTGTATTTTTAGTAGAGAAGGGGTTTCAACGTGTTAGCCATGATGCTCTTGATCTCCTGACTTGGTGATCTGTCTGTCTCAGCCTCCCAAAGGGCTGGGATTACAGGCGTGAGGCACGGAGCCTGGCCTGGACTCAAGAAGTCTTATTCTTGACCATAGGTACCTGACTTTATTTTTCTCAGTGAATTTACATTAGAAAATGTGTAATTGTAAGTATTTCCCATGCCCCTTTGAGATGTAAATTATTATAAAAGCCTATTACCCCTGTAATAACCCAGGAATGCATTTCTTAAGGACCCGGGAATCACCTCTGAAATGTAATCATCAAGGAAGAAAGCACCCCTATCTCTCAGTTTCTGTGGGAAAGTAGGAGTCTAACTTCACCAGGTGCCTTGTAAAACTATATCCTGTCAGGAAGATAGTGGAAAGTTGACTTTTTTGGGGGTAAAGTTAATTAGCAAATGTAAATTACCTGTGAGTTCCCACCCCAACTCTTACAAACTCTGTTCCCTTTGTGTAGCTGGAGAATATAGCAAGTATTTGTTACTAAGCTTTAAGAACAATAAGGGATTGACACAGTTTATAAAAATTTTGTGTTAACAAAATTACATAAAGTCACCTCATCTAAAATTTTAGTCCTTCTAAATAAGGTACCTATAAATAGTAAAAATTTAACCTGATTATATTTTATATAAAATATGATTTTAAATTTCAAAAAATGTAAATTGTAGCTACAGTATAAAGTTATATGAATGATATTCTGTCTTTTATCAATTGTATAATAATCTATAATTAATGTGCTGACATTGTTTTTGGCCTGAGAATATTTCAATTTGAGCACGTTTTAAGAAAATAAGCCATATTTGTGTAAAGTTCTAGGTAACTTTCATATTTCAGAGTAACATTTTAAAAATATTTGCAAATAATTTACTCAGGTTTTAACATGTTTGATTCAAATAACTAAAAAGTAACTATAAAGAGTCAAAATTTTACATTCCTGGATAATTCAAATTCAGCTTCCTGTAGTTTTTAGGTAAAGAAACTAAAACCTAGAAACTTTTGATTTTGTATTATTTGGAAAGCTATCCTTAAAAGTTGTTGAAATTTTTTGGGGGGGAGGAATGCTCTATGTATACATACAAACTGTGCAAAAAAATAGTTGCACAAACAACAAAGTAATACACAGCTTCACATACACAAATTGTTCCTTTAATTTTTCTCTCCAGGGACTAGGAAATACAAAATATCTGCACATGGGTATTTTCATTATTTCCTCAATATATTTCTCTTATAAACATTATTAGGTTTTATTTTAGAAAAAGCTTTTATTTTAGATGAGAAAAAAATGACTTTAGCAGATTTGATACATCTTAACATTGTCTATTCATAGAAAAACATTTAGCAAAATGAATCATAAACACATACAGAAGTGCACAGAAACATATGTACATATACACATGATAATCCTGAGTAGTCATTTTTCCATTGACAATGACCATTTTTCTATCTTTTCAAACCTTTTGTAAGAGGATGTGGTGGATATAACTTTGAAGAGTTTAAATGTTGAGTTATTTAGCTGCATTAAGTTCAGTGTGTAATTGTATTTCAAGATATTATCTAAATAGAAACCCCTTGGAAACTTACTTAACATAAATGTATGACTCCCATAGTGGAAATTTTATTAGGATATTTGAAAGAACATCCTTAAAAGACTTTAAAATTATCTGAATAAAGGTGATCCAGATATTTTAAGAAACTATTACAGTACACTCCTATTCTATTGAAACAGTTTAAATTATCTATCTTAGAATGTGTAGGTGAGGGTAACTGAGGAGGTTAAATTAATCTTCCTAGCTTCCTGGCTTCTATGAAATGAGGGGTTTTGCTTTCCTTTCACTAATATTTGCAGGCAGAGTTTTTTCTTAAATCCTATCCGGTTACATGGCCTTCCTCAAGATAGGACTCTGATGCTATATCAGTCTGGATTTCTATATGGCATTTTATTCTAGTTTTTCTTTAATAGTCCACCATGTTCATTCCCAGTTATTAGAATCTTCTTCATTATAAATTCGTATTTTGTTAAGACATAAACACCTGCTTTGATGTCTCTCAATTATATGTAAGTATATTGACTGCATGCTGGGCTCTACCTTATGTATAAACTTTCTCTTGAAATGTGGTCATATATTGTGTATAAATACCTGTCTCATGCCTATTAACAGATCTAATTACTACCTGACCCATCCTAATTTTTACTAAGCTGTAAGCTTCTGTTGTGACAGCCCCACTCCTTGAATTTTGCAAGAAACCCATAAGCAGACTATTACCAAAGTGTGAAGAAATGTACCTAGTTGAGGGACCATGTAGTAGGGGGTGCTATGTCATAGAGAGAGAGGAAGATAGTGGAAGAGCAGCTCCAATGCTAAAAAAGAGAATCTAAGAAATGCACCTGTTAATTAGCTCAATTTAGCCACTCTACAATGTATACATATTTCACAATAACATGGTGTGCATGCTAAATATATACAATTTTTATTTGTTGATCCAAAATTTACAAATAATTGAAAAAAATAACATAATCCATGCTTCTAGGAATGTAGGACATGTTACCAGGAAATAGAGATTTGTATACCTCGTAAAGCTGAGCAAAATACTATCACCATACTCCACTCATGATGCAGATAAAAATTCAATCTCTACCAAAATTAAAAATCAAAGTATGACCCTCAGCTAAATAGAATGCTAGAGGAATTATAGTAATTGTGTCTCAAAATTGAAAAAGCCAGGGAAACGTTAATAGTGGAATTTTGACTCAAAGATTTCCATCATGACTAGACATGGACTGATAAATGAATGGCCTGAGGATTTTCCTTAATTCATAGCCAGTGTTTGAATGACCTGAGTCTCATGACCTAGAAGGCTGATGGTATTTAGTAACATACAGGAGATGGGCTTGAGAAACATGCCAGCCATTCTCACCTTGCTCTGAAATTCCAGAACTAATTTGGTTGGATATGTAGTTCCTAATTTTATGAAAGTGAATGACGATCTAAAAGAGTGTAGAGAAATTAATTTTTGATTTGTTTTGTTACCAAATTATACCCCAAACTGGTACTCCCAGAAGCACCTGTTTCAAATGGCTAATTTTATTTGATCATTCAGTCTGTGTGTACTAAGCATTTCTTTCTTATTTATGTATTTATTTATTTATTTTGAGATGGAGTCACGTTCTGTCATCCAGGCTGGAGTACAGTGGCACTATCTCAGCTCACTGCAACCTCTGCCTCCCGAGTTCAAGTGTTTCTCCTGCCTCAGCCTCCTGAGTAGCTGAGACTACAGGCATGTGCCACCATATCCAGCTAATTTTTGTATTTTTAGTAGAGACGGGATTTCACCATGTTGGTCAGGCTGGTCTTGAACTCCTGACCTCAAGTGATCTGCCTGCCTCTGCTTCCCAAAGTGCTGGGATAGCAGATATAAGCCACCACACCCAGCCTATACTAAGCATTTCTAAGTGTCTTTCTTTTATTTATGTTAACTGGAATTAAATACAAAGAGGACTGGGTGGTGCAGCAAAATGGAAGGAAGTCTAGAGCTTTCTGATAAAAGTCAATTCCATTTATTTTTAATTGATTTATCTCTTTTAGTATGGAATCTTTGCCCAAAAGATCCAGATACTTGCAAAGTATGACTTAAGAAGGCCTCATTCATATTCAAATTAGTATTTATTTCTGTAATGTTGAAATGAAAATATTTAACAAAACAAATACTTTTTTCTTCCTTCTTGTATTAGTTTATTTTTGCACTACTATAAAGAAATAGCTGAGACTGGGTAATTTATAAAGGAAAGAGGTTTAATTGACTCACAGTTCTGCATGACTGGGGAGGCCTGAGGAAACATATGATCATGGTAGAAGCTGAAAGGGAAGCAAGCACCTTCTTTACCAGGCAGCTGGAGAAAGAGAGTGTGAGTGAAGAGGGAAGAAGAACCACTTATGAAACCATCAGATATCCTGAGAACTCACCCACTGTCATGAGAACAGCATGGGGAAAACTGCCCCCATAATCCAATCACCTTCCTGCCTTGACACACAGGATTTACAGGTCTCTCCCTTGACATGTAGGTATTGCAATTTGAGATGAAATTTGAGCGGGACACAGAGCCAAGCTATATCATTCCACCCCCAACTGCTCCAAAATCTCATGTGTTTTCACATGTCAAAACCAATCATGCCTTCCCAACAGTCCCACAAAATCTTAACTCATTTCAGCACTAACTCAAAAGTCCACAGTGCAAAGTCTCATCTGAGACAAGGTAAGTCCCTTCCACCTATAAACCTGTAAAATCAAAAGCAAGTTAGTTACTTCCTAAATACAGTGGGGGTACAGGCATTGGGTAAATGCTCCCATTCCAGATGGGATAAATTGATCAAAGCAAAGGTGCTACAGGCCCCTTGCAAGTCTGAAATCCAGTGGGGCAGTCGTTAAATCTTAAAGCCCCCAAATCTTCTTTGACGGCATATTTCATACCTGGGGAACACTGATGCAAGGGATGGGCTCTCACAGCCTTGGGCAGTTCCCTCATGGGCTGGCATTGAGTACCTGCAGCTTTACCAGAAACACGGTACAAACTGTTGGTGGATGTAAAATTCTGGGGTCTGGAGGATGGTGGCCCTCTTCCCACAGCTCCACTGTGCAGTGTCTCAGTGGGGGCTCTGTGTAGGGGCTACAACCCCACATTTCCCTCCCACATTGCCTTAACAGAGGTTCTCCATGAGGGCTCTGCTCCTGCAGCAGACTTCTGCCTGAGCATCCAGGCATTTCCACAAATCCTCTGAAATCTAGGCAGAGGTTTCCAAGTCTCAATTTTTGACTTCTGTGCACCTACAGGCCCAACATCATGTGGAAGTCACAAAGGCTGGGGGCATAAACCCTCTGAAACAACAGCCTGAGCTGGACCGTGGCCTCTTTTAGCCATGACTGGAGCTAGAGTCACTGGGACACACAGCACCAAGTCCTGAGGCTGCACACAGCAGTAGCAGGGCCCTGGGCCCGGCCCATGAAACTATTTTTCCCTTCTATACCTCCAGTCCTGTGATGGGATGGGCTATTGTGAAGGTCTCTGACATGCCCTGGAGATATTTTGCCATTATCTTGGTGATTAACATTAGACTCCTCGTTATATATAAAAATTTCTGCAGCTGGCTTGAATTTAGCCCCAGAAAATAGATTTTTCTTTTCTACCACATGGTTAGGCTGCAAATTTTCCAAACTTTTATGCTCTGTCATCTCTTGAATGCTTTACTGCTTAGAAATTTCTTCCACTAGATACCCTAAATCATCTCTCTCAGGTTCAAAATTTCACAGATCTCTAGGGCAGCAGCATAATTCTGCCAGTCTCTTTGTTAAAGCGTAGAAAGAGTGATCTTTGCTCCAATTCCCAATAAGTTTCTCATCTCCATGTGAGACCAACTCAGCCTGGACTTAATTGTTTACATCACTAGCAACATTTTGATCGAAACCATTCAACAAGCCTCTAGGAAGTTCCAAATTTTCCCACATCTTCCTGTCTTCTTCTGAACTTATCGCCACCTATTCTAGCCTCTGCCTGTTACCCAGTTCCAATGTCGCTTCCACATTTTCAGGTTATCTTTATAGCTGTACTCTGTTGTCCGTGGTATCACTCTAGTATATTAGTCTGTTTTCAAGCTGTTATAAATACCTGAGACTGGGTAATGTATAATGAAAAGAGGTTGAGTTGACTCACAATTCCACATGGCTGGGGAGGCCTGAAGAAACTTACTGTCATGGTGGAAGGTGAAGGGGATGTAGGCACCTTCTTCACACGGCAGCAGGAGAGACAGAGTGTGAGCAAAGGGAGAAGAGTCCCTTCTAAAAACAATCAGCTCACATGAGAACTCACTTAGTGTCACAAGAACCGCAGGTGGGAAAATGTCCCCATGATCCAATCACCTCTTTCCCTCAACACGTCGGTATTACAAGTCCCTTCCTCGACATGTGGAGATTAATTACAATTCAAGATGAGATTTGAGTGGGAACACAGAGCCAAACCATGTCACTTTTTGTCTTCCTTTCTCCCATTTTTCTTTTTTTAAAAGGATAGACAGGAAAAGGTAATATCTTTAAAGGAGAATTAAAACAAAATGTAGTTTCTGTTTAAATATAATCACATTCTTATTAGCAAAAAAGAAATAAACAAACAAAACCCTTTACACCTTTTTAAAAAGCTACTCATTGAACTTTTAGAACACTTTATTTATTTTTAATTCTTTTAGCCAAATATGGTAAGAGTGGGGATCATCTCCTTTGACTTCCTTGACTTTCATGTAATTTTTTAAGTTAGATTTTATTAATTCTTTTATTCTTTTAAAAAATTTTCTATATGATACATTTTTTTTTACAATGACAGAAATATCTTGAGGCAAATGAGAGAACTATCAGAGTTTTCTAAACAAACTGATGACTCTTTCAAGCCAGTGACCTGCCACGTAGAGTCCTAGGTAGTCACATATCAGTGAGTGTCAGCTTAACAAAAAGGTTCATATAACCTGTCAATACATAGCTATAGAGTGCATTACCATTATCTGAATGACAGTTGCTATAATAAACTTTGTAGAATGGGGAGTGAAAATAGTATATAGTATATGCTAGTTAAAATACCATAATTTTATTTTCATTTAATTTGTAAATTTTTTCAGAAGCACCTTTATTTTAATAAAGAGTAAAGCTAACCCAAATTACAATAACTTTGGAAGTTGATTTCTTACTTTTTTTAACTTTCAGATGTAAACATTACATAAAATAAAATTCACTCTTTCCAACGATACAGTTTGGTGCTGATAATTGTATTCAATCATGTAATCTCCACTGTAAACATGTTATAGACATGACATCATTCTAAAAGGTTTTCTTGCTTCCCTGTAAAATTCATGGCCCACTGTTATGGGCCAAACTGTGCTCCTCAAAACACATATGTTGAATTCCTATCCCTGAGTACCTTCCAGTGTGACTGTATTGGAGATGTGGTCTTTAAAGAGGTAATTAAGATGGACTGTGGTCACACATGTGGGTTCTAATTTTTAACTGGTATCCTTATCAAAAGACATCAAGACACAGACACACACCAGAGGAATGACCATATAAAGGCAGAGGGAGAAGATAGTTATCTACGAGCCAAGGAGAGAAGCCTAAGAAGAAATCCACCCTGCCAACGCCTTGATCTTGGACTTCTAGGTACAACAACGATGAGAATATACATTTCTGTTATTTAAGCCATTCAGTCTGTGGTACTTTGTTATAACAGCCCTAGCAAACTAATATATCTATCCTCATCCTTAAGATCAAGTAATCAGTCATCCACCAGGTGTCATAATTTTGACTTTTCCAAATTTTATATAAATGATATCACACAGTATGTAACATTTTGCATTTAACTGTTTTCACTTACAATGTTTTGAAACTCATCTATCTTATTACATGTATTTGCTTTTTATTCATTTTCTTTTATGGCTGAGGAATTTTCTATAGGATAAATATAACACATGTTTTATATCTGTTTTCAACTGGATAAACATTTAGGTAGTCTTCCATATTATGGTTAACATAAAATAATACCACTATTGACATGTACATGTATATTCATGTGTGAACGTACTTCATGTAGAAAAACACCTAGAAGTGAGATTACTAGGTTTTGTAAAAGGTAATTTTTAACCTTATACAATACTGCCATACCAACTTTTCAGAAGTTGGTGTCCCATATTGTTTTGAATTCTAGAGCAATACCTACATGATATTTACAGCTGAACTTTATTCTTGCAAACATTAAGTCATATCAGGAATTTTATCTTTACTGTATTGGATATATTGTCATTTGTAATTGTAATTTTAATTTGAATATCATTAATGACTAGTGATATTGACCATCATTTCATGTGCTTATTTGCCAGCCTTGTAATTTTTAAAGTGCTTATTAAATAATTTATCCATTTAAAATTAGATTTTGTCCTTATTATTGATTTTTAAGGTATCTTTATGTATTCTTGAAATGTCGGTTATCAGATTGGTGTTTTTCAAATGCTTTTGCAGTCGAGCTTGCCTCTTCATTTTTTTCAAAGAGTAAAAGTTTTTAATCTTAATTAAAATCAATAATTTTTTTTCTTTGCAAGATTGTTCTTTTTTATATAGTGTTTGAAAATCTTTGCCTAACCCAAATTCACAATGATTTTCTTCTATATGTTCTTCTTTAAGTGCCGTAATTTTAATTCATACACTTAGGTCAATGTCTACTTTGAATTTCTTATCACATAAAATATGTATTGAGATTTGTTTTTCCAAATATACGAAGTTGTTAATAGAGAGTTGTTATCTAACTGAATTATCATGGCAGTTTGTCACATCAACTAATCAATGAAGTGTGGGTCTATATATGTATTCTCTATTGTGTTCCTTGAATCTACATTCTTTCTAATATCAATGTACCTTTAAAGACTTGAAATTAGATGGTGTTAGTATTCCAAAATTGCTTTTCTTTAAAAAGTTCTTTTTCTTCTTCAGAATCCACTGCCTTTGCCTATAGATTTTAAAGGCAGTTTCCCAATTTACTCCAAAAAATCTTGCTGAAATTTTGATTTGGAGTGCATAGAACCTACAGAACGATCTGAGTAAAATTGTGATCCTAACAATAGTGAGTGTTTCAATTGATGAACGTGGTATATTATTCAATTGATTTTGGCTTTATTAAAAATGTCTTTGTGAGGTTTTGTAGTGTTTTTTTTTTTTTTGAAAATTTTAGTTAAATTTATTTATTAGTTTTTTTTTATACTATTGTAAGTGGATTGTTTGCTTGTCTGCTGGCTTAATTTGTTTGCTAATATTCACTGTCGTTATGTATAAAATTAATTCTTGTATATTGACCTGGTAACCTGTAAACTTCCTAAATTTACTTATCAGTTTCTGTGGCCATCTTTAAATAAAATCAAATTAATTCTTAATTTCTAATAATTATCACCATTACCTCTTTTCCTCATGTTACTACATTGGGTATCTAATAAAATGTTCAATAAAAATAGTGACAGCAGGCACCTTTTCCTTTTCCTTTTTTTTTTTTTTTAGAGGAAAACATTGTCTTTCATCATTAAGCATAATATTAAATTTTCCATAGATGTTCTTCAAGTGGTTGAGGAATTTTCACAAGAGAGATTAACTATTGTATGCTATTATATGCCTTTGAAAATATTACTTTGGATGTCGTTTATACTACACTGATTAGGATGGAGTGGAGGATGCACAAGTGGAAACGGAAATCGAACTAAGAAATGAATAGAGTGGTCAAGATAAGAAAAGTATCTCCTGCTAGTCTAAAATAAATAGTTGGGGAGGTTAAGAGACAGGAATTGATTTGAAGAATTTTAATAGGTAAAACTCAATAACATTTGGTGACTGAGAATGTGAGAAACAGGGAGAAATAATTGTTAAGAGTATTTTAATTTAACTATTTGAAAAGTTGCACCAGCCACTGAGCGTAATGCTGGAGGATGATTATGGTTTTGGAGTGAATGATGGATAGCATAATTATGGTTTTGTATATATGGAATAGGTATTCTTAGTGGAAATGTGAAATACACTATTGACTATATATTTCTTCAGCTCAGGTGTGAAATGGATATAATATTTTAAGAATTATTGGCAAAATTGATAAGTAAAGCTTTGATTCAAAAATACATAACATCATTTATTTTAGGCTTTAGAATTTATTTTAGCCTCTTTAGAATCTCTCTTTTAGTGTGATAATATTTAAATCTCTTTTTGATTCTTTTCATCATTCTATATAGGACACAATTTTGAAATAATTTAAAGTTGTCCTTAGCATCACTGGGACACTTTTTCTTCCTTGACATTTTAATCTTTTAAATTTTCTCACTGATTCCTTTGATGCCTTTATGCTTATAATAATGTTGGGTTGGCAAACTTTTCTGTAAAGGTCAGAGAATAAATATTTTAGACATTATAGGCCACAGACACTGGAGGATGATTATGGTTTTGGAGTCAATGGTGGATAACATAATTATGGTTTTGTAAATATCTGTTATTTAATTTTTTGACAGCCTTTAAAAATATAACAATTATTCTTAGTTGATGTGCCAATTCAAAAACAGGTTACAAACTGAAATTGGACTATGGACCATCATTTGCCCATATCATAATACGTGAGGCTGCCCTCTTGGCAGCATGTTATGCTCTAACAGAGTCTTGCCTACCCTTTACTCATTTCTATCAATCAGTACTGTGTACTATTCCCTTCTGATCATAAGTGTTTCCTATTTGCACATAGTTTACCGTCCTTTATTTGAATTTTATTTACTCTCTAAAATTGAACTTTAAAGACTTTCTTGACCCTACCCTTAAGATAAGTTAATTACTTCCTTCTCTATGCACCCACTTTACTTATTGCATATTCCTTTTATTACATTTTTAAATGTCTGTGGTAAGCTTTGGTTTTATTTTTATCACTCCTATTAAACATTGTCCCACTGAAGGCCAGATTCTTCTAGATGCCTAAAATAAAATCACAGGTTAAGAGAAGATACTTAATGTGCATCTGTAGATCTGTACTGAATTGAACTGGACCTCTGTATTTGAATCTCTCTATTTGCAACTATTGCTAATACACAGTGCTTATTAAATTGTGCAGGACAGCATAATATACACATATCTTACTTGTGCAGCGTGTCCACATTGCATGAAGTTTCATTTCTTACGTGCCATATAAAATTTAGCATTAGCTTTCTAGTCTACTATAAGTAAATAGTGATACCTGCATTAGCAAAGTGCTAATATTGGACCAGTCAAAAGGTGTTGTTATTACTATTATTAAGTCTTTTATCTAAAAGACATTTGCATTTTAACTAGAAATGACAATGTCTTAGCTTAAATGAATTATATAAAGTAGAATAATTGGTCATTAGGTACAATGATTTTGTCAAAGTAATATTTTCCCTCCTTATCTAAAATTTGAATTATTCTTGGTTTTCTTAGCTATAAAACAACACTTCTTATCACATAGATTGTAAACAAGTGACAGCTAAGCCTATTGTCAAACTTTGTGAAGAATTTATAACAGTGCAACAACATTGTAAAATAAAATCAAATATTGTTTGATCCAAAAATACAACAGTAATTTAGTTCAGGGAATTCTAAAATTTCTAAGAACTGTTCAATCTCTTCTGGCCTACTATATACACTTAAGTATTCCTTGGGGAGTGGTGGTGGTGACAAGTTATAAAATAACTAATATTTGTAAGTTTAGATTAGATTTGGAAAAGCTACAAGATTCTCAAGTGTTTAGATGATGCAATTATTCCAGAAACAAACGTGATTCCCTCTAATAACATTTATTTTCATATGATATTTTCACCATCAGAAATACTGTATCATATAAAAAAATTTTAAACCTATGCCAATAAATTATATTAGAGAAAAATTTAGTAGTTGTTTAACTTATCCCAGAAAAATAACCATAAATAAGTATCAGCTTACTTACTAAGGATAAAATGCCCACAACCAATAATAACATTTAATGCGTTATGAAATGTAACCTCACAGAAAAAAGAAAACACTGTAATTACATTTGGTAACATGCCACATCTTAATTAGGGATAATTAAATTGCACTATTAGCAATTTTAGCTTATTTGCCTTATTAAAAAACAACAACAATGATTTAGAAGATAATTGCAGTATTTTAAGATAAAATTGTTTCTTCTTCAACTTTTTTCTTATAAATTCAGATAGACAATATTATTACTCTCTAAATAAACCTATGGATTATGTTTAAATATAACACATTGAACATAACTGAAGAATGTAAAGACCTTAAACAGTATAAATATAAAATTTCATTTTAAGCTAGTGATTATGATGTTGATCATTTTTTGTATACATTATTCTTAACACCTAAGAGGGTGGTCTTAAATGTTTAAAGAGCTTTCATTTTTTGAGCTTCTGTTGGCCTCACTAATCTTATGAGAGCAATTTGGTTGTACCTGCTTTTATTTAGCCCTGGTAAGCTCTTTAAATCATGGATTTCTTTCGAATTTTTAGAGATCTCAACCCAAATCCCTCAACTTAATCACGCTCATGTCTATTGCTTAATTGCTTTATAATGCTGTGGCTTGTGTTGTGGGAGGCCTTATTCTTTACGAGTTGTCAGATCCACTACTTATACCTATCACAAGCATTTTATCACCTCTGAGTAGCATGACCCAGCCCTTGTTAAATTATGTATTTCTCTAAAACTGCACTAAATAGCCAGCCATCCAACTACCAGTACAACATAGAGTAAAAATTGCCAACTAGCTCAGGATATCTAAATTTCAGTTCTAGCTCTACCGCTGTATGACACAGGGCAGTGTAATGAAAAGCTCAAATTCTCAGTTTCTTCAACTTGAAAATGTAAGAATGTAAGTAGTAATTATTATATTTAAATATTAATACAATGATGTAACTAGCCCATGCTCTACCTATTTTGATTATTTGCTTTGATCTTTTACATTTTGGTTCTCAGTCAAGTTTGTGTATTTATTATCATCATCATCAATCTGTCCATTCTCTATGCAGAGACAGAGATCGATCACAAACCATCATAGTTATGTAATACCCCAAAATCCACTGTAGATAAACGTGTTTAGCAGGAGGAGAAAGTGTCTCTTTGACCTGAAAGGCAAATCAGATATTAATGAAGTGGCTTACAAGTTATAAAGATATATTTGCCTCTTTGCTTTCTAATATCTTTTCCCTTATGTCTTGCCAACTTAATCCTATGCAGCTCTAGTTCAGGTAAGAGGTCAGTTGTAGATAAGAGGATACAAGTAAACAATATCATAGCAAGAACAGAAATTGAGTACATTTGTTACTCAGACCACTAGATATTGAAGCAGAACTTTTCTTCAGCAAAGTCACAATGAAACTAAATGATTCCTTTGGAGAGATTCTGAGCAAACCATTTTAATATGAGCTGTTTCTGGTCAAATAATAGTCAAAACAACTCTGAGGTTTAATCAAATAACTAAGAACTTTGGAAATAGGAAACGAAACTAAAATTATGATCAGCTTTTGTTTAACACAAATCAGATTCTAGATGTTTATTATTTTGTTGTGGGGCAGTAAAAACATTACACGATTCAAGCTCATATTTTAATTTTTTAGCTTGTAGTCATGTGTCCCTGGGTAGAAATTTTAATACTGATAAATATGGAGCTAAAATGTTACAATCAGTTTTTCAATACTAGTAAAATAAAATCTAATATTCCTTGGTCCTGAGATTTTGTTTTTTGGTCCTTATAAATTAGAGTGTTTTGGAAATAGGTTGGAGAAACTTGTACCATGAAAAGATAATCATTTCAATTCATATCATCTTTTCAGGATGTACTAGATAAAATTTCTAGCATTATAATATGATTTGTTATAATTTATTTTAGTCACTATTCTTTCACTCTATGCTTATAGAAAAATATTATTGAAACAATCATAAACACTTTAAAGATACTAAAATGATTCTTTTTAAATCACCTTCTTTACAACCTATTAAAGTTCCTGGAAATGTATTTCTTCTTATATAAGAACTTGAAGCACAATGCTGAAATAAGTCATGTGCATCTAATATTATTACTATACTAATTATTATTTTTATGTGATATTTCTTCAGAAGATATGAATAAACTTATTAAAAACAAATAATTGTCAATATTTACAATAGAATTGCTTTCTTAGTAAAATCCATTTAGATTTTTTCCAACAGCATATATGTCTAAATATCTTGATATAATTATATTTTAAAATTGCAGATTTTAGACTATGTCATAATTTTAACAATTGAAATATACACAAAATAATTATTTCATGGGTGCATTTACATGTATGTACTTAGACAAACTGATTTAGAATGACATAAGGTATATAAAAACATGAAAATATTTTGCAACTCATGTTTTAAGTAATGCAAATGTAGAAAATTATGGCCTTGTTTCCTAGTGTACCACAGATATTTTAGTGCAGCTCACAATTTTAAAATAGCATGAAGTGATTAATATTCATCAAAAGGAAGTGGAAAGAGAAGCATCATTTTATTCTCAATTAATAGAAAACATGGCATTGTCTATTTTTATTCTCCTAGCTATTTATCCATTCCCTATGAAAGTGAATGGTCTGCCACACTCCTCGTCTGCTTTCTTACTGAAAGTGCTTGCTTGTGCTGCCAAGCTCACTACACACTTTCTATTTGGCATGGAAACACTATCTTTTTCAGCCATGCAAGTCTGTGTTCTGTGATAAAGTTCAGTTATGGGCAGGCTTGCTGACTCTACTCTGCTATAGAAAGAACTCTCTCTTACTCCAACATTCATTTGAAAACTGTTTTTCCTGATGCTTGACATTCTTCTAAAATTGTACTTGCCATCCTAATGGTTGTCACTTCAATATTTTAACTTATTGTACTTGTTTAATATGAACTAGATATTTAATTCTAATTTAAGCAGCAAAGGAAGTTGCTGACTGCTGCAGTTTTGTAAGGGATAAATTACTATTAATATACTTGATTTAACTGAGCATATATCATTTAAATGTAGAGATTTTTAGTTCCCAAGTTATTATGCAGGTAGTCTGACTTGTAATGTGTTGATTCATTCATTTCAAATTCTATAAGATTGACAACAATTATTTCAGTCTATGTGATGGCATAGTACTCTACATCTGCAAGTATTTTTAGCATGATAAATGAACGGATTCGTTATTCTATCAACCATTAATTTAATGTGTGAATAGGCATCACCTTAGAACATCCATTCCTGGTATTTTGTAGTCACCTGGATACTCTCCTGCTTCAAACACCTAAAGAATAAAATATCAAAAACAAAATTTTAATGTATATCTTCACTTCAAGTATCAGAAAATAGAGAACCAAAAATAAATAGCCAGTTAGTAAATTATTGAGCAGCAGTTAACGAAAGATAAAAAAACATTATTAAATAAAACAATTTTGCAGAAGTCCCAGGTTAGGTATATATTGAGGGGTAGATGAGATTAAGATTTCTATGTCGTTGTTCATGCATAGATGAAAAACAGTGCCTTGACAAGAGTTTGTATATATATAAAAAAAAAAATGGAGAGAGGACTCTCCATATAGTCAGGTTTCTATAAAGGCTATAACCTGAAGAACAGAATTTGTAAAAAGAAGAACTGGAAATAAAATGTAATCACCAATAAAAGAAGATAAGAGTACGTCAGGAAAAGTTTAGAAATTGGCCTGTGCTTTGACAAAACAAAAAAAGAGTCCACTTATTACAATGTTCCACTGTCAAGCAGGTTTAGCTACTTCAGTTACATAACATATTGAGTGTTTAAAATTGAAAACTGAAATATTAACATAATGTTCCCTAGTGAGTGATCTACTGGGTGTCCAGTAAAGGTAAAATTAAAATTTAGTTGGATATATGCACTTTGATCCAACATTAAGCAGTATTTGCAGAGATTAAATAAAAACATCATTAGAATTATGCTCAGAATCTGAATTTAAAAGCCACACGATTGCAAGTTCAACCATTAAACAGTGATCTCAGGAAAAAAATAGAAAGGAGTATCTGATCCACAAAAACTTCAAATGATAGAATTATGAAATAGAGAGCATAAGATAAGCATATTCAAAAATTGTGAAGGGAAGCCCGTGAAAATAATATTCATTTAGTTGCAGAAGAGTCAGTAAAGATAATATAGATTTCAAAGTATATAGGATATGCAATTTAGAATTCTGATTTTCAAAGGAAGTAGAATTTGAGGACAATATTTGAAAGAGAAGAAGAGTTCAGAGAAATGACCAGGACAATCAGCAACTATGTATTTACCAAGTGATTAAGTTGACCAGGGCAGTAGCCTCAAAAACCACAAAGGGAGTCTCTTAAAAGCAGAGGCAAGTTTTTATAATTTTCATGGAGTTGAAAAGATAAAACTTCAGCTTTTTCAAAGGCAATAAAAGACTAGAAAATACCTCAGTTTAAAATTACACAGCAAAATGTGGATAATAGCAAAATATTAAAAGCTTTATTCCTGAGGTGAAGAAAAGATGGTGGCACCAGCCAAAAACTACAATATTAAAAAGTATACTGAAATTTCAAGCTAATGGATTAAGAAAAATTAAAGATTGGAACAGAGGAAGTTAAACTGTTGCTATAAGACTGTCTAATTAGTTTCTTAGATAATTGTGGAGTCTACATTTATATTATTAAAATTAAAAAGTGAATTAAACGATAACAGAATACAAGATAAAATGCAACATTTTTTACATCACCAATAAACAAATTGAAGTATAATTGAATACTATTTCTGACAATGTAATGTCTTTTAGAATGTATCTAATAAATGATGTGCAAGAGCACTAAACAGAAAGCTACAAAACATTATTGAGAAAAAAATGAAGCAGATTTATATCCCAACAGATGTGTGTGTGTCTAAAATGACAAATGAAAAGCTGATATAGGGCTACGATAATTAACATAGTTGGTATTATGCAAATATGCACTAGTAGACCAATGAAACAGAATAAGACAGTGGTTCCCAGACTTTATTGTAGATCATAATCATCTGAAGAAAGATTCGGTAGAAATAGGGGAGGAGGTCCCATTTACACTAAGTTCTTTGGTAAAGCTATTGCTACTGGTCTGGATATAACACTTTGAGAAGAACCAAAAGGTAACAAGTCCAGGAACAAGCTCACATTTATATATTTACTGGACTTATGGCAAAGGTGAGGTGCAAGAATATCCATTTAAATAAATTTTACTGGGCTAATGAAAATTTAATTGGAAAAAGTAATGACAATCCATTTGCAAAATGGCAAAGAAATATGCACAAACTCTTCACAAGAAAGGATAACCAAATGGCATTTATAAACATATGAAATGTTTCTGATTTTAATTATCAGGAAAATGCAAATAAAAAACATAAGATATTTTTATCTATTAAAAAAATTTGGGAGAATGATCAAATCTGTCAGTGGCAAGTATTGGTGAGATTGTGTATAAATCCATATCTAATTATGAGATTGGAAAATTGAATGAGACTGAAGAAGAATAATGTCAAATATGAAGTTTGTAAAAGCATTCAGGTAGAAGAGAAGAACAATTTAATTTATAACATACTTCTTAAAAGCAACAGTGACAATACAATGTAATTTAAAAGGCTGAGAGAAAATAATAGCCAACCTAAAACATATTCCCATCTAAACTGTCTACAGGAACAAGATGTAGAACTGATCTACAGGAACAAAACAGAAAACTTAAGAGATGACAACCTGCAGCCTGAAAAGGTCCAGTAGAGTTTTAAAACCTGTAAGTTTTCTGAATTGTTCATGAGTATGGGGAAAGGCCTCAGTTTGTTTTGGATTTTATGTTAAGCATTTGTTTAGAAATACTAAAGATAATGATTAATAGTATGATTATTTTAGTATTTATTAATTAGTATTTTAGAATAAATAAGCAAAGAAAAGAGGGAAATCGTAATATCTAGAAATCTCAATCAAGTGAATACATGGGATAAAAGAAAAAGAGAGGAGTCAGTCCCTGCAGATCGAGACTCCAGACCCACCCAAGTGCCAGATGAATAAGGCCATTACATAATAATAAAAGGATAAATTCAATAGGCATATATAACAATAACTGATGTACATACACTCAACATCAGTGCACCCAAAATGTGTAAAGCAAATATTGACAAAATGTGAAGAGAGAAGTAGACAGCAATGTAGTGATTGTCAAATTCTTCATACTGAATTTATCAATAAGAAAATAGCACACTCGAACTACACTATAGACCAAATGAACCTGACAGATACATACAGAAAATTCTACCCAACAGCATCTGGGTTCTCACATGCTTTTCAAATGTACATGGAACATTCTCTAGAATAGGTCACATGGTAGGTCACAAAACAAGTCTTAACAAATTTAAGATTAAAGTCATCTCAAGTAACATTTTCAACAACAATGGAATAAACTAGGAAGAGTGAACTTAAAAAAATTAAAAATATGTGGAATTTAAACTATGTATTCTTGAACAACTATTGGGTCAAAGAAGAAATCCAAAGCAAAAATTTATGTATATATAATTTATATACACACACACACACAGACATATATATATATTTAGAGAGAGAGAGAGAGAGAGAGAAATACACAATATTAAAACAATTTCTAGGATATACCAAAAGCAGTACAAAGAAGGGAATCTATACTTTTTTTTTCTGGTTGAGATTAATTTAATTACCACACATATATTAAGTAATTAATTTTTACAGTCACTTTTCCAGACAACTGACATAATTTATTGAACAAACCAAGTGATAATCCCTGGGCCTCAGTTCTGTTTGGGGAGTCAGATACTCACAATACACATCATAATCAGGTCATGTCTACAGAATGTGAGATGTGATGCTCTCACGGCCTCCTCTAGGTAAGGAGGCATCCTCCCAGATTTTGACTAGGATGACAGACTCAAGGACCACTATAACATTTAAATAGATGCAGAAAAAGGATATGACAAAATTCAGTATTTCTTCATGACACTCTCAACAAACTAGGTAGAACAAATGCACCTCAACCCAACAAAGGCCCTGTATGACAAATGTACAGCCAATATCATGTTAAACCAGAAAAACAATGTAGGATTTTTCTCTAAGAGCTGGAACAAAACAAAGATGCCCAGCCCCATAACTCCCACTCAACACAGCACTGAATGGTCAAGCCAGAGCAATTAAAGAACAAAATCAAAGGCATCTAGATTGGAAAGGAGGAAGTCAAACTGTCTTTGTTTGCAGATGATGTAATCTTACATATAGAAAACGCTAAAAATGTCAACAAAATACTGCTAGAACTAATAAATTCAGCAGACTTGCTAGATACCAAATCAACATACAGAAGTCACCAACACTGGTATACATCACTAATAAAATATAATATTAGTGTATAGAAATATTACCAATTGTTGTGCATTTATTCCATAGCCTGAAACCTCACTGAAGTAGTTTATCAGTTCTAGGAGCCTTTAAGCAGAATCCCCAGGGTTCTCTAGGTATATATTCATATTATTAGCAAACAGGGACAACTTGACTTATTCTTTTCCTATATGGATGACTTTTTTTTTCTTCTACTTGTGTGATTTTCTGGCAAGGATCCCCAATACCACATTAGACAGGAGTGGTAAGTGTCCTGCTGTAGTTCTGAAAGGGAATACTTCTAGCTTTTGGCTATTCAGTATGATGCTGGCTATACGTCTGTCATAAATGGCTACAGTTATTTTGAAGTATGTTCCTTTAATGGTTAATTTGTTGAGAATTTCCATCACAAAGGGACACTGGATACTGGATTGTATGAAAAGTTTCCTCTGCATCTATTGAGATGATCATATGACTTATATGACTTTTGTTTTTAATTCTGCTTGTGTGTATGTGTGTGTGTGTGTGTGTGTGGTGAATTACATTTATTGATTTGCATATGTTGAACCAGTCCCACATCCCTGGAATAAAGACTACTTGATCATGGCAAGTTAACTTTTTGATGTGCTATGAGATTCGATTTGCTAGTATTTTGTCGAGAATTTTTTGTGTCTGTGCGCATCAGAGTTATTGGCCTGTAATTTTCTTCTTCTATTGTGTCTTTGCCAGATTTTGGTATCAGAGTGACACTGACTTTGTAGTATGAGTTAGGGAGGAATCCCTCCTCCTCAATTTTTTGGAGCTGTTTCCATAGGATTGTTACCGGCTCTTCTTTGTATGTCTGGTAGAAGTCAGCTCTGAATCCATCTGTTCCAGGGCTCTTTTTAGTTGGTAGATATTTTTCGTTACTGATTCAATTTTGGAAATGGATATTTGTCTATTTGAAGTTTCTATTTCTTCCTTTGACTGACTCTACTCAGTCTTTGGAGTTTGTATGTTTCCAGAAATGTATCCATTGTCTCTAGATTTTCTAGTTTCTGTGCATAGAGGTATTCACTGTGGGATCAGCTGTAATGCAACCCTTGTCGTTTCTGATTACACTTGTTTGGATCCTCTATCTTCTTTCCTTCATTAATCTAGCTAGTGATCTATCCATCTTGTTTAGCCTTTCAAAGAAAAACATTTGGTTTTGTTCATCCTTTGTATGGCTTTTTAGGTCTCAACTTTATTCAGTTGGCTCTGATTTTAGTTATTTCTTTTCTTCTACTGTCTTTGGGGTTAATTTGTTCTTGTTTTTCAACTTCCTCCAGATGTGATGTTAGATTTTTAGTTTCAGATATTTCTAATTTCTTAATGTAGGCATTTAGTGCTATAAACTTTTCACTTGACATTATGTTCACTGCATACCAGAGATTTTGGTATGCTGTGTCTCTGTTTTCATTTACTTCGAATTTTTTTTTTAGCTTTTGCCTTAATTTCATAGTTTACCCAAGGGTCATTCAAGAGCAAGTTGTTTTAATTCCATGCAATTGTGTGCTTTTGAGAGATATTCTTGATATTGATTTATATTTTTATTCTAAAGTGACCTGAGAGTATAACTGGTATGATTTTATGATGGGTGGACTGCTCTGTAGCTGTCTAGTAGGTCCAATTGATCAAGGGTCAAATTTAAGTACATAATTTCTTTGTTAGTTTTCTGCCTTGATGATCTCTCTATCACTGTCAGTGGTGTATCGAAGTCTATCATTATTATTGTGTGGTTAAGTCTTTTTGTATGTTCAAAAGTATGTGTTTTATGGATCTGACTGCTCCAATGTTAGGTGCATATATATTTAGGATAGTTAAGTCATCTTATTGGATTGAACCCTTTATCATTGTGTAATGGCCTTCTTTGTCCTTTTTTACTGTAATTGGTTACAGCTGATATGAAATAGCTGATATAAAATATAAGAATAGCAACTCTGTTCTTTTTTGTTTTCCGTTTGTATAATAGATCTTTCTCTAACTCCTTACCTTAAGTCTACGAGTGTTATGGTTGAGATGGGTCTCTTGAAGTCAGCAGATGAATGTGTATTTCATTGTTGTTGTTGTTGTTGTTGTCTGAGACAAAGTCTTGCTCTGTCGCCCAGGCTGGAATACAGTGGCATGATCTCAGCTAACTACGATCTTCGCCTCCCAGGTTCAAGCTATTCTCCTGTCTCATCCTTACAGTAGCTGAGATTACAGGCATGCATCACTACACCCGGCCAATTTTTTTGTATTTTTGGTAGATACAGAGTTTCACCATGTTGGTCAGGCTGGTCTCAAACTCCTGATCTCAAATGATCTGCCTGCCTCAGGCTCCCAAAGTTCTGGGACTACAGGCCTGAGCCATCCCACCCCGCTGGTCTTGTTTTGTTTTTGTTTGTGTTTTTTGAGATGGAATCTCACTCTGTCACCCAGGCTGAAGTAGAGTGGCACAATTTCAGCTCACTGCAACCTCAGGCTTCCAGGTTCAAGCGATTCTCCCACCTCAGTCTCCCAAGTAGCTAGGATTACAGGCATGCGCCACCACACCCAGCTAACTTTTGTATTTTTAGTGGAGATGGGGTTTCACCATGTTGGCCAGGCTGCCCTGGAATTCACTTACCTCAGGTGATACACCCGTCTTGGCCTCCCAAAGTGCTGGGATTATAGACGTGAGCCACTGCACCCGGCCTGGTCTTTTTTTTTCCCCCCCCAACATGCCACTTGGTGCCTTTTAAGGAGGGCATTAGGGCCAGGTGCAGTGGCTCACACCTGTAATCCCAGCACTTTGGGAGGCCAAGGCAGGCGGATCATCTGAGTTTGGGAGTTCGACACCAGTCTGACTAGCACAGTGAAAACCTATCTCTGTTAAAAATACAAAAAATTGCCAGGTGTGGTGTTGGGTGCCAGTATTCTCAGCTACTCAGGAAGCTGAGGCTTGAGAATCCTTTGAACCCGGGAGGCAGAGATTGCAGTGAGTTGAGGTTGCATCACTGCACTCCAGCCTGGGTGACAGAGTGAGACTCTGTCTCAAAAAAGAAAAAAAGGTCAGGAGTGGGGGTGATGGTGCATGAGAATTATTTTCATTCAGAGTTAATTTTGTTATCTGAGGTTTCGATTTGATTGTAAAGTTGTTAGCTGTTCGTTTGACTGCTTCTACTGTGTAGTTCCTTTCAAGGATCTGTGGGTTATGTACCTAGGTGTAGTTTTGTGGTAACGGGTATCGTTCTTTTGTATCTGTGATTAGAACTTCCTTTATAAACTTTTGTAAAGCTGGCCTAGTGGTAATGAATTTCCTTAGCACTTGCTTATCTGAAAAATGTTTTATTTCTCCTTCATTTATAAAGCTTTGTTTGGCAAGGTATGAAATCCTTGGCTGTCGTTCTCTTTCTTTGAGAATGCTGAAAATAGGCCCCCAGTCTCTTCTTGGTTATAGGAGTTCTATTGAGATGTCTGTTGTTAACCTGGCAGGTTTCCTTTGTGTGCAATCTGGCCTTTTTCTCTAACTGCCTTTAAGATATTTTTTCTTTAGTGTTCGCCTTAGACATTCTGGTGATCACATGCCTTGGTGATGTTCATTTTGTATGGCATCTGGCAAGCGTTCTCTGGAATTGCTGTTTTGAATGTCTACTTCTCTAGCAAGGTTAGGAAAATATGCTTGGATTATTTCCTCAAATACATTTCTCAGGTTGTTTACTTTGTCTCCTTCTCTCTCAGGAATGTCAACAATTCATAGTTTTGGTTGCTTTACATAATCTTGTATTTCTCAGAGACTTTGTTCATTTAAATTTTTTTCTTTCTTTTTTTTTTTTTTTTTTTGGTCTGACTGGGCTAGTTAAAAAGACTGGTCTTTAGGCTCTACAGTTCTTTCTCCTACTTGGTCTAGACTACAGATAAATCTTTCAGTTGTATTTTAAAATTTCTTAAGTGAGGTTTTCAGTTCTAGTAGCTCTGGTTCGTTTCTTTTTAAGATGTTTACCTCTTTCTTTATTTCCTGGATTGCTTTAGAGGTTCTTTTGTATTGATTTTCAGCCTCGTCTTGGATCTTGTTGGAATTTTCTGCAATCCATCAGTCATCTCTTTGCCTCCATTTCAACTACAGACTTAGATTGCTAGAGACCTAGAGTGAGCCTTTGGTGGTGTCACAACATTCAGATTTTTCATTATGGCAGAATTATTATGCTGGTTCTATCTCATCTGGAGGTTGTTTTGGGTAGTATCTTTTGTCTTGGCCTCTATAGTCCTGTGAACTTTTGATGGAAGATTTTATATTAGGCTGTGCAGTTTGACCTGCAGGCCAGTGGATGGTGTTTGCAGGTGAGAGCCAGCTGCCACACAAGCAGCTGGGTTTGGACCTGATCTCTGTTATCGTGAGGTGCTGTCCTGTTGTTTCCGGTGATGGGCTAGTGGGATGTCTAGTTCCCTGAGCTTCCTTTCCTATGAGAGGGCAGGATACAGTTGGGTAGAGCTGGAGCCCCTGGATTACTCACAAATATCCTGATGGCAAATGCAGGCACCAGCCCTAATGAGACTGGCTAGGAGGAGCTCCTGGTGTAGAGCACTGAGGTTTTTGTTAGGCCAGTGGTTGGTAAGGGACCTGTGCTGCTCCCTGTCCTAGATAGCCAGGATTTTTTATTTTTACCTGTCACACCCTGTTCCATGGCTCATGACTCCTAGTTCAGAGGCAGACTATAGTCTATCTCCAGACCACAATGGGATTGAGAGCCACAGGGAACATCTGTTTTGCTACTCTCCATGGGAGTGGTTGCAAAGCATAACCTCATCCTACAGCCTGACACAGATAGCTTTAATACTTGCCTATTCTCTGATGTGGCAGTACTACTTCCTCTTGTAAAAGGTCTCCACATTTGATCCCATGCTCATGTGTGTTGGTTGTGGTGGTATCAGTTGATTGGGTTAGCCCAACCTCAGGCCCTAGAGGAAGTGGTCAGGTGCCAATAGAGCTGGAATGGGGCAGGTTGTTTTCCAGTTCCCAAACCCCTAAATGGCACACTGGGCAGCTTGCATAAGTCCTGGCAGGGCTGCATTTCAGTCGAGCTAGTCCAGGTGCTGGCTTTGAGTGGGATGGGCAGGCTGATCCCTACGACACTGGCCAGATTCTCAGGCGGGGCAGACAGTACACTTAGGTGATGGGAACCTGAGGGAATGTCACAGATCTGTTGGGGTTGAGTTTTCAGAGGAACTCTGAACCACAAGTGGAATGATTTGGTGGGGGCAGGACAGCTGTGCTGTGGGGCTTTTACTGGGAAATACAGGTCTCCTCAACTGGGCAATGGAGATTGACAGCTGTGGACCATGTGGCACACTTACACTTCCCTTCCATCGAAGCAATGTTGAGGTTAACTGTTGGGAGCATGCAGAGGTGCCAAGCATTGTTATCTCTGGGAGTTTTACTCCAGAGGAACACAGCGTCACAACCAACCATAGTGGTCAGGTCAGGGTAAGATTGTTGCACCAGAAGCCCAAACCAATAAGCTTTACCTAACTAGAAGCAGCAGGGGCAGGGGATTTCACGGTCTTCATCCTGTGTGATTCCCAGGGAAATACAGAACTATACCTGCCCACAGAGTTCAGGCAGGGACTGGATTGCTGCATTGGAAACCCAAGTTGGCAAGCCTTGCTTGGCTAGGAGCAGTGGGAGAAAAAGGTCACATGATCTGACATCCAGAGGGTTCCTCAGGGAGTATAGAGCTATGCCTTCCCACAGAGCCCAGGTGGGGGCAGGGTCACTGCACTAGATGCCAGAATTGAGCCTCATATGGTGAAGAAGAGTGGGGCAGTCTGGTCACTCCTCTTCACCATGACTGCTTCCTCTACCAGGGCTACAACAACTGGTGCCAGTCTACAAAGGGATCCAGGGCCTGCAGGGCTCCATGTGGGTTTGAGTAGTGCCTCTGTAAAAACTCCAGGCAACTCTCTAGAGGACTGGGGGAGTTATGGGTGTTCTCTCCTGCCTAGGATAGCAAAGGTCTGCTTGGAAAATATGAATCCTCTGGGGACTCTCAATCACTCACCCTTTCCCCATGTTAGGGAACATCACTTGGCTCCACATCAGTCCCAGAGAGATGATTTCCTGGCTTCACACCTCTCTGTTCTCTGTGCATCCCCTTACTTAGTGAATCCTGACGTGGTCTTTTAGAAGATCCAGTTGAAGAGCTAGTATCTATTTGCCACTTTGTTTCCTCTCCATGAGAATGGTACACACTAGCTGCTGTTAGTCAGCCATCTTGAAACTATCTTCTTGATTCTAGAATTTTATTACTACATTAAAAATGAAGAATGTTAAATTAATAACCTAATATAACAACATGAGGAACTAGAACAAAAGAACAAAGTAAACCAAGTTAGCAGAAGAAAGGAAATGAAAGAGCTGAAATAAAGAATAGAAAAATCAGTAAAATAAAATATGGTTCTTTGAAAAACTAAAATTAATAGACCATTAGCTAAGAAAAAAGATGCAAATAAAATCAGAAATAGAAGAGAAAACATTAAAACCACTGGCACACAAATTAAAACACACACACACAAATAACTATTATGAGTAGCTCAAATATACAGCAGAAAACTGGACAACATAGAAAAAATGCGTAAATACTTAGAAATGTACAACTTACCAAGAATCAATCAAGGAGAAATAGATAGCCTGAAAAGTCCAGTAGCAAAGATTAAATAGTTATAATACATCTGTATAATGGAAACCATAAAACACTGATGAAATAAATTGAAAAAGAAACAAAAAAGAAAGATATTCTATGTTCATGAATTGGAGAAATTAATATTGTCAAAATGTCCATATTACCCAAACTGATCTATAAATTTAATATAATTCATCAAAATACAAATGACTTATTTACAGAAATAAAAACACAATCATAAAATTTGTTTGGAACTTCAGAAGACCCAATATAGCCGAAACAATCCTAAGGGCAAAAGAAGGGACATAGCTGGAGCACATTGCATGACTTCAAAATACACTACAAAGTTATAGTAACCAAAGAAACATAGTATGGACATAAAAACTGACAAATAGAGCAATGGAACAGAATAAAGAACCCAGAAATAAATCCATGCATTTTCAACCAAATCGTTTTTAACATAGGTACTGAGAATATACATTGAGAAAAGCACAGTCTCATTAACAAATTGTCCTGAAAAAATAGAATGTCTATGTGAAGAATAAAACTCTATTCCTATCAACAAATTCTAGTCTTCTATAACATTGTTAGATAACTATAGTAAACAATAATCTCTTGACTTTTTTCAAATAATTAAAAGAGAATTTTGAACGTTACCAACACAAAGGAATGATTAAGTTTGACGTGATGGATATGCTGATTACTCAGATTTGATCATTACACATTGTATGCTTTTATCAAATTATCACAGGTATTTCATAAATATGTACAGCTATTTTGTGTTTCCAGAAAGATTAAAGATAACAAATATGGAGAAAAGGAAACATTTGTACATTGTAGGTCAAGGTACAAAATTTGAAAAATTGGTGTAGCCAGTATGGAAAACAGAATGGAGATTCATCAGAAAATTAAAAATAGATCTAACTTATGATCCAGACTCCCCACTTATTGGTATATATCCAAAGGAATTATAATCAAGTTCTTAAGGAGATATCTGCACTACTGTGTTCATTACAGCATTATTCACAATAGCCAAGATCTGGAAGCATGCTAAATGTCAATTGTTTAATAAGTGGATAAAGAAAATTTGGCATATATACATAATGAAGTACTATTCAGTCTTAAAAAGATGGAAATCCTGCCATTTGCCATCAACATGGATAAACCTGGAGATCATAATGCTAAGTGAAAAAGAAAAAAAAAAGACACAAAAAGACTAATACTATATAATACTGCATGAGACTACATAAGTGCACTTATATGTTAAGTTTAAAATCATCACATTCATAGAAGCAGAGAGTAAAATGGTAGTTAACAGGGAGGGCAAAACTGGAGGTATTAATCATAATATAGTGTTCTGACTATTAGCAATAAATAAGTTCTAGAGATCTACTGTACAGTATAGTGCTTATAGCTAATAATAATGTATACTTAAAAACTTGCTGAGAAGGCAGATCTTACGATAAGTGTTCTTATCACAAAAATAATAATAGTGGCTATAAATAAGAAAGCAGAAGAAAAGTTTTGGAGGTGATGGATAAGTGTATGGCATTATAGTGATGGTTTCACTAATGTATACTTATCTCCAAGCTCATCAATTTGCTTACAATGTTTATGTACTGCTTTTTGTGTGCCAAAAAATAAATTTAAAAAATTGTAAATAAAGTGCAATGGAAAAATAACACTATAAAATATTTCATTGATGGAACCATCAAAAAAGAAAAAAAGAAAAATAGAAGAGGAAAACAGCATAAAAATTAATATAAATGAAAAACCAAAAATGTTAGTAAAATAAATATATCAGTAATTAATAAATGTAAACTAACTAAATGTAATAGATGGTCTATAAGTTCTCATTAATTAACAAGATTATCACGAATAAAGAGGGTCACCAATTACTTTATAAAAAGTCTCTAGAGAAGTATGCTAATGTTAAAATTATATGCATTCAATAACATAAGACATGGCTTTATATCTTCAAATATTTTATCAAAAAGGCATAAAATTAATTATGTATATCAAAATGTTTATAAAATTACTAATATTTTAATAACATATTTTTAAAATGTTTATGGGAAACTATAACAACTGTGTTTGAAATTTATACACAGTTCATTAATTTATAAATATAGTATTACTTAAATCTTTAAGGTAAACTCTTTAAATTGGCTTTACTGCTTTTATATGTAGTAGATAACAAATATTTCTAGCAAGCCCTTTGAATAATATAAATTAAATCAAATTGGAAAAAAAATCCTAAAATAAACACTCTGCATATAATTTTAATTAATAAAATTTTCTAAAATTGTTTTTCCTGTATTTATAAATTAAATATATAAAATTTGTGTATATATACACAAATTAAATATATAAAAAATTGCATATGCAAATTAAATATATTTAGGCATTTCACAAGCATAACAGAAGAAACTCACAACTGTAAAAAAATTCTCCCAAAACTTTTAAAATAATTTTTATAAATACAAACAAATTTATAAAATAAATTGTATAGTCTAATACTGGTAACAGAAAAATCAAATCATGTTAGACGTTTTAGCTCAAAATAAAGTATCAAATATGCCACATTCTTCTAAATGTAGTAAGTATGCTCAATAAAAAAGAACACTGATTATTCTAAACTTATACTGAAGTATTCGTGATCTATACCTGATTCCTCTTATTATGTCTTAACTTCATTATCTCAGCTAATTTCTAAGGGGCATGCTAGGGTAACTTGGTAGAAAATCAAAAACCATTGTGCTGTTCGCTATAGTAATTTGCTGTGATTATTGATGTTTATTTATCATTCATAAATTTGAAGCCACTTTACAGGAACTTGTTCTATGTCCTAGGGTCTGCCCAGGTACTTATTGGACAGCAGAACTATTTTTTAAAACTGCCTGAATTGGTAAGTAGAATTTCCCACTCGTACTTACTGCCTAATTGAATTCTTCTTTGTTCCCATAATCCTCTTTGGCTACAGTTCTAAAGACATTTTAATGTCTTCTCCTCTGGCTTGGCCACAATTCTAAAGATGTTTTCATGTCTTCCGTTGGATTTTAAAATTCTTCACGTGTTTACATATATTTGTCTTCAATAGCTGTAACTGTAATGTCAGGCTGATGACATTTTAGAAATAATAAAGGAAGGATACTTATAAGTAGCATAAAAATAACTGGTATTTGTTTAATTTTGCTCAGTTATAGACTGCTTCTTTCCAACCCAGTGAAGTTGGCTTTCGGGTCCTTTTCTTAGTAAATAATAGCAAGTTGAACATGTTATACATGTAGGAAACTATAAATGTCAGTTATTCTTTGATTCTTTAGGCAATATCCATGCCAAATTTCAACTGAGACCCTGAGTTACAGTATAGAATACTGGGAGGAATTTGGGTTTTACTGTTAGTCCTAGTACCAGATTGATTACTAATCTGGCTCTGTCATTACCACCTGTGTGACTTGGAACTTGTTACTTAATTTTCAGATATCTGTTTCCAAATATTTATATCTGGAATAACTAAACATACCACACTTATTTGCTGTGAAAATAAAATTACCTCAGATCTCTGAAGTACATTTTAAAGTGCCAGACCCATAGATAACTGTTATTTAATTGTAGTTGCAATTAGTTAATCTATCAAAATAATCTTCATGGAAGGGTGGAGTGGTTCATGACTAATATTAAATGAAGCTTCTAAAATAGATTTTACTTTTAAGCATGCTAGTACAAAGAATTTAATTTTATATCTGCCATCCTTCATACAGATGTCAAGAACTATGAAAGGTCTGAGAGTTTACACTACATGTAAGCAAAAAAGATAACCTGTCACAAATTTATGGATATTGAGAAAAGATATCAGATTCCTCCATAAGAGACAAAAGGCAGCTTATTACTTACAGCAACAATAGTCAACATTCCATCACTTGCACCAATTTCCTAAGTCCTAATTCCTACAGGGTGATATGATAAAGTCCAAGTGATGACCGTTCGAACAATGAGTTGTGTTACAGGGGAAAACTCCAAGCTTAGGAATCGCCAATCTTTCAAAAGAAGGCTGCTAGCAAACCTGCCCAACATTTGGACTAAAGAGAGACATTGTCACTGGTAACATACACAGCAAACCAATATGCTCTCTGCTCTAGAAAAAGGCATTCTAATTTCAAGGTTGTTTATAAGCATCTTTGAAATATATTTTTTAATATATATATCATACCTGTATACCTATATTCTATCTGGTCTGGTTTGATCCGGTGTGATCTGATTTGATCCGGTTTGATCCGGTCTGGTCTGGTCTGATCCGGTTTGATCCGGTCTGGTCTGGTTTGATCCAGTTTGATCTGCTCTGGTCTGGTCTGATCCGGTTTGATCTAGTTTGACCCGGTTTGATCCGGTCTGGGCCGATCTGGCCTGGTTTGATCCTGTGCGATCTGGTTTGATCCGGTTTGATCCGGTTTGATCCGGTCTGGTCTGGTTTGATCCGGTCTGGTTCAGTCTGGTCTGGTTTGATCTGGTTTGATCCGGTCTGGTCTGGTTTGATCTGGTTTGATCTGGTCTGGTCTGGTTAGATCTGGTCTGGTCTGGTTTGATGTGGTTTGATCCGGTTTGATCCGGTCTGGTCTGGTTTGATCTGGTTTGATCCGGTCTGGTCTGGTTTGATCTGGTTTGATCTGGTCTGGTCTGGTTAGATCTGGTCTGGTCTGGTTTGATGTGGTTTGATCCGGTCTGGTCTGGTTTGATCCGGTTTGGTCTGGTTCAATCCGGTCTGATCCGGTCTCGTCTGGTTTGATCCAGTGTGATCTGGTTTGATCCGGTTTGATCCGGTCTGGTCTGGTTTGATTCGCTTTGATCCGACCTCATCTGGTTTGATCTGGTTTGATCCGGTTTGATCTGGTTTGGTCTGGTTTGATCCGGTTTGATCCGCTTTGATCTGGTTTGATCTGGTTTGATCCAGTTTGATCAGTTTGATCCGGTTTGATCCGGTTTGATCTGGTTTGATATGGTTTGATCTGGTTTGATCTGGTTTGATCGGTTTGATCTGGTTTGATCCGGTTTGATCTGGTTTGATCTGGTTTGGTCCTGTTTGATCTGCTTTGATCCGGTTTGATCTGGTTTGATCCGGTTTGATCCAGTTTGATCTGGTTTGATCCGGTCTGGTCTGGTCTGGTTTGGTCCGGTCTGGTCCTGTTTGATCCAGTTTGATCCGGTCTGATCCACTTTGATCTGTTGTGATCTGGTTTGATCCAGTTTGATCTGGTTTGATCTGGTTTGATCCAGTCTGGTCTGGTTTGATCCGTTTTGATTCGGTCTGGTTTGATCCGTTTTGATTCGGTCTGGTCTGGTCTGAAACAGTCTGGTCTGGTTTGATCTGGTTTGATCCGGTCTGGTCTCGTTTGATCCGGTGTAATCTGGTTTCGTCCGGTTTGATCTGGTCTGGTCTGGTCTGATGCAGTTTGATCTGGTTTGATCTGGTCTGATACGGTTTGATCCGTTTTTATACGGTCTGGTCTGGTTTGATCTGGTTTGATCCAGTTTGATCCAGTCTGTTCTGGTCTGATCCGGTTTGATCCGGTCTGGTCTGGTTTGATCCGGTTTGATCTGGTCTGGTCTGGTTTGATCCGGTTTGATCCAGTCCAATCCGGTTTGGTCTGGTCTGGTTTGATCCGGTTTGATCCGGTGTGATCTGGTTTGATGATCTGGTCTGGTCTGGTTAGATCTGGTCTGGTCTGGTTTGCTGTGGTTTGATCCGGTCTGGTCTGGTCTGGTGTGATCCGGTCTGGTCTGGTGTGATCCGGTCTGGTCCGGTTTGATCTGGTTTGATCCGGTCTGGTCTGGTTTGATCCAGTTTGATCCGGTCTGGTCCGGTTTGATCTGGTTTGATCTGGTCTGGTCTGGTTTGATCCGGTCTGGTCTGGTCTGGTTTGGTTGGATCCAATCTCGTGTGGTTTGGTCTGGTTTGATTCGCTCTGGTCTGATTTATTCCGGTCTGGTCTGGTTTGATCTGGTTTGATCTGGTCTGGTCTGGTTTGGTCTGGTTTGATCTGGTCTGGTCTGGTTTGAACCAGTCTGGTCTGGTTTGGCCCGGTTTGATCTGGTCTGGTCTGTTCTGGTCTGGTTTGATTCGGTCTGGTCCGGTTTTATCTGGTTTGATCTGGTCTGGTCTGGTTTGATCCAGTCTGGTCTGGTTTGGTCTGGTCTGGTTTGATCTGGTCTGGTCTGGTCTGGTCCTGTTTGATCTGGTTTGATCCGGTCTGGTCTGGTTTGATCCAGTCTGATCCGGTTTGATCCGGTCTGGTCCGGTCTGGTCTGGTTTTGATCTGGTCTGGTCTGGTTTGATCTGGTCTGGTCTGGTTTGATCTGCTTTGATCTGGTCTGGTCTGGTGTTATCTGGTCTGGTCTGGTCTGGTCTGGTTTGATCTGGTCTGGTCTGGTTTGATCTGCTTTGATCTGGTCTGGTCTGGTGTTATCTGGTCTGGTCTGGTCTGGTCTGGTTTGATCTGGTCTGGTCTGGTTTGATCTGCTTTGATTGGTCTGGTCTGGTTTCATCTGGTCTGGTCTGGTTTGATCTGGTCTATTCTGGTTTGATCTGATCTGGTCTGGTTTGGTCTGGTTTGATCTGCTCTGGTCTGGTTTGATCTGGTCTGCTCTGGTCTGGTTTGATCTGGTCTGGTCTAGTTTGGTCTGGTTTGATCTGATCTGGTGTGGTCTGATCTGGTCTAGTCTGGTCGGTCTGGTCTGATCTTGTTTGATCTGGTCGGATCTAGTCGGATTTGGTCTGGTCTGGTCTGGTGTAGTCTAGTCTGGTCTGGTCTGGTCTGGTCTGGCATGATTATAGCTCACTGTAGCTTGAACCTCCTGGGTTCAACTGATCCTCCCCATAGCTTGGGAGTACAAGTATGCACCACCACGCCTGGCAAATATTTTGATCTTTTGTAGAGATGGAGTCTCACTGTGTTATCCAGGCTAGACTCAAACTCCTGAGCTCAAGTGATTCCTCCTCTTGGCCTCCAAACTGCTGGGATTACAGGTGTGTGCCACCACACCCAGCCCACAATGCCACTTTCTGATGGTAGTCACATACGCAAAGGCTTATTAGGTTCTTGGTGATTTGTACCCTCTCCTGCAAAGTGCTCACAGGATCACAAATCTGAGAGACAGAAGGGTGGTTAAAATTATTGTCCCAGACTCTCGGAATTTCAGTAACTAGCCAAAAGCCATATAGTTATTTGATTGGACTCCTACCCCTTGCCAGGACTCCCACCCCTTGCCCAGGGCTGCGTCTGCCACCCTGTTCCTTCCAGTTTGTGCGATGGTAGAGGCAGTGGTCCCTGGGAATACCCGCTCTTCCCAAGGTAGAGAATATCACACGGAAGAAAGCAGCATTTGTCAGGTAATGATATCGCCTGTTGTATTGCTGGGAAAACTGAATGCAGCCTAGGGAGGTTAAATGAATCCTAGAATCTTTTTCTTGAAGGCTCTCGAGATCATTGCATTTGACGTCCTACCTGAGCTTCTATTATCTCCCGTGGGTGGTTATCCCGCCTCGGCTGCTGCCACCTTCTCCTCTTCTTCCTCTTTCTCCGTTTTCCCCTTCTTCTGAAAGCTAACATCATTGAGCACTTACCACCTTCCATTCACTGTTCTAGATACTTTGTATGTATTCAGTTGATTCTCCAGCCAAGCCTATGAAGTAGGTACTTTTGTTGTCTCACTTTACATATGAGGAAATAGACCCACGGAGGTTATGTAGCTTGGCCAAGATGACACATGAGCCATATGAATGAGGCAGGCTGGGCAGTGCTCTGGAGTGATCCTAAGGCAGGCCATCCTCGAGTTGGGTGGCTGTGAACAAGGGAGCACATGAAAGCACCCAATACCCTTCCCGGCACAGGGAATGTGCTCAGTCAGTGCAAGTGATTTCTAAACATACTGGGAGGTTTTACCTTAGATTGAGCCAAATCGACTTCCCATGGATCTTTTTATTCTTTCTTTCTTTTTTGAGACGATGTCTCGCTCAGTTGCCCAGGCTGGAGTGCAATGGCACAACCTCAGCTCATTGCAACCTCCACCTCCCAGGTTTGAGCGATTCTTCTGCCTCAGCCTCTCAAGTAGCTGGGTCTACAGGTGTGTGCCACCACACGTGGCTAATTTTTGTATTTTTAGTAGAGACAAGGTTTCACCATGTTGGCCAGGCTAGTCTCGAACTCCTGACCTCAAGTGATCTGCCAACCTTGGCCTCCCAAAGTGTGGGATTACAGGTGTGAGCCATTGTGCCTGGCTCTCATGGGTCTTTGTTCTGCACCCTCCTTGGAACCCCATTCCAGCCTTCTGAATGTGAAGCTACCTAATGAAGTAGAAGCAAAGCCAACTTTGTCTCTTCCTACCTGAGTTTCCAAGATTCTTTCCCAAAATGAAATCCCCTGGCCTGGGGGGCCTAGAGAAATGTCCAAGGCTGGGACCTGCCTCATGAGGGAGATAGATCCTTGGCCACAGGGCTGTGCTGAGGGTTGTCACACATCTGTTCTTTAGCACATGTTTCCAGAGTGCCTCCTATGTGCCAGGCACAGCCACAGAGCAGCACAGGTGGGCCCATCCCAAGGCTGAACCCTTGCAAATGTGTGCACAGACACCTGCCGAATCTGTCAGATGGCAGATTGGTGGTGGGGTCCTGGGGGCAGGAGCCTGAGGACTAGGCAAACTGTTGCTCCTCTGCTGCTCCTAGGAGGCTGGGTGGGGATGCAGATATCCCATCAGGGGGCCAAAATTTCGGTTGACCCAAATCTAAGAGCACAGAGTAGGCAACTAGATGGAGGAAGCTCACCAGTTTATTTGTGCTAAAATAGCACCAGCCGACTCTCCTTTGAAAAGTAACAGTCCTGCCAGAGTCCAGAGTAAATAGGCCGGAACATGAGATCTGCCAGGTGGGGTGCAAATTGGCAGTAAACAAAGAAATCGGGCTGTCTGAGTAGCGGAAGTCAGCTGAGAAAGTGCATTTCTCCTGCACGGAGCTGCGGGGTGGCAGCTGCTTGGCTCTCTCTTCCCTTCACCTCCTTTGGGGAGGGAAGTGGGAGGGGGGATGTCAAGAGCTTGACCTTGGGCTGTAGGATGGAGGAGGAGCCGACTTTTGTCTTGTATTCCTGGGCCAATAATGCTGCTACTTCTCTCGCTGCTTCTCCAGTTGCCATCCTGCGTTACTGCAGGTCCTCACACCAGCCCTCCATGGCAGGTCTTCTTATTCCCATTGGACAAGGGAGAACACAGATGCCCAGAAAACCTGAGACACTGGAGCAGGGTCACACAGCTGAACCTGGGCTTTGTGGGTTGGTGTTGCCTGGGTTTACCTTCGCCTCTTTAGCCATTGTTTCTCCGTGTGGCCAGTGCGTTTCTAAGGAACTTCCACCTCCCAGCAGGGGAAGAACCTGAGCAGCCCAGCTGGGAGATGATCAGGGTGGGACTGGTAGAGCAAGATCAGGCCACCTTGGATGCTTTCGGGAGGTCATCAGAGATCATCATCTGTCGCCCCACAAGGCACGGGCTCCACTGCACAGGGCCTGTTTGCTTCTGCATTCTATTTTTTTTTTTTTTTTTCTGAGATGGAGCCTTGCTCTGTCACCAGGCTGGAGTGCAGTGGCATGATCTTGGCTCACTGCAACCTCTGCCTCCCAGGTTCAAGTGATTCCCCTGCCTCAGCCTCCCAAGTAGCTGGCACACACCTTCCATGCCTGGCTAATTTTTTGTATTTTAGTAGAGATGGAGTTTCATCATGTTAGCCAGGATGGGCTCAATCTCCGACCTCATGATCCACCCTCCGTGGCCTCCCAAAGTGCTGGGATTACAGGTGTGAGCCACCACGCCCGGCCGTTTCTGCATTCTTTTCCCAACAACCGAACAGCACTGGGCGCCCAGTATGCGTTTAGTGGTTGAACGGCTGCTTTGGTGAGCTGCTTGTCTGCAGAGGCCCTGGACTCTGGAGCCCTAGACTAGCGATGAGCCTTGGCTCTGGAAAGCTTGGATGGGCCGCCTGGGACTCGCAGGTGTATGGGATTGAAAAGTCAGTTGTGTGATCTCAAAACACATTTCCCCTGGTGGATGACAGTAGTGGTTTCTCAGGTTAGTGTAGCTGGTGATGTAGCTGAACGAGTACAAAGAGTAACCCCGGGCCTTCCTGGACTTTGGCCCCAAGCACTTTACCCCTTCCTTGAACCCAGATGAGCCTGGCATTAATGGGTCAAGGGGGACTGTACTGGGGTGACTGGTGAGAGCAAAGATGGCATTTGGGGTGACAGCACTAACTTCTGGATCAGTCTGTGGGCACTGCAGCTGCCATGAGTCAGGAAGAGGCTCTGGGAACATGGACTAGACCTGGGGTGCTCCTCCAGACATACCCAGTGTGAGCTAGGGGCTGCATGCATCCCGGGGGCATTTATCCTTATGCAGAATTAGTTATGTGGCAGAACACTGGGCAGCTCAGGATTGGGTACTGTGGTGGCAGAGAGCCCTAGGAAGCAGTTGCCTTTGTGTGGGGATGACAAAGCTCCATGTGGTCTGCAGGGTGAGCTGAGGTCCTGTTCCACCTTCCATCTTCTTGGCTTCTGGAGCCCATTAGGGGCTGCACCATGAATGTCCAGTGGCTCTGGACCTCCCTGGTCAAAGCTGCTGGGCAGGCTTCTCCTTCTTACCATTCTCGGTGGATCCATGGTGCCTGCAGTGCTGGGTCGAAAGAAGCCTGAGACCAAGTGTGGGCTCCCTGGGAGGGGAGCCGGACTCACTGTGATGTCTGACATGATAAAACATTGTGTGTGTGTGTGTGTGTATCTCAGAGAAATAGGCAAAAAAAAAATATAGAGAATTGTCTTCCAAAAGTAGAATAATGAAAACTTTGACCCTTCTAATATAACATAAAATTGATTATTGGATTTATGGTCATTTTAAAGGATTCAGGGTACTGAATTTCACCAAAATAATGTATTCATTAGACATGGTAAAAAAATACCACTTACTGAGAATGTCTTAATAGTGTTTTAGAGAGAGGAGGGGAAAGTTGGAATATTTATGAGGTTTTGGAGGTATAATTTAAAGCATGTATTTCAATGTGAGGGCTCAATGAGGACTAGTTAATGAAATAATAGTTTAGAATGTTTGGGCAGGGCAAGGCTAAGGTTTTGAGGGAAAGATTCTAAGTGAGTGCTATCTATTGAAAGTGCAGCAGTGTGATGTTCACCTAAAAGAAGTTTTCAGTAGTTCCTGAAAGAAGAAATAATGTTATTTGCATCTTTTATCTTCCTGAGAAAGAGTTTTCTGGAACAGCAAAGATAAGATCAGTGAAGTCATGCTAATATGGATTTTTAGCTGTGTGGGTATAAATTATGTTGGTTCTCAAAACAAATGACCTTTAGCCAATGCCTTCCATTACTTGTATATGAAACTAAACTCGTGATGAGAATGGGAGGGGTGCACTCATTTTTAGTAGACTAGATTTACATCTTGAATACAAGGATGAGAAGAAGAGTAAAATATACCTAATGAGGAAATAAAACATTGACCATACTTTGCAAGGAAATGACTTATTTAAGATAAAAATATATGTAGAGAAAAATAAACCAAAAAATGTTGAACACACAGGAAAAACTGTTTGCAGAACACTAGGAATGAATAAAAAGATGAAGTCATCTTTATGTGAAAATGGAATATCTCTCTCTTGAGTTTAGGACAATGGGGAAAAAATTCCTAACATAAAATTGTTCTTGTAAGTATATATAGATGCTTATTTTTCTTAAAAAATACTTGATTGGGTGTTATTTTAAAGGCAACTACCATAATTCACAATTTGCAGCTGGCTGAAAATTCATTTGTGTCTTCAAGTATTACTTTTATTTCCTTCCCTATTTTCTTTCTGTATGTATCTAATTTTTTAAAAATCAAAAGTTGCATAAGGCTGGGCATGGTGGCTCACATACTGTAATCTCAGCACTTTGGGAGGCCAAGGCAGGTGGATCACCTGAAGCCAGGATTTCGAGACCAACCTGGCCAAGATGGCAAAATTATGTCTCTACTAAAAATACAAAAAATTAGCAGGGCATGATAGCAGGCGCCAGTAATCTCAGCTATTCTAGAGACTGCAGCAGGAGAAATGTTTGAATCTGGGAGGTGGAGACTGCAGTGAGCCAAGATCATGCCTTTGCATTCCAGCCTGGGCCACAAGAGTGAAACTCCGTCTCAAAAAAAAAGCCTAATTCCTCATAGACAAGTGTTGATTTATAAGCAAAAAGGGTCATCAAGATTAGGATGAAGTTCAAGAGAAGGAATAAGAAAGAAACCACTTGAGAAAACAAAAGTCTTATTTTCCAATAAGATTTGCCAAAGCCTGTCATTCTCAAAGGTTTATCTAGAAAATAAAAGTTCTTATTGAAATACACTTTCAGATTTATAAACCATTTTGTTGCATACGACAAAATTAGATCTCTATAAACAATGAACTTCCATTTCTCAGGAATAATTATTCAAAATGAGAAAAAAGTGGCAATAATATGTATAAATTTAAAATACTTACTTTTCATTTTCTTCAAACAGAATTGATGTCTGTTTATACTGTTTGTTGAGCTGCTTTTTTCTTGCATTCTTGTTTATATCAGTTTTTCCACTGAGTATTTTCACTGGGTGCATTACTAGGAAACTTATTATTTTAACACGTCATCCCTCTATCCTCCAAACTCACCCATATGCATAATGAAGATAATATTTAATATTCATCATTCAGATTCTTTTGTGCATCAAAATCATTTCCAATTTGGATATGGTAAATAGTGCAACAGTATCTAATGGTGAGGACACATGAGATCAGAAAGAAAAATGTAATAACTTCTTCATGAGGAACTAAGATCCAGTGGAAAATTAAGATGCGACCTTTTAAAGCAGTAGATTGAGAGCCAGTCACAACAGCAATTGAGGACTAATCACTTAGATACTGTGATGACTGAATTGAATTGTCACAGAAAATTTGGGCAGAATTTAAAGTGGAAAACTGGACAAATCAATGTAAAAACCTTAAAAACTATTGTGTGACTTTTAAGATGAACACTTACTCCAGGTAGAAACATGGGTATTTTCTGTTTCTTCATGAAGTATGTCTGACAAAAATGCAATTTGACTTCTAAGGGAAGGCAAAACCATGATTACACATTAAATGTTCCTCAGGCCATGGTCCACCCTGAAAGTAAAACCTGAGTCAAAGCTCCTGTAAGGCTAGTCTATCTCAGAATGTGACCTCAGGTAAGAGGTGGAATCCAGGGCAAAGAGAGTGCAACAGGGAAGGAGAAAAAAGTCAATGTAAGAATGTATTATTAAGTTGGATGTCCTCTAAGCAGCTGAGTTGTTTCCACTTGGACCTCCAGAAGAGCCTTATACAGTGTGCAGTTGTTCACTCCAAGACAAAACAAAAATATTTATCAAACATCCATCTGTTCTCATTGGCCCAGGGTGGCCCTGTTGACATAAATCTCTTGTACTTCCAGGTTTCCAAAGAAGTCCAATTGGCTAACATTCTTTATATGGGTCTCAGAGAAGCTCCAGGACAGGAATCACACCATAAGATTCCCAACCTGAGGCAAAGTGCTATAAGATTACATTTTTTTAAATTTTATTTTTATTATACTTTAAGTTCTAGGGTACATGTGCATAACGTGCAGGTTTGTTACATATGTATACTTGTGCCATGTTGGTGTGCT
>NW_012118966.1:0-11085 GCF_000951035.1 Colobus angolensis palliatus | reverse complement strand
CTGGGAAAATTGGCTAGCCATAAGTAGAAAGCTGAAACTGGATCCTTTCCTTACTCCTTATATGAAGATTAATTCAAGATGGATTAGAGACTTAAGATTACATTTTTAAAAGCTGGTTGAAGTTTACATGACCAGGGGATTTTTAAGTAGTTTGCAAGGTGTGTTCAAGACAAAGGGTAGTTAGCAGGACTAATAATAATGTGTTGAATCTAGGTAGGGCTTAGATGTTGTCTCATAGACAATTATAGAGGGAGATTTAATTATTTTAATGTTTCTAAAACAGTGGAATAGTAGTATATTTGATTCCAAAAACTAACTGCTTTTAAAAACTGTTATCCTTTACATAATAAAATTATGTTTAAGAATAATAATGAAATTTAATTTATAATGATAATGGCCACAAAAAGAAAAGCAGATAGTGAATTTTTTTATAGAATTTGGTATTTAGAATTTTGCCAGTAAAATACTATAAAATAAATATTGCAGTGTATAAAGGAAAAGCACAAAGGTGATAATTAAAACACAAATACTAATTTATATTTTGACAAAAGGTAAACATAAAAATTTTATACCTAAATTCCAGTTTATTTCAGTAATGAGTGATAACAGTACAATTTGGTTTTGAATTTTAGTGTCTGTAAACTTGAAAAATATTTTAAAAATCTTTTTTTTATTTT
The DNA here is from genome assembly GCF_000951035.1 of Colobus angolensis palliatus. NCBI lineage: Eukaryota > Metazoa > Chordata > Mammalia > Primates > Cercopithecidae > Colobus > Colobus angolensis. The sequence goes on along the minus strand of NW_012118966.1, from coordinate 10,408 downwards.
ACATATTAGTGTTCAATAAATGGTACAGCCTACTTGTTCAATTTATCTTCATAAGTGATTGGTAAAAAACTTTTAAAATAAATTTTTAATTTCAAATATTTTTTTTTTACTCTACTTAACTGACACAAGTTATCTTAAAGGAAAGTTCTTAAATATAATAATTACTTTGAGAGAGAGTCATACAAATAAATTTTGCAATAAAAATCTCATTTTGTTTATGATTTGATTCAGACTTTGTTCTAACAGATTTTCAATATTTCTAAAGTCAAAAAATATCTTCAACAAACAATTCATTATGCATTTCTATCACATTTGATAAAAATGCGTTTGATGTTTTCTTCAAAGAAAAATTACTAAATGTTTGTATATATTGACTCCATTTGATCTATTGATTTAGAATGGTTGTTCAGCTGTTAGTAAAATAAGTTGAGACCTTCAAACATTGTCCTTTTGATTTCTTCTGACGATGGAGCATCGCCATACTTTATAATTTATTTTTAATTTTTTATTCTAAATTTTGTCCTTTCTATACAATTTTTTTGCAAAATTGATAACTTTCTTCATTATTTCTTTTTTTAATATACATGGATTAATTTAAGAGCTTGATGTTTCACTATAACTTATTCAAGTCTTATTCTGGCTGCAAATGTTTTTCTGTTTGGTTAATATTTACATTGTAATTTTACCTTTAAACAAAAGGTAACATAGAAAAGCAACATGCAACAGAGAGCAACATCTGAGCTAATCCTCCTGTATCCACATTTTCCTTTGGGTGACTCAGTACTTCATAGTTTGGAATTAACGTCCAAAAATTGTCATTCCTCTGCCTAGAGACTCATAATGTGTGTTCCATCTATTTAGATAGCATTTATATGGCTGTGCTTATTTTAGTAGCATTTTCTATTGATGAGGTACGACGGTAAAAAATTATTTAAAAAAAAAACAATTCTCACAGTACATTACATTGAGGAAATTCTACTAAAAGAGGCTTATATGACCTTTAGCCTCAACACCATCAGTTGTAGTGGTGGTGTATCCTTGACTATTGTGCAGTATGATAAAAGTCTTAAAATGCTGTCAAGAATTTTAAACTATTTCATATTTACAATATTTATAACTATCGGTTTTCAACATTATGCTCCAAAAGGTGATTGTAATTATTTGTATCAATCTCTTTTCAGAAAAAAATAGCATATTAATTTTTACAAAATATTTTTTCAAATTTTGGGTATTATTTGAAAGTAATATCCTCAATTTGAATATGATGTCCTTCATTTGTTGATAATAAAACGTTTTTGAGACCAGTAAAAGGAAGATTTTGTGTGGTTGAAAGCGTAATTAAATCCAAAATATGATGTAACCATCTTTTTTTTTCTTTTTGCATACATATATACATAAAATGAAAAATAAAATGCTGATTTTTCAGTTTAAAAACAGAAATTATTTTTAGTTCTGTAGCCAAAATCTTCTGTTTTATGAGAGTTATCATGTAGATATTCAAGTTCAGGGATTTTTTTTTTTTTTTGCCAGGTGTACAGTCACATTTGTAAAGTTGAATATTCTAGTTTTGTCTAATTATCTGCAGACAGATAAAATAAGTAATACTCTAATAAAAATGTAAATTTCCCACACTTTTCCACTGTATGATAAATATGAAATTGTAAAGTTGAAAAAAGTTGACTTTTCTTGTATTTTTCTTATTCTCACTCAGCTGCATAACAATGTCCATTATGAAGTAGTTGACTCTTTTTAACGAGATTAACTTACAATTACCTAGAACCCTTATTGATCAATTAGTGGCATTAAAACTTTTATAATCTCACCTGTTGTGTCTTCATTTACATCTTGCTGTTGGCAGTTGCAATCATCATTTTCTTCTATTATCATTATTATTACTATTAATATTTATTTGTTCTTGATAACACTCATTTTCTCTTCAACATTATCAGAAATTAGAGAAAACAGTTTATTGTCATCTTTTAGTTGTATCATTAAGTATCATCCTTTTTTTTTTGTATGGATACTTTGAATGTGCAAGGTTCCAATTTTTATGAACTATAAACATTATTTCATTTGGAAAATATTACACCTTCCAAAATATACTCAGGTAATAATTCAAAACCTCTCATTTTTTACTTCTTTTACCCTTTATTGGAGTGCAATGGATTGATTTCATTCTTCATTTGAAATAATAGCATTTTAAATTGATGTGGATATCTCACTGAAAATTCTTTATAAAGCCTAGAATAATTATGAACTAGTTAATAATCCAGGCTTCTTCGAATACTTTCAGAAAGAAAAGAACAAAAGCACAATTATGTAATCATTAGTTTTATGTTTAGTGAATATTGTGAACTTTTACTCTTTGAGTATAGTGTGATATAAAAATATATTATTTAAATTATTTTTGTAAGTTAATTGGGTACATTGTATTAAAGCCAAAACATAAAGTGCTCAATTTGGGTAACTACAGTACTGAATTGCTCCACTGATGTGACATAATTGTTATAATTTTTTAAAAGTTTTATTTTACGTTTAGGAATACATTATATAGGTAAACTCGTGTCATGGGGGTTTTTTGTACAGATTATTTCATCATGCAGGTAATATGCCTAGTACCAATTGGTTATTTTTCCTGGTCCTCTTTCTCCTCTCACTCACCACCATCTGGTAGGCCCCAGTGTCTGTTGCTCCCCTCTGTGTGTCCATGTGTTATCATCATATAGCTTCCATTATAAGTGAGAACATGTGCTATTTGGTTTTCTGTTCCTGCATTAGTTTGCTAAGGATAATGGCATCCAGCTTCATCCATGTTTCTGTGAAGGACATGATCTTCTTCTTTGTTATGACTGCATAGTATTCCATGGTGTATATGCACCACATTTTCTTTATCCAGTCTATCATTGATGGGCATTTTGGTTGACTCTATGTCTTTGCTATTGTGAATAGTATGGCAATGAACACACATGTTTATGTGCCTTTATGATAGAACTATATATATATATAAAATATATATTTGAGTATATACCTATTAATAGGATTGCTGGGTGGAACGATAGTTTTGATTTTATGTCTTTGAGGAATCACACTGCTTTCCACAATGGCTGAACTAATTTACACTCCCACAAACAGTGTATATGTGTTCCTTTTCCTTTGCCACATCACCAGATTGTATTTTTTTGTTTGCTTGTTTGTTTTTTTTCTTTTTAATAATAGCCATTCTGGCTAGTGTGAGACGGTATCTAATTGTGGTTTGGATTTAAATTTCTCTGATGATGAGTGTGGTTGAGCTTTTTTTTTTTTTCATAAGCTTCCTGATGGCAGATATGTCTTATTTAGAAGTGTCTGTTGACGTCCTTTTCCCACTGTTAAATAGTGTTGTTTGTTTTTTCTTGTAAATTTGTTTAATTTCCATATAGATGCTGGATATAAGATCTTTTTCAGATGCATATTTTGCAAACCAAGAGTAAAAACCATTCTGTAGGTTTTTACTCTGTGGATAATTTATTTTGCTGTACAGAAGCTCTTTAGGTTAATTAAATCCCATTTGTCAATTTTTGCTTTTGTTGCAATTGCTTTTAGTGTCTTTGTCATGGAATCGTTGCTTATTCTTATGTCCAGAATTGTATTGACTAGCTTATCCTGTAGAATTTTTGTTTTATAGTTTTGTGTTTTACATTTAAGTCTTTAACCCATATTGAGCTGAATTTTATATATGATGTAAGAAAGGGCTCCAGTTTTTATCTTCTGCATTATGGCTAGCCATTTTTCCCAGCCCTATTAGAAATGACAAAGGAAATATTTTCCATTTTTAAACAGAAAAAACAGTAAAATGAAATAAAAAATCTAATTTTACATGTAAGTTCAAATCAATGATAGGTTAATTAATTTTAACTTATCAAGTAGGAACTGTACACTTGAGAGTTCACATGTTATTTTACTGTATTAAGTTTTAAAATACAAGCACAATTTTCAGTGATCACATAGAATGACATAATGGAAATAATTTAAGTTCCATTTTTTCATCTATACAATTATACTATCATTGTTTATTTTGTATTTACCATTGAAAAAAAGTAATATGTCCTACCATATCATATTGGCTAAGACAAGCATTGTACCTTAAGGGAATTCAAATGATTACAAGCCATTACAATCCTACTTCAGGAAACAATGACTACAACTGAGTCTGCTTGTTTCAGGGGCCTACGATATAATTGAGAATTTTCCGAATTAACTTCCATGTAGTATACAATATCTAATAAGGGACGCATATCAAGAAAATGTAAATTGAATGCATACATATATATATTTTTAAATTCAAAGCTAAAAACAAATTTTTGGAACTTTACAATAGGTTAACGTTTCTTAGGTGAGAGCATTTTTATTACTGACATTGTTTAAATGCTTTTGGATCATGGAGATAATACAAATATAGAACTTTGACCTAATTTTATTATATTTATACATTATCTCCTGCCTTTGCATGTCCTTATCACCTGCTCTCAGATAGACTGTTACTTCTTCACATCCCATCATATGCTAAAATAGAGGTTTACAATGATTAAAATTTTCTTTAACAGTCAATTCTTTGGACAAACACAGTACTCATTGATGTAATATCTCTCACTATAGGGAGCTTGTAAGACTGAATTTAGAGAAAATCAGGTAATTCAAGTATTGGGGTCAAAAAGTAATGGGAAATGAAAAGGAATGATGGTACCAGATAATGCTCTCAATTTAACAAACAATTTAAGTAGACTAATTTAAGAAGCATGTTTAAGTGTTGTGCAATCTGCGAATGTTTTCTAGTAGTATCAGGAGAATGCAAAGAAAGATAGTACTTAAGAATTATTTCCTGATTGTAGTAAAACTATTTAGAACAAATACCTGCTATTTTACTCTTAAAATGTAAAATCTATGAAAAGCCAATGTTTGAGAGATCACATGGCAAAAATACTGACCACAGTTATAGCTTCAGGTAAGATTTCTTATGTTTAGGAAGCAGGAGACAAGCTTTTAAAGTCTAAGCAATTTCATGTTAAGTTGCAATAGTGGAGGAAATGGAGCAAGATGGACAACTAGAAATCTCTAGCAATTGTCCTCCTGCAGGAAGAGCAAATTGAATAACTATCCAAACAAGAAAGCTTATTCATAAGAACAAAGAAAAATACAGATGAGGAATCACAGTACCTTGTTTTAATATCATATCAAAGCTAGCAGAAGGCAAGAAATAACTAAGATCAGAGCAGAACTGAAGGAGATAGAGACACAAAAACCCTTCAAAAAATCAATGAATCCAGGAGTTGGTTGTTGGAAAAGATCAACAAAATTGACAGACCGCTAGCAAGACTAATAAGAAAAGAGAGAAGAATCAAATAGATGCAATAAAAATGATAAAGGAGATATCACCACCGACCCCACAGAAATACAAACTACCATCAGAGAATACTATAAACACCTCTACACAAATAAACTAGAAAACCTAGAAGAAATGGACAAATTCCTGGACACATACACTCTCCCAAGACTAAACCAGGAAGAAGTTGAATCCCTGAATAGACCAATAGCAGGTTCTGAAATTGATGCAATAATTAATAGCCTACCAACCACAAAAAACCCAGGACCAGACGGATTCACAGCTGGATTCTACCAGAGGTACAAAGAGGAGCTGGTACCATTCCTTCTGAAACTATTCCAATCAATAGAAAAAGAAGGAATCCTCCCTAATTCGTTTTATGAGGCCAACATCATCCTGATACCAAAGCCTGGCAGAGACACAACAAAAAAAGAGAATTTTAGACCAATATCTCTGATAAACATTGATGCAAAAATCCTCAATAAAATACTGGCAAACCGAATCCAGCAGCACGTCAAAAAGCCTATCCATCATGATCAAGTGGGCTTCACCCCTGTGATGCAAGGCTGGTTCAACATATGCAAATCAATAAATGTAATCCAGCATATAAACAGAACCAAAGACAAAAACCAAATGATTATCTCAATAGATGCCCAAAAGACCTTTGAAAAAAATTCAGCAGCCCTCATGCTAAAAACTCTCAATAAATTTGGTATTGATGGAACGTATCTCAAAATAATAAAAGCTATTTATGACAAACCCACAGCCAATATCATATTGAATGGACAAAAACTGGAAGCACCCCCCTTAAAAACTAGCACAAGACAGGGATGCCCTCTCTCTCACCACTCCTATTCAACATAGTGTTGGAAGTTCTGGCTGGGGCAATCAAGCAAGAGAAAGAAATAAAGGGTATTCAATTAGCAAAAGAAGAAGTCAAATTGTCCCTGTTTGCAGATGACATGATTGTATATTTAGAAAACCCCATCGTCTCAGCCCAAAATCTCCTTAAGCTGATAAGCAACTTCAGCAAAGTCTCAGGATACAAAGTCAATGTGCAAAAATCACAAGCATTCTTATACACCAATAACAAACAAACAGAGAGTCAAATCATGAATGAACTCCCATTCACAATTGCTTCAAAGAGAACAAAATACCTAGGAATCCAACTTAAAGGGATGTGAAGGACCTCTTCAAGGAGAACTACAAACCACCGTTCAATGAAATAAAAGAGGACACAAACAAATGGAAGAAAATTCCACGCTCATGGATAGGAAGAATCAATATCGTGAAAATGGTCATACTGCCCAAGGTAATTTATAGATTCAATGCCATCCCCATTAAGCTACCAATTACTTTCTTCACAGAATTGGAAAAAAAAAAAAAACTACTTTAAAGTTCATATGGAACCAAAAAAGAGCCCTCATTGCCAAGACAATCCTAAGTCAAAAGAACAAAGCTGGAGTTATCACGCAACCTGACTTCAAACTATACTACAAGGCTGCAGTAACCAAAACAGCGTGGTACTGGTACCAAAACAGAGATATAGACCAATGGAACAGAACAGAGTCCTCAGAAATAATACCACACATCTACAACCATCTGATCTTTGACAAAGCTGACAAAAACAAGAAATGGGGAATGGATTCCATATTTAATAAATGGTGCTGGGAAAGCTGGCTAGCCATAAGTAGAAAGCTGAAACTGGATCCTTTCCTTACTCCTTATACAAAAATTAATTCAAGATGGATTAGAGACTTAAATGTTAGACCTAAAACCATAAAAACCCTAGAATGAAACCTAGACAATACCATTCAGGACATAGGCATGGGCAAGGACTTCATGTCTACAACACCAAAAGCAATGTCAACAAAAGCCAAAACTGACAAATGGGATCTAATTAAACTAAAGAGCTTCTGCACAGCAAAAGCAACTACCATCAGAGTGAACAGGCAAACTACAGAATGGGAGAAAATTTTTGCAATCTACTCATCTGGCAAAGGGTTAATATCCAGAATCTACAAAGAACTTAAACAAATTTACAAGAATAAAACAAACAACCCCATCAAAAAGTGGGCAAAGGATATGAACAGACACTTCTCAAAAGAAGACATTTATGCAGCCAACACAGACACATGAAAAAATGCTCATCATCACTGATCACCAGAGAAATGCAAATCAAAAGCACAATAAGATACCATCTCACACCAGTTAGAATGGTGATCATTAAAAAGTCAGGAAAAAACAGATGCTGGAGAGGATGTGGAGAAATAGGATCACTTTTACACTGTTGGTGGTAGTATAAACTGGTTCAAACATTGTGCAAGACAGTGTGGTGACTCCTCAAGGATCTAGAACTAGAAATACCATTTGACCCAGCCATCTCATTACTGGGTATATACCCAAAGGATTGTAAATCATGCTACTATAAAGGCACATGCACAGGTATGTTTATCGCGGCACTATTCACAATAGCAAAGACTTGGAACCAACTCAAATGTCCAGCAATGATAGACTGGATTAAGAAAATGTGGCATATATACACCATAGAATTCTATGCAACCATAAAAAAGGATGAGTTCATTTCCTTTGCTGGGACATGGATAAAGCTGGAAACCATCACTCTCAGCAAACTATTGCAAGAACAGAAAACCAAACACCACATGTTCTCACTGATAGGTGGGGATTGAACAATGAGATCACGTGGACACAGGAAGGGGAACATCACACACTGGGGCCTGTTGTGGGATGGGAGAAGGGGGGAGGGGTGGCATAGGCAGACATACCTAATGTAAATGACGAGTTAATGGGTGCAGCACACCAACATGGCACATGTAAACATATGTAACAAACCTGCATGTTGTGCACATGTACCCTAGAACATAAAGTATAGTACAAAATAAATAAATAAATAAAAGGAAAAAGGTATAACATAAAAGCCTACAAACTCCATTTAAAAAAAAAAAAAAAACTATGTGAACTGATAAGAAAATTCAGTAAAGTTGCAGGCCACAGAATCAACATAGAAAATTCAGTAAATTTGCAGGACACAAAATCAACATATAAAATTCAGTAGCATTTCTATATGGCAATAGTGAAAATTTTTTTAAAGAAATCAATAAAATAATCCCATTTACAGATAACTGGCCTGGGAATAAACTTAACCAAAGAAGTTAAAGATTTCTACAGTGAAAACTATAAAACATTGATGCAAATCATTTTACAGGACACACACAAAAGATGGAAAGGCATTCCATATTCATGAGTTGGAAGAATCAATATTGTTAAAATGTTCATATTACCCAAAGCAATTTAGAGATTCAATGTAACCCCTATAAAAATATCAGTCATATTCTTCACAAAAATAGAGAAAATAATCCTGAAATTTATATGCAACCACAAAAGATCCAGAATAGCCAAAGCCATCCTGAGCCAAAACTACAAAACTGGAAGGCTCACATAACTAGACTTCAAATTATACCACAAAGATACATAGCCCAAACAGCATGGTAGTGGTAAACATACACATAAAATAAGGAAACAGAATATATAATGTAGAAAGAAAGCTATACATCTACAGTGAACTTATTTTTGACAAAGTTGTCAAGAATATACATTGGGGACAGGACAGTCTCTTCAATAAATGGTGTTAGACTAAATATTCATATGCAGAAGAATGAAACTAGACCCCTACCTCTTGCCATATGCAAAAATCAATCAAAATTTATTAAACACTTAAATCTAAGACTTCAAACTATGAAGATACTAAGGGAAAACATTGGATTAGGTCTCCAGGATACTATTTTGGACAAAGATTTCTTGAGTTATACCCCCAAAGTATAGGCACCCGAAGCAGAAATGGACAATAGGATCACATCAAGTTAAAAAGCTTGTGCACAGCTAATGGTACAATCAACACAGTTAAGAGACAATCCACAGAATAGGAAAAATATTTGGAAACTGTCAATCTCCAAAGAGATTAATAATCAGAATATGTAAGTATCTCAAACAAGTCTGTAGGAAAAAATATAATAATCCGTTAAAAATGAGCAAAATATCTAAATAGACATTTCTCAAATGATAAATTGCTAATAGGCATATGAAAAGGTGCTCAGCATCATTAATCATCAGAGAAATGCAAATTAATGCTATAATGAGATATCATCTTACTCCAGTTAAAATGACCTTTATGCAAAAGACAGGTGATAAAAAATGTCGACAAGGATGTGGAGTAAAGGAAACCCTTTTAAACTGTTGGTGGGGATGTAAATTAGTACGATCATTATGGAGAAGAGTATGGAATGCACTCCCATGTTTATTGCAGCATTGCTTACAATAGGGAGGATTAGGAAGCAACATAATGTTCATGAACAGATGAATGGAAACACGGTATATAAATACAATGGAGTACTCTTCATCCATCAAAAAGAGTAAGACCCTGTCAACAACATTAGATGAAACTGGAGGACATTATGTTAAGTTAAATAAGCGAAGTACAGAAAGACAAACTTCACAAAATTTTACTCATTTGTGGGAGCTAATAGTTAAAACAGTTGGATTCATGGAGACAGATGGTAGAATGATGGTTATCAGAGGCTGTGATGAATAGTGGATGGGGGATGTGAGGATGGTTAATGGATACAAAAATATATTTATATAAAATGAATAATGAATAAGATCTAGTATTTGATAGCATAATAAAAATTTCTTATACATTTAAAAATAACTAAAGAGCATATCTGGAATGTCTATAATACAAGGAAATAAATGCTTTGAGGGGATAGATATTCCATTTACCCTGATGTGATAATTTTGGGTTGTATGACCATTTCAAAATACATCATGTGCCCCATAAATGTACACTCCCCTAAAAATTAAAAATAAAAAAATGGCAATAGTGTTGGAACCGAACTCTCGATTCCCTCCTGGGCAGGGGTCGTCGCGAAGGATCACCGACACGAAGTTCACAGCAGAGAGTTATTTATTACTAGCGCGCTAGGGTCCCAAGCTCTAAGTTGGTCCTGGGACCCCGACTGCTTGTTACAGGCT
>NW_012118965.1:2523-3562 GCF_000951035.1 Colobus angolensis palliatus | reverse complement strand
CCTCATGATCCGCCCGCCTCGGCCTCCCAAAGTGCTGGGATTACAGGCGTGAGCTGCCGTGCCCAGCTGTTTTTTGTTGTTTTTTTTTTGGGACGGAGTCTCACTCTGTCACCAGGTTGGAGTGCAGTGGCCTGATTTCAGCTCTCTGCAACCTCTGGCTCCCGGGTTCAAGTGATTCTCCTGCCTCAGCCTCCCAAGTAGCTGGGACTACAGGCATGCACCACCATGCCCGGCTAATTTTTGTGTTTTTGGTAGAGACGGGGTTTCACCATGTTGGCCAGGATGGTCTCAATCTCTTGACCTCGTGATCCCCCGCCTCGGCCTCCCAAAGTGCTGAGATTACAGGCGTGAGCCACTGAACCTGGCCTCATCCACTATATTTGAACTGACCCAAAGGCCAGTGCTTTCTTAATTAAATTCCCACAGATGAACAAAACCAAAATTCAGATTCTATTTTATTTATGGCTTAGAACTACTTACTGTTAAAACACACACACACACACACACACACACACACACACAAAACTACCTACTATAAATTATTGAGGGTTAGTCCATTTAGTCCATTTTGGAGTTCATAACCTAAAGCAGAAACTCACATGATTGAAATGTCATTTTCCCAAAGGATCGTTATTAGTGTATCATTTAGGTTGTCTTGCAAAAGTCTCATTTGTTGTTTTTTTCTAAATGGCTGCTAATCTTTTAAATTAACAGAAATAGGGCCAGGTGCAGTGGTTCATGCCTGTAATCCCAGCACTTTGGGAGGCTGAGGCAGGCGGATTACTTTAGGCCAGGAGTTCAAGACCAGCCTAGCCAACATGGTGAAATCCAGTCTGTACTAAAAATATAAAAATTAGCTCCACATAGTGGCACATGCCTGTAATCCCAGCTTCTTGGGAGGCTGAGGCATGAGAGTTGCTTGAACTCGGCAGGGGAGGTTGCAGCGAGCAGAGATTGTGCCATTGCACTCCAGCCTGGGTGATGGAGCATCACTCTGTCCACCCCCAAAAAATGTAGTTAATTTTCTTTTTTTTTTCTT
>NW_012118965.1:0-545 GCF_000951035.1 Colobus angolensis palliatus | reverse complement strand
TGCTGTCTTATATGAGCATTGCTCATGGTGTCCCAAAACAATCACAATAGTTACAGGTCACTGTAACAAGTATAATAATGAAAAAGCTTGAAACATTTTGAGAATTCCACAGTGTGACACAGAGACATGATGTCTGTCTGCTGTTCGAAAAATAGCATCAACAGACCTGCTTGATGTGCTTGACACAGGGTTGCCACAAGCCTCCAATCCCTAAATAAAAAAGAGCGTCTGCAAAAAGCAATAAAGGGAAGCACAATAAAAAGGTACATCTGCAAAGGGGAATCAGCACTTAAGCAAGGTCAGGATGAGCTTTCAAGTCAGGTGGACCTGGACATGAACCCTCCAGGCCCTACCAACAACCAGCTGTGGACCCTCGAGCACATCCAGCCTAGAGCTGCCCCCAACAGACACTTCCCCAGTGAGTGCTGAATAAAACCATCTGAGCCAATTTCCTCAGGTGCAAACCAGGGATGTAATTCCTACCTTGCAGAGTGAAGTGAGAAAAGATAGTGTTAAGAAAAGAAAAAGACATGCCGGGTGCAGTG
>NW_012118964.1:4377-6275 GCF_000951035.1 Colobus angolensis palliatus | reverse complement strand
ATAAATGGGAGGCACTCGCCTGCCTCCCTTCCCGGGGCTGCCATCAGAACCGCCCACAGTGAGCTGGTGGGGCGAAGTGGGTAGGGCCGCTTTGAGCTCTGCATGCTGCCTGGGCACTGGCCAGAGCACTCAGCAGGGGGCACCCCCAGCGACCCCTGCCACCCACCTCTATTCTACCCAGCAGGCTCCTACTCATCCTGCAATGCCCAACTCCAATGCCACCTCCTTTGGGAAACCTTCTCTGGGGGAGGTGGCCTTCTCTATGCTCCCCTGAGCTTCCCCCAGCCTCAGTTTACTCCTGTAAAATGGAGATGTCAAGCCCTTCCTGAAGGCTGTTGTCAGGATTCGAGGATGCTGAGCATGTAACTCAATGCACGGGCATCACAGCAGAATGACAATGCATGTCCCTGCTGGTGCCCAACTCTACCGACTTCACTGGGGTTCCCTGAGACAGGACCGGGTCCCATCTGATCCTCAAGGGGGCCTCCGTGAGTGTTTACAGAGTAGGTGAGTAAAGGCCTGGGGTGAGCTGAGGCTGAGGCCAGGCTCTGCTCTGGGCATGCTGGACCCCACCAGCCTGCAGGGCATGGCTCTGCTAGGGGAATGTGGGCTGGATTTTGGCTTTAATTTGGCCCTCTGGCTGAATCCCCTTGTTCAAGGCACAACCTACCCAACTGTCAGGGATAGCTTTAGACAGAGGCCCTAGGAATCTGGCTGGCTGTCCAGCTCTACCGAGGGGCTGAGGAAGGAGCCTGGGTTTGTAGAACCTGGTGCTCTGACATGGAGGGTGGTCCTCCCCCAACCCCCACTGCCCCTCTGTCCCCTCCCCACACTCCACCTGATCTAGTGGCCACACTAAGGTCTGCAGCCTGACTTCTGTGGCCTCTGAGTGAACAGACACTGGCCATGTCGCTGCTAGCGTGGCAGAGCCAGGGTCTCAGGGTCCCAGGCCAGGGTCAGCACACCTTGGGTGACTCCCGGAGAGGAGACCTTCTTAGGCTGGGAAAGGGCAGCAGGGCGGGTGACCTGCACTTGCAGTCAAAGCCACAATGCTGGCTGTGTTCAGAACAGCCGCTAATGCCTTGGCAGCAGGGCGTCGATTGCTACTTTCTCCAAACTCATCAACACAATCTATTATTAATACTTCTTCAAAGTGCTGCCATTACGGAGGCAGCGCCAGCCACTCAGGGCATTATCTGTCATCTAGATTGCAAAAACTCGGGAAATAAAACAAACTGCATGCACTTTATAAACAACATGCGCCATCCGTTTGGTCTCCAAGCATCTCTCCACCCAATAAAACGTCGGAGGGGGGAAGCATGAAATACTCACTCCCAGTTATGGGGCTGCCTTTGTCTACTGTGCTGGGGTGAGAGCGACTAATGGCATGTGTGGGAGGGGTTGGGGATACCAGCGGGGTCCCCTCTTCTCTGTGAGTCCCCATTCCCCCTCTCTTCATGCCTCCCACCATGGAGGACTATGGAGTCAGCCACTGAGAAGCAGGCCCAGCCACAGACAGGTGGCACTGGAATCACATGGACGTGAGTTCCATGCCTTGTCCCACCACTTGCTAGCTGGTGACCGGGCAAGTAATTTGTCTCAGCTCACTTATCTGTACAATGGGCTGGACAACATTGCCTGCATCTCAGCATGAACATGTAGCGAGTTGTTGGTGTAAAGCAGCGGCTGTGGCGGGCACAATCTCCATAACTTCCTCACTGTGTGGCTTCAGGCAAGGCATTTGACCTCTCTGAACCTCAAATTCTTCATCTATAAAATGGGAATGATCAGGCCAGCGCGGCGGCTCACGCCTGTAATCCCAGCACTTTGGGAGGCCGAGATGGGCAGATCACGAGGTCAGGAGATTGAGACCAGCCTGGGCCGGGTGTAGTGGCTCA
>NW_012118964.1:0-307 GCF_000951035.1 Colobus angolensis palliatus | reverse complement strand
GCTAGGGTCTCCACAATTCCTGGAGGCAGCCTCCCTGACACTGACTGGGTTAACAGGGCCCTGTTGTGCCTCCTTCTCACCACCACCCCGGGTCCTGGCCAGCCCTTCTAGCTTGTTTGGCCTGATCTGGACAGAGCACTCCTGGCTCCATTATCAGTCTCAGAACATTACTGAGGACCAATAATGCTCAGTTATCAGCTACCTGCATCACTTCATTCAATCCTCACAGAACCCTCAAAGGATGATGCTGTTTCCATTCCCATTTTACAGATGAGCACAGAAAGGTGCAGAGGCCGGATCACTCCTT
>NW_012118963.1:4013-7897 GCF_000951035.1 Colobus angolensis palliatus | reverse complement strand
ACAGGCGTGAGCCCGGGCGCCTGGCCTGGAATCTTTGGTTTGATTCATTTTTTCCTTTATTCATTCAACAAATAGTTGGCTAAGTAAAGCCAAATGTGTCACTTGACTAGCCTTAAAATAAAAATATCCTTTTTTTTTTTTTTGAGACAAAGTTTCTCTCTTGTTGCCCAGGCTGGAGTGCAATGGTGCATCTCAGCTGCTCACCGCAACCTCTGCCTCCCGGGTTCAAGAAATTCTCCTGTCTCAGCCTCCCAAGTAGCTGGGATTCCAGGCGGACGCCACCACGCTGGGCTAATTTTTGTATATTTAGTAGAGACGGCATATTGGTCAGGCTGGTTTCAACTTCCTGACCTCAGGTGATCCGCCCACCTCGGCCTCCCAAAGTCCTGGGATTACAGCCGGAAGCCACTGTCCCTGGCCGAAAGATTCTTAAGTCATGAAGCTACACTCCAGTGGGAGAAGACACCACCACTCAAACAATGATATAAACACATCTAGAAATGCAGCAAATGTAAAATGGCAGCCGGGGACAGAGCTCTTGAGTTCTCCAGAAGTTGTGCAGGTTTTCTAATCAAAATGATTATGTGGAATTATGTTAACTGGGCAACAAGCATTTTCTTTCACAATTGGAAGCAGTCCTTATTTCAGGCCGGGGGTGGTAGCTCATGCCTGTAATTCCAATACTTTGGGAGGCTGAGGCTGGTGGATCACCTGAGACCAGTAGTTCGAGACCAGTCTGACCAACATAGTGAAACCCCATCTCTACTAAAAACATAAAAATTAGCCAGGCATGCTGGCAAGTGCCTGCAATCTCAACCACTTTGGAGGCTGAGGCAAGAGGATCCCTTGAGCCCGGGAGGTGGAGGTTTCAGTGAGCCAAGATTGTGCTACTGCACTCCAGCCTGGGGGACAGAGTGAGACTCCATCTCAAAATAAATAAATAAATACACAAATAAATTCACATATTTCAGAAGAGGTAGTTTTGTATTTAATTCACGTTAAAGTGTAAATGAATGAACAAAAGCAGCTCTTTTGATAACTCTGAAAGAAGGTAAGTCATATGGATGGGAATGACTATAGATCCCTGGATGGGGATGTTTAAGCCTGAGGGGCTGAAGGACAATTTCCTTTATTTCTGATTTTTTTTTTTTTTTTTTTTTTTTAGACAGCGTTTCACTCCTGTCACCCAGGCTGGAGTGCAATGGTGTAATCTCAGCTCACTGAAACCTCTGCCTCCGCAGCTCAAGCGATTCTCCTGCCTCAGCCTTGAGAGTAGCTGGGACTACAGGTGCAAGCCATAGCACCCAGCTAGTTTTTGTGGCCTTTTTTTTGGCCGGACGTAGTGACTCTCGCCTGTAATCCCAGCACTTTGGGAGGCCAAGGTGGGAGGATCATTTGAGGCCAGGAGTTCAAGACCAGCCTGGGCAAGAAAGCAAGACGTGTCTCTACAAAAAAAAAAAAAAAAATTAGCTGGGCATCATGATGCTTGCCTGTAGTCCCAGCTACTTGGGAGGCTGAAGTGGGAGAGTTGCTTGAGCCCAGGTTGAGGGTGTAGTGAGCCATAGTTGCACCATTGCACTCCAGCCTGGGTAACAGAATGGGACCCCATCTCAAAATAAATAAATAACTAAATAAAAATAAATAAATAAAGCCTCCAGTTCCCCTTCTATGGTAACCCACTAATTATTAACCCATTCATTCATTCATTAATCTGTGAATGGATTAATACATTCATGAAGGACCCAACTCTCCATATTGCCACATTGGGGTTTAACTTTCAACATTAGTTTTTTTTTTCTTTTGAGGTGGAGACTTGCTCTGTCACCCAGGCTGGAGTGCAGTGGCATGATCTTGACTCAGTGCAACCTCCACCTCCTGGGTTGAAGCAGTTCTCCTGCCTCAGCCTCCCAAGTAGTTGGGACTACAGGCGCGAGCCACCCTGCCCAGCTAATGTGGTTTTTTTTGTATTTTTAGTAGAGACAAGGTTTCACCGTATTGGCCAGGCTGGTCTCAAACTCCTGACCTCAGGTGATCAACCCGCCTCAACCGCCCAAAGTGCTGAGATTACAAGCGTGAGTCACCACGCCCAGCCTATCTTCCTGTTCTTGTAAAGCTACCAGTTCGGCCTGGTGTGGTGACTTCATGCCTGTAATCCCAGCACTTTGGGAGGCCAAGGTGGGAGGATCATTTGAGGCCAGGAGTTCAAGACCAGCCTGGGCAAGAAAGCAAGACGTGTCTCTACAAAAAAAAAAAAAAAAAAAATTAGCTGGGCATCATGATGCTTGCCTGTAGTCCCAGCTACTTGGGAGGCTGAAGTGGGAGAGTTGCTTGAGCCCAGGTTGAGGGTGTAGTGAGCCATAGTTGCACCATTGCACTCCAGCCTGGGTAACAGAATGGGACCCCATCTCAAAATAAATAAATAACTAAATAAAAATAAATAAATAAAGCCTCCAGTTCCCCTTCTATGGTAACCCACTAATTATTAACCCATTCATTCATTCATTAATCTGTGAATGGATTAATACATTCATGAAGGACCCAACTCTCCATATTGCCACATTGGGGTTTAACTTTCAACATTAGTTTTTTTTTTCTTTTGAGGTGGAGACTTGCTCTGTCACCCAGGCTGGAGTGCAGTGGCATGATCTTGACTCAGTGCAACCTCCACCTCCTGGGTTGAAGCAGTTCTCCTGCCTCAGCCTCCCAAGTAGTTGGGACTACAGGCGCGAGCCACCCTGCCCAGCTAATGTGGTTTTTTTTGTATTTTTAGTAGAGGTGGGGTTTCACTCAGTTGGCCAGGCTGGTCTTGAATTCCTGACCTCAGGTGATCCACCCGCCTCGGCTTCCCAGAGGGCAAGGATTACAGGCGTGAGCCACTGCACCTGGACAACGTGAGTTTTAAATTGGACATTCAAACCACAGCAGCAGGAGAGATTTCAAATGTTTGGTGTGTTTGCAGGCTTTCCCGCTCACCCTGCCAGGCTCAGGGTCACCCATGCCTCCCTCAGACCTGGTCTCCATGCCAGGCCTATTTTCTGGGACTGTCTTCTTGCTTTTGGAGAGTTCAGTCCTTTGCTCTGTTGTGGCCCAGATGGCATAGCACCCTTGCCCTTGGGCCCCAGTCTGCGAGCCTTGTGAGTGTAGGATCCAGGACTCCTTCTCCATAGCCCCGACACTGAGCTCAGTGCCTGAGATGGCCGAGTCCCCATCATAATGCTGTGAATGCTGTGTGACTGCCTGTGCTTTCAACCCTCTCTGCCAGCTTCCTGCCAGTGACCTTTCCCAGCTTGTAGTTCTCCTGGCTAGGGAAAGTGACCTCCAGAGTTTTTATCCTGAAGTTCCAGCACTGAATGTTTTTAGCAGTACCGAGTTGGTTCTTCTTCCCTCACCTCACTGAGTCCCTTTTCCCACTCTCTGGCCTTGTGGTCAGTCTTGAAGAGCATTCCACAGCAAAGCTGAAGATGGTTTTCTTTTTTTCTGCATACGGAATGATGTAGATGCTAGAGTCTTTGGTGTATCCGAAGAAGACCGGGCCACTAAGTTTTTGGTTTTTTTTGAGGTAGAATTTTGCTCTTGTTGCCCAGGCTGGAGTGCAGTGGCGCAGTCTCAACTTGACTCACTGCAAACTCTGCCTCCCGGGTTCAAACAATTCTCCTGCCTCAGCCTCCGGAGTAGCTGGGATTACAGGCGCCCGCCACCACTTCCGGCTAATTTTTGTATATTTAGTAGAGACGGCATATTGGTCAGGCTGGTTTCAACTTCCTGACCTCAGGTGATCCGCCCGCCTCCGCCTCCCAAAGTGCTGGGATTACAGGCGTGAGCCCGGGCGCCTGGCCTGGAATCTTTGGTTTGATTCATTTTTTCCTTTATTCATTCAACAAATA
>NW_012118963.1:0-793 GCF_000951035.1 Colobus angolensis palliatus | reverse complement strand
AAAAAAAAAAAAAAAAGTGAGATTTTTCATCAAAACAAATGAACCAGAAATATAGTTTTGTGGTGTTCCTCCTAGTTGCAGTGGTAATACTTTAAAGTTTTAAACAGTTTTTCTTTTGTGAAAGCATCAATTTCATTCAATCAGTCAATCAATCCATGTGCTGGGTATCATGGGACTAGAAACAAAACTAGTTCCTATTTTGAGGGAAGGGCAGAATTTGAGCCTTGGGTTCCTTGCTTTGTATATATAGCAATTGCCGCAACCTGGATTTTCTTCTTTCTTTCCTTTTTCTTTCTTTCTTTTTTTTTTTTTTGAGACGTAGCTCCAATCTATTGCCCAAGCTGTAGTGTAGTGGCACGATGTTGGCTCACTGCAACCTCCACCTCCTGGGTTCAAGAGATTCTCCTGCCTCAGCCTCCCAAGTAGCTGGGATTATAGGTGTGCAGCACCATGCTCGGCTAATTTTTGTATTTTTAGTAGAGACAGGGTTTCACCATGTTGCCAGGCTAGTCTGGAACTCCTGACGTCAGGTGATCCACCCACCTCGGCCTCCCAAAGTGCTGACATTACAGGTGTGAGCCACCTTGCCTGGCCTTTTTTTTTTTCTTTTTGACAGAGTCTCACTCTGTTGCCCAGGCTGGAGTGCAGTGGCACTCTGCAACTTCCACCTCCTGGATTCAAGCGATTCTCCTGCCTCAGGCTCCCGAGTAGCTGGGATTACAGGTGTGTGTCACCATGCCTGGCTATTTTTTTGTATTTTTAGTAGAGATGGGGTTTCACCATTTTGGCCAGG
>NW_012118962.1:3018-3538 GCF_000951035.1 Colobus angolensis palliatus | reverse complement strand
CCTTTGCAGGAACATGGGTAGAGCTAGAGGCCATTATCTTCAGCAAACTAATGCAGGAACAGAAAACCAAATGCCACATATTCTCACTTATAAGTTGGACCCAAATGATGAGAACACATGGACACACAGAGGGGAACAATAAATACTGGCACCTATTAGAGGACGGAGGGCGGGAAGAGGGAGAGGATCAGGAAAAACAACTAATGAGTACTAGGCTTAATACCTGGGTGACAAAATAATCTAAAACAAGCCCCCATAACACAAGTTTACCTATACAACAAACCTACACATGTACCTCTAAATTTAAAATGAATTTTTAAAAAAAAAGACACATAGAGTTGGCCAGGATCAAGTAGATACAAAACCAATGACATTTTTTAAGAGGTTTAATGCCAAAAAAATTTTTTTTGAAAGAAATTGAAGACCTAAATAAATGGAAAGACATCCCATGGTCATGGATTGGAAGACTTCATCTTGTTAAGATTTCAACCCTCCTCCAAAGAGCCACCACCTAGAATTT
>NW_012118962.1:0-779 GCF_000951035.1 Colobus angolensis palliatus | reverse complement strand
AATGCCAAAACAATGATGAAAAATAGGATTGTTAGAGAACTCACACTTTCTTATTTCCAAACTACTACAAATCTATAGTAATTAAGATAGTGTGGTAACAGCATAAAGATAGAAAATAGCAGACAACTGAAATAGAATTGAGAATCCAGAAGTTTCCCCTTACGTTATTATAGTCAACTGATTTTCCAAAGTTGTGGTATGACAATTCGATGAGGAAAGAATCGTCTGATAAACAAATGGGGTTGGAAAAACTGGATATTCGCATGCGAAGTGTACACCATACACAAAAACTAACTCAAAATCAATCATAGACATAAATGTAAGAACTAAAACTACAAAAATCTCAGAAGAAAACGTAGGAGCAAATCCTAACCCTGGATTTGGTTTCTTAGTTATGACACCAAAAGCATGAGCAACAAAAGAAAAATAGACAAATTGGACATCAAAATTAAAAACTTTTGTGCTTCAAAGTACACCACCAAGAAGGTGAAAGTGCAAGGCACAGAATGGGATAAAATATTTGCAAATAATCTATCTGATAAATAACTGGTATCCAGAGTATATGAAGAAGTATTACGACTCAACAATAAAAAGACAATTCAATTTTTTAATGGGCAAAGGATTTGAATAAAATTTACCTAGTCCAAGATATCCAAGTGGTCAGTAAGCACATAAAAACATGCTCAGGGCCGGGCGAGGTGGCTCAAGCCTGTAATCCCAGCACTTTGGGAGGCCGAGACGGGCGGATCACGAGGTCAGGAGATCGAGACCATCCTGGC
>NW_012118961.1:5049-6907 GCF_000951035.1 Colobus angolensis palliatus | reverse complement strand
TATATTTATGCTTTATTTGATACCTAATACTAAAACTAAGTTCAGAGTGGTCTTATGAGCAAAATGTGTTACCAATATTAAAAAATACAAACAAAGAAATAAACAAAAAAATTAATTATGAACTACATTTATAGGAATGTGCATTCAGGCAATAGAAACAAGAGGAAAACTCATAAAGGAATAATATATATTATTGCATAATGGATGTATACTTCTGAGCCAAAAACAAAATGAGTAGTCAAATGAAGCTAAAAACAATAAATTATTTATAGCAAACATACACTCTGAATGTTTTCAACAAATTAATGAGACACATTTTTGGAGTGGAAAAATGTGTCAAAATATCGAAGGAAAAAATGTCCTGGAAAACATAAATTTATTTGTGAATTATCTATCTATCTATCTATCTATCTATCTATCTATCTATCTATCTATCAATGGCCAACGTAAACAATAGAAACAATTGTAAACAATTAGATAATTTTATGTCCCAAAATGCTGAAGGTATTGTTTTTCTTCTTTGCATTTTAATAAATATAAATCTTGGGCAATTTAGAAAGTTCAAAGTTTTGAGTAGTAACTTAGGATTAAAGAATTTATCCTAAGAAATAAGTAGACATGAAAGTTATAAATTACATGAAAGACTGTTGTTTTGTAGCATTATTTATGTTAATAAAATTTGGACATAATTTTAAAAATTACGTAGTAGTACGAAGGTGAATATATTTTTTCTGTATATACTTGTAATCAAGGAATAAAATGATGGCACCAAAGCTATAAATGTATTTCTCACTAGATGGTGGAATTATAGATGCCATTAATGTTTCTATGTGTCTCCTCTTTTTCCAAAACTCATATGGGTCAAAGCAAAAAGAGGAAGATGGTAAATTTAACCTAACTTCACTAATAATTACAACAAATGCAAATGATCTAAACATTCTATTAGGAGATCTATATTTTCAGTTTGGTTACAAAAGATGAATCAACTATACATTGCCTACCTGTGGTTTAAATATAAAAAGTGCAAATAAGTTAGAAGTGGAGGATGGAAAAAGATATTACCGTACTAACATTAAGCAGTGGAAAACTAGAATACCTGTATTAATATCAATCAAAGTAGACTTCACAGGTAAGACTATTACCAGTAATAAAGAAAATAATGGTATGACAATATAAGGATTATTGATTAAAAAGATACAACAATTCTAAATATCTACAGTCCTAATAACAGAACATCAAGGAAATTATAAAGGAACAATGAAGAGAGCTGCAAAAGGAAATAGACGAATCAAATAATTTTATGAAATTTTAACCAATATATTTTCTTCAATAATTAATAGGACAAATAATCAGAATATCAATAAATACAATATAGATGACTTTGAAAACACTATCAATTTGATTCAGTTGTCATATATAGAACATGTCGCTCAAATATAGCAGGATATATATTTGTTTTTAATGCACATGGAACATTTATCTTGATAAAATATTTTTGGGGTCATAATGCAAGTCTCAGTAAATTTTGAAAGACTCAAATTACACAAATTTGTTCTCCGATTGAGATAAAATTCAGTTAAATGTGTTTAAAATATTCATTAAAAAATACTAAATATTTGGAAACCAAATGACACTCTTTTAAATGATCTATGGGGAAAAAAAACCCAGAAATTTGAAAGAGAATTAGTGAATATGTTAAAGTGAATGAAAATTAAACTTAAATATATCACAATTTGTGGAGTGCTATTAAAGCCGTACCTTAGGGGAATGTTTATATCACTTAATATCTTTACTAGAAAATAAGAAAGCTATCAAATCAATAACATCAAGATTCACCTAAGAAACTAGAAAAATAAGT
>NW_012118961.1:0-455 GCF_000951035.1 Colobus angolensis palliatus | reverse complement strand
ATTTGGGCCCTATATGGCAGCTCACACCTGTAATCCCAGCAATTTGGGAGGCGGAGGCATGTGGATCACTTCAGATCAGGAGTTCAAGAGCAGCCTTGACAACAGGGCGAAATCCCTTCTCTACTAAAAATACACAAAATTAACCACCGGTGGTGATGTGCACCTGTAATCCCTGTTACTAGGGAGGCTGAGGTAGGAGAATAGCTTGAACCCAGGAGATCGAAGTTGCAGCGAGCCAAGATCATGCCACTGCATTCCAGCCTGGGTGACAGAGTGAGACTCCAGCTCAAAAAAAAAGGAAAGAGAACTTATAATTTTCACACACCTTATAAAAAAAAAAGTGTGGTGGGGTAGACTTTAGAGAACAAATATAAATAATTCAGTTCTGATCCAGTTGAGTTTCAGGTACTGTGGACCCTTCAGATAAATGTGTACATTAGGCCACATGGTATGGT
>NW_012118960.1:7726-7977 GCF_000951035.1 Colobus angolensis palliatus | reverse complement strand
CAACTCCTGACCTCGTGATCTGCCCTCCTCAGCCTCCCAAAGTGCTGGGATTACATCCGTGAGCCACTGTGCCAGCCGTCCTTAGGTTTTTTGTTTTTTTTTTTTTTTGAGATGCAGTTTCACTTTTCTTGCCCAGGCTGGAGTGCAATGACGCCATCTCAGCTCTCCGCAACCTTCGTTTCCCGGGTTCAAGCAATTGTTCTGCCTCAGCCTCCCGAGTAGCTGGGACTACAGGTGCCCCCCACAACGCC
>NW_012118960.1:0-1536 GCF_000951035.1 Colobus angolensis palliatus | reverse complement strand
AAAAAAAAAAACAAAAAAACCCTCAGATTTAAAAAATGCACAGGCCAAACACGGTGGCTCATATCTATAATCCCAGCACTCTAGGAGGCTGAGGTGAGTGTATCACTTGAGGTCAGGAGTTCAAAACCAGCCCGGCCAACATGGCAAAACTCTGTCTCTACTAAAAATACAAAAATTAGCCAGGTGTGGTGGCACAGCCCTGTAATCCCAGCTACTCAGAAGGGTGAGGCAGGAGAATCACTTGAACCTGTGAGGCAGAGGTTGCAGTGAGGCAGAGGTTGCAGTGAACCGAGATGGCGTCACTGCACTCCAGCCTGGGCAAGAGAGTGAGACTCTTGACTCCAAAAAAAAGCACAAATTCCTTGCAAACTTTTTTTTTTTTTGAGCTGGAGTCTCACTCTGTCACCCAGGCTGGAGTGCGGTAGCACGATCTCGGCTCACGGCAAACTCGGCTCCCGGGTTCAAGCAATTCTCCTGCCTCAGCCTCCCGAGTAGCAGGGATTACAGGTGCACACCACCACACCCAGCTAATTTTTTGTATTTTTAGTAGAGACGGGGTTTTACCATGATGACCAAGCTGGTTTTGAACTTCTGACCTCAAATGATCCACCTGCCACAGCCTCCCAAAGTGCTAGGATTACAGGCGTGAACCACCACGCCCCGCCTATTGTATTATTATTACTGGAAATTTATTTACATAAATAAGACGCAAGAATGTACCAGCCTTATTTTCTCTTATTTTTGGGCACAGCTAGCTAGAATATTCCTCAGCCTTTCTTGCAGTTAGGTATGGCCATGGGATGAGCTCTAGCCAATGAAATGGTAGTGGGTGGCAGTGATTACATCACTCAGAGGCCTGTTCCATAAACATCCCCCAGTACACTCCTCAATGCCTTATCCCCCCATTCTGTCTCAATGTGGCAGATATGATGACCTTGGAAGTCATTTGTTAAAGACAGAAAAGTTACAAGATAGAAGAAACCTGGGACACTGAATCACCAGTGGTGTCAAGGACAGCTACCAACTGAAGAAGAACATCTGTTTTGGACTTCATAGACAAAGAATAAACTTTTGTAATGTTTAGGCAATTATATTAGGTTGAACCACATGAAACTGCCAATATTTGACTGGTTTTGACCTATAAAAATCATTCCATGTGGTACAACCTAATAGATATTTTGCTTTGTTTCCTCCAAAATGAAAATCTTAGAGAAAAAAAAAAAAGTTTTTTTCTTTGTTTTGTTTGTTTGTTTGTTTTGCTGGAATGCAGTGGCACAATCATGGCTCACCGCAGCCTCAATTTCCCGTGGCTTAAGTGATCCTCCAGCGTCAGACTCCCTAATTGCTGGGACTACATGTGCACGCCACCATGCCCAGCTAATTTTCGTATTTTTTGTTGAGATGGGGTTTTGCCCTGTTGCCCAGGCTGGTCTCAAACTTCTGAGCTCAAGCAATTCATCCACCTTGGCCTCCCAAAATGCTGGGATTACAGGTATGTGTGAGCCACTGCGCCTGGCCTTTTTTTTTTTTTTTTTT
>NW_012118959.1:6143-6443 GCF_000951035.1 Colobus angolensis palliatus | reverse complement strand
AAAAAAAAAAAAAAAAAATGAATGGATCACTTAGGGTCTTACACTTTACGTAATTTTGGACAAAGTACACTGATATTTTACACAGCTCTTTTACATATTTTTCTTTTCAGTTCACCCTTAAGCAACCTTATCAATATATATTTTATCTACAAAACACACAACTAAGTTGAAGAGATATGGTAGCTTGGTGAAAAGCATAATTCGTGAATGAGAGTGGTGTAGCCCCACAATTATGATTTTAAAATTTGTTTTTCACACTGTCTGAGACATCTTGGCAAATTTTCATGGCTTATATCTTAC
>NW_012118959.1:0-963 GCF_000951035.1 Colobus angolensis palliatus | reverse complement strand
GAAAAGAGGTTTGATTGGCTCATGGTTCTGCAGACTTTACAGGAAGCATGGTGCTGCCATCTGCTTAGGTTCACGGGAGGCCTCAGGAAACTTAACAGTCATGACAGAAGGAAAGGAGGAGCAGGTATGTTATATGGTTAGAACAGGAGAAAGCAAGAGAGAGTGGGTGGAAGAGGTACCACACTCTTTTAAATGACCAGATCCTGTGAGGACTCACTGTCACAAAAATAGCACCAACTCATGATGAATCCCCATGATCCAAACACGTCCCACCAGGCTCAACCTCCAGCATTAAGAATTACAATTCAACATGAGATTTGGGCAGGGACAAATATCCAAACAATATCACTGTGTAAATTCAAAATTTCAGTTTTTTAATAAATAACAGTAATACACTTTATTTCTAATGCACTTTTCAGCCTATAAAACACAGTCAGTTGCATTATCTCATTTTATTTTCATTACAGTTGTTTGTAGTGTTTCATGTCCATTCAACAAGACAGTAAATTCTCCTTCCAAAGATTTTAAAATATTCCCATCAGAGAGTTAAGCTGTCAAATCAACTTATGGTAGAAGAAAATGTTCAATCCTAAATGTGCCAGTGTACATAATAAACGGCAAATGTGTGAAATCTGAAAACATTTTGTTAATTTTGCCTTGTTGGTCTGTATTAAGATGCAATGTTGTGATATAAAACTATTTTGGGCTGGGCACGGTGGCTCATACCTGTAATCTCAGCCCTTTGGGAGGCTGAGGCGGTCAAATCACTTGAGGTCAGGAATTCGAGACCAGCCTGACCAACATAGTGAAATCCTGTCTCTACTAAAAATACAAAAGTTAACCAGGCGTGGCAGCAGGCACCTGTAATCCCAACTACTTAGGAGGCTGAGGCAGGAGAATTGCTTGAACCCAGGTGGCAGAGGTTGCAGTGAGCTGAGATCTTGCCACTACACTCCAACCTGG
>NW_012118958.1:1863-2259 GCF_000951035.1 Colobus angolensis palliatus | reverse complement strand
ATAGAAACAATACAAATTTCATTCAGGCGCGGTGGCTTATGCCTGTAATCCCAGCACTTTGGGAGGCTGAGACGGGCAGATCATCTGAGGTTCGGAGTTCGAGACCAGCCTGACCAATATGGAGAAACCCCGTCTCTACTAAAAATACAAAATTAGCCAGGCATGGTGGCACATGCCTGTAATCCCAGCTACTCAGGAGGCTGAGGCATGAGAATCGCTTGAACCCAGGAGGCAGAGGTTGCGGTGAGCTGACATCGCACCACTGCACTCCAGCCTGGGGGACAAAGCATGATTCGGTCTCGGAAAAAAAAAAAAAGAAAGAATACAAATTTCATTGTTACCTAATAACATTTAGGTAGAAATGTTGGGAAAACGTTTTTGTGAAATGAACGTAGC
>NW_012118958.1:0-1148 GCF_000951035.1 Colobus angolensis palliatus | reverse complement strand
TGAGCCCAAGAGGTGGAGGCTGCAGTGGGCCGAGATCGTACCACTGCACTCCAGCCTGGGCGACAGAGCAAGACTCTAACTGGAAAAAAAAAAAAAGAAAGAATACAAATTTCATTGTTACCTAATAACATTTAGGTAGAAATGTTGGGAAAACGTTTTTGTGAAATGAACGTAGCTGGCTATCAAACAATATTTGCTTGACATTGCTGGGGTAACTACAACAAAAAAGAATGAAGTGTTGATACACGCTACAACACAGATGAACCTTGAAAACATGGTAAGTGAAAGGAGCCACACACAAAAGACCACATAGTGTACGATTCCATTTATATGAAACGTCCAGAGCAGGCAGATTCACAGACAGCAAGCAGATAAGTGGTTGCTAGAGGCTAGAGGGAGGAGGGAGGAGGGAAAGACTGCTAAAGCTGAGTTTCTATTTGGAAAGATGAAAATATTCCAGAATTAGATAGTGGTAAGGATTGTACAACTTTATGAACATACTAAAAATACTGAATTATATACTTTAAACTGGTGAATTTTATGGTATGTGGATTACATCTCAATACAGTTTTTGGTTTTGTTTTTTTGAGACAGAGTTTTTGCTCTGTGGCCCAGGCTGGAGTGCAGTGGCGTGATCTTGGCTCACTACAACCTCCACCTCCTGGGTTTAAGTGATTCTCCCGCCTCAAACTTCCGAGTAGCTGCGATTACAGGCACACGCTGTCACGCCTGGCTAATTTTGGTATTTTTAGTAGAGACTGGGTCTCACTCTGTTGGCCAGGCTGGTCTCAAACTCCTGACCTCAGGTGACCCACCTGCCTTGGCCTCCCACAGTACTGGGATTACAGGTGTGAGCCACAGCACTTAGCCAAGTTAACCTACTGGTCAAACCTCATCTACCATAATTCTCCTCCTAACAGTTTAAAGAACACTGCAGTCCTTATAAAAAGCCAGGCCATGAAGAAAGATACCTAGGGCCAGTGCGACCCCAGACTGGAGCTCCTGAAAGATGCTCAGAACTCCTGTTCTCAGAACACAGAAGCCCAGGGTCAAAACTCCTAACTCGAAGAGTTTATGGCTACTCAGGTGAAAGGAGTTTCCCAGGAAGCTTCACATCAAGTATCTTCCAAACAACAGAGAATAAAACA
>NW_012118957.1:3729-4341 GCF_000951035.1 Colobus angolensis palliatus | reverse complement strand
TTTTTTTTTTGAGACGGAGTTTCACTCTTGTTGCCCAGGCTGGAGTATAATGGTACAATCTTGGCTCACTGCAACCTCTGTCTCCCGGATTCAAGCGATTCTCCTGCCTCAGCCTCCCAAGTAGCTGGGATTACAGGCATGCGCCATGACGCCTAGCCAACTTTTTTGTATTTTTACAAATACAAAAGATGTGGTTTCCCCATGTTGTTTAGGCTGGTCTCGAACTCCAGACCTTAGGTGATCCACCCACCTCAGCCTCCCAAAGTGCTGAGATTACAGGTGTGAGCCACCATGCCCAGCTCTTTTTCTTTTTTTTTTTTAGAGACAGGGTCTTGCTATGTTGCCCAGGCTTGTCTTGAACTCCTTAGCTCAAATGATGCTCTTGCCTCGACCTCCCAAAGTGCTGGGATTATAGGTATGAGCCACCGCAGCTGGCCTAACACAGGGTTTCTTAGATGAAATGTATTAAACAAGACTTATGTTTTCATGTGAACAGTTTTTAACACCATAGAGCCTAAGAAAACACTTTAGGTAATGTCTCTTGAGCAATGCTTCTCAAAGTCGAATGTGCACTTGAATCAGAGATCTCATTAAAATGCAAATTTTGATTAG
>NW_012118957.1:0-1046 GCF_000951035.1 Colobus angolensis palliatus | reverse complement strand
TCCCAGCACTTTAGGAGGCCGAGGTGGGTGAATCACTTGAGATCAGGAGTTCAAGACCAGCCTGGCCAACATGGTAAAACCCTGTCTCTACTAAAACTACAAAAAAAATTAGCTGGGTGTGGTGGTGGGTGCCTGTAATTCCAGCTACTCGGAAGGCTGAGGCAGGAGAATCACTTGACCCCAAGAGGTGGAGGTTGCAGTGAGCCAAGATTGCACTACTATACTCCAACCTGGGCAACACAGGGAGACTCCATCTCCAAAAAAAAAGCTGTAGTGCTGTCAGAGTTGTTTGACTCCATCTTGAACAGGGGTTGGGTAAAATGAGGCTGAAACCTGCTGGGCTGCATCCAAGGAGGTTAGGCATTCTTAGTCGGGATGATAGGAGGTCAGCACAAGATACAGGTCACAAAGACCCCACTGATAAAAACAATGCTGTAAAGAAGCTGCCAAAACCCGCCAAAACCAAGATGGTGATGAAAGTGACCACTGGAGGTCCTCACTGCTCATTATATGCTAATTATAATGCATTAGCATGCTAAAAGACACTCCCACCCATGCATGACAGTTTACAAATGCCATGGCAATGTCAGGAAGTTACCCTATATGATCTAAAAAGGGGAAGAACCCTAAGTTCCAGGAATTCCCCACCCCTTTCCCAGAAAACCCTTTGTTTAGCATATAATCAAGAAATATCGTAAGTATACTCAGCCAAGCAGCCCATGACACTGCTCTGCCTATGGAGCAGTCATTCCTTTATTCCTTTTTTGAGATGGAGTCTCGCTCTTGTCACCCAGGCTGGAGTGCAATGGCATGATCTTGGCGCACTGCAACCTCTGCCTCCCAGGTTCAAGCAATTCTCCTTCCTCAACCTCCTGAGTAACTGGGATTACAGGCGCCTGCCACCATGCCCGGCTAATTTTTGTACTCTTAGTAGAGATGGGGTTTTGCCATGTTGGCCAGGCTGCTCTGGAACTCCTGATCTCAGGTGATCTGCCTGCCTCGGCCTCCCAAAGTGCTGGGATTACAGGCATGACCCACCAAGCCTG
>NW_012118956.1:3127-3874 GCF_000951035.1 Colobus angolensis palliatus | reverse complement strand
TTAGAGGCTTTTGAACGTGCAGTGCTGGGTTAGAGGCTTTTGAACGTGCCGTGCTGGGTTAGAGGCTTTTGAACATGCAGTGCTGGGTTAGAGGCACGGCTTCACTGAAGTCCAGTCTCTACCCCAGCACAGGCAGCCATGCCTCGGAGGGGGACTTCTTTGTTCTGATTCTGTGTAAAACGGGCCTATTTTCGTTTCCATGCCAGCTGAGAGGTGCCCTTGGGGAGGTGTGAGGTGACTGTTGAGGGGCCCCGTGTCATCATGAGAGCAGCTATAATTTGGAAACTGAAAAATCCCACAAAGTTGGCACGCCGAAAATGCCCAGAAAATAGTGGGTGCCCCCGTGCCTGTGTTCTTCACACATCCCCGTTTGAATTTCAGATTATGGATCACGTGTAAATACTTGGTTAAAAACTAAGTGCTTGGCTGGGCGCAATGGCTCATGCCTGTAATCCCAGCACTTTGGGAGGCCGAGGCAGGTGGATCACCTGAGGTCAGGAGTTCGGGACCAGCCTGACCAACATGGTGAAACCCCCGTCTCTACTAAAAATATGAAAATTAGCTGGGCATGGTCGTGGGCACCTGTAATCCCAGCTACTCAGGAGGCTGAGGCAGGAGAATCACTTGAACCCCGGAGGTGGAGGTTACAGTGAGCTGAGATCATGCCATTGCACCCTAGCCTGGGCGACAAGAGTGAAAATCCCATTCCAAAAAAAAAAAAAAAAAAAAGCAACTAAGTGCAGCTTG
>NW_012118956.1:0-1022 GCF_000951035.1 Colobus angolensis palliatus | reverse complement strand
TTCCCCTTCATGTACACCATCCCACCATGTACACCATCCCCCTTGTATACACCATCCCCCCGTGTACACCATCCCCCGTGTACACCACCCTGCCTGTGTACACCACCCCGCCCGTATACACCATCTCGCCCGTGCTCCTGAGACTCCTCTGTGAGTGCTGGGCCTACTAAGGAGCCACCTGAGTCACCAGTTCCACCGGGTGCCTGACACACATGTCAGTGGAAGCCACCCCAAACTCAGCTTCTCTCTGGAACTTCCCAGCTGATAGCAAATCTACCCTTGCAGCTGTTCAGGCTCCAAACATTGGAGCCACTATTCATGGTTCTGTCCCCGCCCACGTGCAGCCAACAGCGAGTTCTGGTGACTCCACCTTCAGGAGAGGCTGAGTCCCGTCCTCCCCAGTGGCTGCCGCCACCCAGGCCCCTGGCTGTATTATTCCGGCAGCCGCCTCCCCAGGTGCCTACCTTCCACCCTCATCACTGGGTTCCCGCCTTCCGCCCTCATCACTGGGTTCCCGCCTTCCACCCTCATCACTGGGGCCTCCTCCTCTTCACACATCGGCAGAAGGACTCCTTAGAAACACTCACAGTGCTCTGTCTTTGTTTAAAACCCTTTGACACCTTCCCATAGAACCCAGCCAAAGCCCAAGTCCTCCCTGGGTCTGTAAAGACCCCCGTGATCTGCCCCCACCCCATCCCGCTGACCTCATTTCCCACATTCCTGCCTCTCCATGGCCTGCTCTAGCTACCCGGAGCTCCTGGCGGTTTCTGGAACACACAGAAGTACCCCTGGAATTCTCCCAGCATCCCACATGCCTGGCTCCTTCCCCCTGGGTCTGTGCTTACATGCTACCTGCTCTGACCTTCCCTGACCACCCGATTGAAAATACCACCCACGGCCGGGCGCGGTGGCTCAAGCCTGTAATCTCAGCACTTTGGGAGGCCGAGACGGGCGGATCACGAGGTCAGGAGATCGAGACCATCCTGACTATCATGGTGAAACCCCGTCTCTACTAAAAATAC
>NW_012118955.1:162717-162965 GCF_000951035.1 Colobus angolensis palliatus | reverse complement strand
TTCTTTGTCACGGTGTGCTTCATTGAGCTAAGAAGTATCCCATTGCAGATATCATGAAAACTGTGTTAGCACACATACCACTGAAGAGAATCCTGTAACTCTGTGAGTTGCATTCACACATCACAGAGCAGTCTCTCCAAAGTATTCTTTCCAGTTTCTGTATGAGGATACTCCATTTTGCTCCTTAGCCCTCAATGAGTTCCCAAATATCACTTTGCAGAATCCACGACGTTAGTGTTAGCAAGCTG
>NW_012118955.1:159347-159886 GCF_000951035.1 Colobus angolensis palliatus | reverse complement strand
GCCACCGTGTGTGCTTTTCCAGATCCTGCGAAAACGCTCTTAGCAAGCTGTTCAATGAAAACGATGAGGAAACACTGTGAGCTGAATTCACCCACAACCAAGAAGTTTCTGAGAAGGCTTCTCTGCAGATTTGTCTGAAGATACGTCATTATTCAGCGTGGAATTCCATGATATCCAGGATGTCACTACTGAGATTCCAGAAAATCAGTGCTCGCAAACTCCTCCATGAAAGAGTGGTGAAACACTGGGAAATGAATTCACGCACCACAAAGGAGTTTTTCAGAAATCTTCTTTCCAGTTTTTAATGGATGAAATTTCCTTTCTCAGCGCAGGCCTCAGTTCTATCCAAATCAGCAGTTCTCAGAAATCTCAAGGAGAGTGATAGTGGCCTGCTTCAGCAAAAATGAGTGTAACTCCATGAGATAAAGTCACACATCACCAAGAAGTTGCTAAGAAAGCTTCTTTCTAGTTTTCATCTACGGGTATTTTCTTTGTCACCGTGAGCTTCATTGACCTAAGAATTATCCCATTGCAGATTT
>NW_012118955.1:158879-159297 GCF_000951035.1 Colobus angolensis palliatus | reverse complement strand
GAGGATATGTCCTCTTTCACTATGGGCCGCAATGGGATCCCAAATATCACTTTGCAGATTCCAGGAAAACAGTGTTATCAAAGTGCTTCCTGAGGACTAAGTTCTAACACGGTGAGACAAATTCACAGAAAACAAACGAGTTTCTCAGAAAGCTTCTTTCCAGTTTTTAACAGATCAAATTTCCTTTCTCAGCACAAGCCACAGGACTATCAAAATCAGCTCTTCTCAGATATCCCCAGGAGAGAGTTAGTGGCCTGCTTCAGGAAACATGAGTGTAACTCTGTGAGATAAACTCACACATCACGAATAAGTTGCTAAGAAAGCTTCCTTCTAGTTTTCATCTACGGATATTATCTTTGTCACCGTGAGCTTCATTGAGCTAAGAAGTATCCCATTGCAGATTTCAAGAAAACTGTGT
>NW_012118955.1:158221-158531 GCF_000951035.1 Colobus angolensis palliatus | reverse complement strand
GTCACACAACAGAGAGCAATCTCTCAGAAAGCCTCTTTCTTTGGGAGTTGAGTTCATTTGTGGTCTCGGAGCGCCACCATGTGTCATTTTGCAGATTCTGCGAAAACGCTTTTAGCAAGCTGCTCAATGAAAACCATGAGGAAACATTTTGAGGTGAATTCACCCACAACCAAGAAGATTCTGAGAAGGCTTCTCTGCAGATTTTTCTGAAGATACATTATTCAGCGTGGAATTCCACGATATCCAGGATGTCACTTCTGAGATTCCAGAAAATCAGTGCTAGCAAACTCCTCCATGAAAGAGTGGTGTA
>NW_012118955.1:155660-157500 GCF_000951035.1 Colobus angolensis palliatus | reverse complement strand
ACAGAACACAAACGAGTTTCTCAGAAAGCTTCTTTCCAGTTTTTAACAGATGAAAATATCTTTATCAGTGCAAGCCGCAGGGCTATCCAAATCAGCCCTTCTCACATATCCTAGGGAGAGAGTTAGTGGCCTGCTCCAGGAAACATGAGTGTAACTCCGTGAGATAAACTCACACATCACCAACAAGTTGCTAGGAAAGCTTCTTTCTACTTTTCAGCTACAAATATTTTCTTTGTCACCGTGAGCTTCATTGAGGTAAGAAGTATCCCATTGCAGATTTCAGAAAAACTATGTTAGCAAACAGACCACTGAAGGGAAACCTGTACCTCTGTGAGTTGCATTCACATATCACAGTGCAGCTTCTCAAAACGCCTTTTTCCAGTTTCTGTATGAGGATATTCCTTTTGCTCCATAGACCACAAAGTGTTCCCTAATATCACTTTGCAGAATCCACGACAAGAGTGTTAGCAAGCTGTTGCAAGAAGGGGCACTGTGGAACTCTGAGACATAAAGTCATATATCAGAGAGCAATCTCTCAGAAAGCTTCCCTCTAACTGTTATGTGAGGTTATATCCTCTTTCACTGTGGGCCCCAGTGGGATCCCAAATATCACTTGGCAGATTCCTGGAAAAGAGTGTTAGCAAAGTGCTTCCTGAGGACTAAGCTGTAACTCGGTGAGACAAATTCACAGAACACAAACGAGTTTCTCAGAAAGCTTCTTTCCAGTTTTTAACAGATGAAAATTCTTTATCAGCGCAAGCCGCAGTGCTATCAAAATCAGCCCCTCTCAGATATCACAGGGAGAGAGTTAGTGGCCTGCTCCAGGAAACATGAGTGTAACTCCGTGAGATAAACTCACACATCACCAAAACGTTGCTAAGAAAGCTTCTTTCTAGTTTTCATCTACGGATATTTTCTTTGTCACCGTGAGCTTCATTGAGCTAAGAAGTATCCCATTGCAGATTTCAAGAAAACTGTGTTAGCAAACTGACCACTGAAGAGAAACCTGTAACTCTGTGAGTTGCATTCACACATAACAGTGCAATTTCTCAAAAGGCTTCTTTCCAGTTTCTGTATGATGATACTCCCTTTTGCTCCATAGCCCTCAATGAGTTCCCATATATCACTTTGCAGAATCCACGACAACAGTGTCAGCAAGCTGTTCCAAGAAGGGCAGAGTTCAACTCGGAGAAATGAAGTCACACATCAGAGAGGAATCTCTCAGAAAGCTTCTCTCTAACTGTTATGTGAGGATATGTCCTCTTTCACTGTGGGCCCCTATGGGATCCCAAATATCACTTTGCAGATTCCAGGAAAAGAGTGTTAGCAAAGTGCTTCCTGAGGACTAAGATGTAACTCGGTGAGACAAATTCACAGAACACAAACGAGTATCTCAGAAAGCTTCTTTCCAGTTTTTAACAGATGAAATTTCCTTCATCTGCGCAAGTCGCAGTGCTATCCAAATCAGCCCTTCTCAGATATCTCAAGGAGAGAGTTAGTGGCCTGCTCCAGGAAACATGAGTGTAACTCCGTGAGATAAATTCACACATCAGCGACAAGTTGCTGCAAATGCCTCTTTCTAGTTTTCATCTACGGATAGTTTCTTTGTGACCGTGAGATTCATTGAGTTAAGAAGTATTCCATTGCAGATTTCAAGAAAACTGTTTTAGCAAACTGACCACTGAAGAGGAACCTGTAACTCTGAGAGTTGCATTCACACGTCACAGTGCAGTTTCTCAAAAGGATTCTTTCCAGTTTCTGTATGAGGATACTCCCTTTTGCTCCATAGCCCTCAATGAGTTCCCAAATATCACTTTGCAAAATCCACGACAACAGTGTT
>NW_012118955.1:154234-155610 GCF_000951035.1 Colobus angolensis palliatus | reverse complement strand
CTCAATGAAAACCATGAGGAAACACTGTGAGCTGAATTCACCCACAACCAAGAAGTTTCTGAGAAGGCTTCTCTGCAGATTTGTCTGAAGATATGACATTATTCAGCGTGGAATTCCACGATATCCAGGATGTCACTTCTGAGATTCCAGAAAATCAGTGCTAGTTAACTCCTCCACGAAAGGGTGGTGTAACACTGGGAAATGAATTCACGCACCACAAAGGAGTTTCTCAGAAAGCTTCTTTCCAGTTTTTAATGGATGAAATTTCCTTTCTCAGTGCAGGCCTCAGTTCTATCCAAATGAGCAGTTCTCAGATATCTCAAGGAGAGTGTTAGTGGCCTGCTTCAGGAAAAATGAGTGTAACTCCGTGAGATAAACTCACACATCACCAAGAAGTTGCTAAGAAAGCTTCTTTCCAGTTTTCATCTACGGATATTTTCTTTGTCACTGTGAGCTTCATTGAGCTAAGAAGTATCCCATTGCAGATTTCAAGAAAACTGTGTTTGCAAACTGACCACTGAAGAGAAACCGGTAACTCTGTGATTTGCAATCACACATCACAGTGCATTTTCTCTATAGGCTTCTTTCCAGTTCCTGTGTGAGGATACTCCCTTTTGCTCCATAGCCCTCAAGGACTTCCCATATATCACTTTCCAGAATCCACGACAACAGTGTTAGCAAGCTGTTCCAAGAAGGGGGTGGAACTCTGAGAGATGAAGTCACATAACAGAGAGCGATCTCTCAGAAAGCTTCTCTCTAACTGTTATGTGAGGATATGTCCTCTTTCACTGTGGGCCCCTTGGGATCCCAAATATCACATTGCAGATTCCAGGAAAAGAGTGTTAGCAAAGTGGTTCCTGAGGAATAAGCTGCAACTCGGTGAGACAAATTCACAGAACACAAACGAGTATCTCAGAAAGCCTCTTTCCAGTTTGTAACAGATGAAATTTCCTTTATCAGTGCAAGTCGCAGTGCTATCCAAATCAGCCCTTCTCAGATATCTCAAGGAGAGAGTTAGTGGCCTGCTCCAGGAAACATGAGTGTAACTCCGTGAGATAAACTCACACATCAGCGACAAGTTGCTGCAAACGCCTCTTTCTAGTGTTCATCTATGGATAGTTTCTTTGTCACCGTAAGATTCATTGAGTTAAGAAGTATTCCATTACAGATTTCCAGTAAACTGTTTTAGCAAACTGACCACTGAAGAGAAACCTGTACCTCTGTGAGTCGCATTCACACATCACAGTGCAGTTTCTCAAAAGGCTTCTTTGAGTTTCTGTATGAGGATATTCCCTTTTGCTCCATCGCCCTCAATGAGTTCCCAAATATCACCTTGCAGAATCCACGACAACAGTGTTAGCAAGCTGTTCCAAGAA
>NW_012118955.1:152726-153083 GCF_000951035.1 Colobus angolensis palliatus | reverse complement strand
GTTAGTGGCCTGCTCCAGGAAACATGGGTGTAACTCCATGAGATGAACTCACACACCACCAAGAGGTTTCTAGGAAGGCTACTTTCTAGTTTTCATCTAAGGATATTTCCTCTGTCACCATAAGCTTCATGGAGCTAAGAATTGTCCCACCGCAGATTTCTCAAAAACTGCGTAGCAAACTGACCACTGAAGAGAAACGTGTAACTCTGTGAGTTGCATTCACATACCACAGTGCACTTTCACAAAAGGCTTCTTCGCAATTTCTATATGAGGATACTCCGTTTTACTCCATAGCCCTCAATAGGTTCCCAAATATCACCTTGCGGAATCCACGACAACAGTGTTAGCAAGCTGTTC
>NW_012118955.1:152394-152676 GCF_000951035.1 Colobus angolensis palliatus | reverse complement strand
AAGAAGGGCAGGGTGGAAATCTGAGAGATGAAGTCACACATCAGAGAGCCACCTCTCAGAAAGCTTCTCTCTAACTGTTAGATGAGGATATGTCCTCTTTCACTGTGGGCAAAAATGGGTTCCCAAATATCACTTTGCAGATTCCAGGAAAAGAGTGTTAGCAAAGTGTTTCCTGAGGACTAAGATGTAACTCAGTGAGACAAATTCACAGAACACAAACGAGTATCTCAGAAAGCTTCTTTCCAGTTTTTAACAGATGAAATTTCCTTTATCAGCGCAAGC
>NW_012118955.1:151912-152344 GCF_000951035.1 Colobus angolensis palliatus | reverse complement strand
GAAGGCTACTTTCTAGTTTTCATCTAAGGATATTTCCACTGTCACCATAAGCTTCAGGGAGCTAAGAAGTATCCCACCACAGATTTCTAGAAAACTGTATAGCAAACTGACCACTGAAGAGAAACCTGTAACTCGGTGAGTTGCATTCACATATCGCAGTGCACTTTTGCAAAAGGCTTCTTCACAATTTCTGTATGAGGATACTCCGCCTGGCATCGTAGCGCTCAATGAGCTCCCAAATATCACTTTGCCGAATCCACGACAACCGTGTTAGCAAGCTGTTCAAGAAGAGCAGGGGGGAAATCAGAGAGATGAAGTCACACATCAGAGAGTAACCTCTCAGAAAGCTTCTCTCTAACTGTTAGGTGAGGATATGTCCTCTTTCACTGTGGGCCAAAATGGGATCCCAAATATCACTTTGCAGATTCCAGG
>NW_012118955.1:149222-149485 GCF_000951035.1 Colobus angolensis palliatus | reverse complement strand
TCTGAGAGATGAAGTCACACATCAGAGAGCAATCTCTCAGAAAGCTTCTCTCTAACTGTTATCTGAGGATATGTCCTCTTTCACTGTGAGCCCCAATGGGATCACAAATATCACTTTGCAGATTCCAGGAGAAGAGTGTTAGCAAAGTGCTTCCTGAGGAATAAGATGAAACTCGGTGAGACAAATTCACAGAACACAAACGAGTATGTCAGAAAGCTTCTTTCCATTTTTTAACAGATGAAATTTCCTTTATCAGCGCAAGC
>NW_012118955.1:148518-149172 GCF_000951035.1 Colobus angolensis palliatus | reverse complement strand
GACTAAGATGTAACTCGGTGAGACAAATTCACAGATCAGAGAGCAATCTCTCAGAAAGCTTCTCTCTAACTGTTATGTGAGGATATGTCCTCTTTCACTGGGGGCCAAAATGGGATCCCAAATATCACTCTGCAGATTCCAGGAAAAGAGTGTTAGAAAAGTGCTTCCTGATGACTAAGATGTAACTCGGTGAGACAAATTCACAGAACACAAACGAGTATCTCAGAAAGCTTCTTTCCAGTTTTTAACAGATGCAATTTCCTTTATCAGTGCAAGCCTCAATGCTATCCATAGCAGCCCTTCTCAGATTCCTCAAAGAGAGTGTTAGTGGCCTGCTCCAGGAAACATGAGTGTAACTCCATGAGATAAACTCACACATCACCAACAAGTTGCAAAGAAAGCTTCTTTTTAGTTTTCATCTACGGATATTTTTGTTGTCACCGTGAGCTTCATTGAGCTAAGAACTATCCGTTTGCATATTTCAAGAAAACTGTGTTAGCAAACTGACCACTGAAGAGAAACCTTTAACTCTGTGAGTTGCATTCACACATCACAGTGTATTTTCTCAAAAGGCTTCTTTCCTGTTTCTGAATGAGGATACTCCCTTTTGCTCCATAGCCCTCAATGAGTTCCCAAATATAACTTTGCAGAATC
>NW_012118955.1:147339-148468 GCF_000951035.1 Colobus angolensis palliatus | reverse complement strand
AGCAGCCCTTCTCAGATTCCTCAAAGAGAGTGTTAGTGCCCTGCTCCATGAAACACAAGTGTAACTCTGTGAGTTGAATTCACGCATCACAAAGAAGTTTCTCAGAAAGCTTCTCTCCAGTTTTTAACTGACGAAATTTCCTTTATCAGCGCAGGCCTCAATGCTATCCATAGCAGCCCTTCCCAGTTTCCGCAAAGAGAGTGTTAGTGGCCTGCTCCATGAAACACAACTGTAACTCTGTGAGTTGAATTCACACATCACCAAGAAGTTTCTAAGAGAGCTTCTTCCTAGTTTTCATCTAAAAATATTCCCTTTATCACCGTAAGCTGCTTTGCGTTTAGAAGTATCCCATTGCAGATTTCAAGAAAACTGTGTTAGCAAACTGACCACTGAAGAGAAACATGTAACTCTGGTATTTGCATTCACACTTCGCAATGCAGGTTCTCAGAAGGCTTCTTCCAGCTTCTCTCTGAAGAAACTTCCTTTTTCACCATAGCCTTCAATGAGCTCCCAAATATCACTTTGCAGAATCCACGACAACAGTCCTAGCAAACTGTTGCAGGAAGGGAAGGGTGGAACTCTGCGTGATGAAGTCACACATCAGAAAGCAATCTCCCAGAAACCTTCTCTATAGATATTATTGGACGATATTTCCTTTTTCACCATGGACCCCAATGGGCTCCCAAATATCACTTTGCAGATTCCACCAAAAGAGTGTTAGCAAACTGCTTCCTGAGGACTATGCTGTAACTCTGTGAGACAAATTCACAGATCACAAAGGAGTTTCTCGGAAAGCTTCTTTCCAGTTTTTCACTGATGATATTTCCTTTATCAGCTTAGGCCTCAAGGCTATCCAAAGTAGCCCTTCTCAGATTCCTCAGAGAGTCTTAATGGCTTGCTCCATGAAACACAAGTGTAACTCTGTGAGTTGAATTCACGCGTCACAAAGAAGTTTCTCAGAAATTTTCTCTCCAGTTTTTTCCTGATAAAATTTCCGTTATCAGTGCAGGCCTCAATGCTATCCAGATCAGCCCTTCCCAGGCTCAGCAAAGAGAGTGTTAGTGGCCTGCTCCATGAAACACAAGTGTAACTCTGTGAGTTGAATTCACACATCACCAAGAAGTTTCTA
>NW_012118955.1:146601-147289 GCF_000951035.1 Colobus angolensis palliatus | reverse complement strand
CCAAATATCAATTTGCAGATTCCACCAAAAGAGTGTTACCAAACTGCTTCCTGAGGACTAACCTGTAACTCTGTGAGTCAAATTCACAGATCACAAAGCAGTTTCTCAGAAAGCTTCTTTCTCATTTGTACCAGCGGAGATTTCCTTTGGCCCTATAGTCTTCAAAGGGATACGAAATATCAGTTCTCAGATTCCACCAAACCGGGGCTAGCCATGAGCTCCACGAAATACAACTGGAACTCAATGAGTTGAATTCATGCAGCACAAAGCCGTTTCTCAGAAAGCCTCTTTCTTTGGGAGCTGAGTTTATTTGTGGTCTCAGAGCGCCACCGTGTGTACTTTTGCAGATTCTGCGAAAACGCTCTTAGCAAGCTTCTCAATGAAAACCATGAGGAAACACTGTGAGCTGAATTCACCCACAACCAAGAAGTTTCCGAGAAGGCTTCTCTGCAGATTTGTCTGAAGATATGTCATTATTCAGCGTGGGATTCCACGATATCCAGGATATCACTTCTGAGATTCTAGAAAATCAGTGCTAGCAAACTCCTCCATGAGAGAGTGCTGTAACACTGGGAAATGAATTCACGCTTCACAAAGCAGTTTCTCAGAAAAATTCTTTCCAGGTTTTCACTGAAGATATTTCCTTTATCAGTGCAGGCCTCAATGCTATCCAAAGCAGCCCTTCTCA
>NW_012118955.1:139909-145314 GCF_000951035.1 Colobus angolensis palliatus | reverse complement strand
TGACCACTGAAGAGAAACGTGTAACTCTGGTAGCTGCATTCACACATCACAATGCAGGTTCTCAGAGGGCTTCTTTCCAGCTTCTCTCTGAGGAAACTTTCTTTTTCACCATTGCCTTCAATCAGCTCCGAAATATCACTTTGCAGAATCCACGACAACAGTCTTAGCAAATTGTTGCAAGAAGGGAAGGGTGGAACTCTGCATGATGAAGTCACATCAGGAAGCAATCTCCCAAAAATCTTCTCTCTAGTTATTATTGGACGATATTTCCTTTTTCACCATGGACCCCAATGTGCTCCCAAATATCACTTTGCAGATTCCACCAAAAGAGTGTTAGCAAACTGCTTCCTGAGGACTAAGCTGTAACCCTGTGAGACAAATTCACAGATCACAAAGCAGTTTCTCAGAAAGATTCTTTCCAGTTTTTCACTGATGATATTTCCTTTATCAGCGCAGGCCTCAATGCTATCCAAAGCAGCCCTTCTCAGACTCCTCAAAGAGAGTGTTAGTGGCCTGCTCCATGAAACACAAGTGTAACTCTGTGAATTGAATTCACGCATCACAAGAAAGTTTCTCAGAAATGTTCTCTCCAGTTTTTAATGATGAAATTTCCTTTATGAGCACAGGCCTCAATGCTATCCATAGCAGTGCTTCCCAGTTTCCTCAAAGAGAGTGTTAGTGGCCTGCTCCATGAAACACAAGTGTAACTCTGTGAGTTGAATTCCCACATCACCAAGAAGTTTCTAAGAAAGCTTCTTTCTAATTTTCATCTAAAAATATTTCCTTTGTCACCATAAGCTTCTTTGTGCTTAGAAGTATCCCATTGCAGATTTCAAGAAAACTGTGTTAGCAAACTGACCACTGAAGAGAAACGTGTAACTCTGTGAGTTGCATTCCCACATCGCAATGCAGGTTCTCAGAAGGCTTCTTTCCAGCTTCTCTCTGAGGAAGCTTCCTTTTTCAACATAGCCCTCAATGAGCTCACAAATATCACTTTGCAGAATCCACGAAACAGTCCTAGCAAACTGTTGCAAAAGGGAAGTGTAGAGCTCTGCATGATGAAGTCACACATCAGAAAGCAATCTCCCCTAAATCGTCTCTGTAGTTATTATTGGACGATATTTCCTTTTTCACCATGGACCACAACGGGCTCCCAAATATCACTTTGCAGATTCCACCAAAAGAGTGTTAGCAAACTGCTTCCTGAGTACTAAGCTCTAACTCTGTGAGATAAATTCAGAGATCACAAAGCAGTTTCTCAAAAAGCTCCTTTCCAGTTCTTCACTGATGATATTTCCTTCATAAACGCAAGCCTCAAAGCAATCCAAAGCAGCCCTTCTCAGATTCCTCAAAGAAAGTGTTAGTGGCCTATTCCATGAAACATAAGTGTAACTCTGTGAGTTGAATTCACGCATCACAAAGAAGTTTCTCAGAAAGCTTCTCTCCAGTTTTTAACTGATGAAATTTCCTTTATCAAACCAGGCCTCAATGCTATCTATTGCAGCCATTCCCAGGTTCCTGAAAGAGAGTGTTAGCAGCCTGCTCCATGAAACACAAGTGTAACTCTGTGAGTTGAATTCACACATCACCAAGAAGTTTCTAAGAAAGCTTCTTTCTAATTTTCATCTAAAAGTATTTCCTTTATCACCGTAAGTTTCTTTGCGCTTAGAAGTATCCCATTGCAGATTTCAAGGAAACTGTGTTAGCAAACTGACCACTGAAGAGAAACGTGGAACCCTGCTGGTTGCATTCACACATCGCAATGCAAGTTCTCAGAAGGCTTCTTTCCAGCTTCTCTCTGAGGAAACTTCCTTTTTCACCATAGCCCTCAATGAGCACCCATATATCACTTTGCAGAATCCACGACAACAGTCTTAGCAAACTGTTGCAAGAAGGGAAGGGTGGAACTGTGTGTGATGAAGTCACACATCAGAAAGCAATCTCCCAGAAACCTTCTTTGTAATTACTATTGGACTGTATTTGCTTTTTCACCATGGACCCCAATGGGCTCCCAAATATCACTTTGCAGATTCCACCAAAAGAGTGTTAGAAAACTGCTTCCTGAGGACTAAGCTGTACCACTCTGAGACAAATTCACAGATCCCAAAGCAGTTTCTCAGAAAGCTTCTTTCTCATTTGTATTGGCGGAGATTTCCTTTGGCCCTATATCTTTAAAGGGATCCGAAATATCATTTCTTAGATTCCACCAGACCGGGGCTAGCCATCAGCTCCACGAAATACAACTGGAACTCAATGAGTTGAATTCACACAGCACAATGCCGTTTCTCAGATAGCCTCTTTCTTTTGGAGCTGAGTTTATTTGTGGTCTCGGAGCGCCACCGTGTGTCCTTTTGCAGATTCTGCGAAAACCCTCTTAGCAAGCTTCTCAATGAAAACCATGAGGAAACCCTGTGAGCTGAATTAACCCACAACCAAGAAGTTTCTGAGAAGGCTTCTCTGCAGATTTGTCTGAAGATATGTCATTATTCACCGCGAGATTCCACGATATCCAGGATGTCACTTCTGAGATTCCAGAAAATCAGTGCTAGCAAACTCCTCCATGAAAGAGTGGTGTAACACTGGGAAATGATTTCACGCTTCACAAAGCAGTTTCTTAGAAAGTTTCTTTCCAGGTTTCCAGTGATGATATTTCCTTTATCAGCGCAGGCCTCAATGCTATCCAAAGCAGCCCTTCTCAGATTCCTCAAAGAGAGTGTTAGTGCCCTGCTCCATGAAACACAAGTGTAACTCTGTGAGTTGAATTCACGCATCACAAAGAAGTTTCTCAGAAAGCTTCTCTCCAGTTTTTAACTCATGAAATTTCCTTTATCAGCGCAGGCGTCAATGCTATCCATAGCAGCTCTGCCCAGGTTCCTCAAAGAGAGTGTTAGTGACCTGCTCCATGAAACGCAAGTGTAACTCTGTGAGTTGAAATCACACATCACCAAGAAGTTTCTAGGAAAGCTTCTTTCTAGTTTTCATCTAAAAATATTTCCTTTATCAACGTAAGCTTCTTTGTGCTTAGAAGGATCCCATTGCAGATTTCAAGAAAAGTGTGTTAGCAAACAGACCACTGAAGAGAAAGGTGTAACTCTGGTACTTGCATTCACACATCGCAATGCAGGTTCTCAGAAGGCTTCTTTCCAGCTTCTCTCTGAGGAAATTTCCTTTTTCACCATAGCCCTCAATGAGCTCCCAAATATCACTTTGCAGAATCCACGACAACAGTCTTAGAAAACTGTTGCAAGAAGGGAAGGGTGAAACTCTGCGTGATGAAGTCACACATCAGAATGCAATCTCCCAGAAACCTTCTCTCTAGTTATTATTGGACGATATTTCCTTTTTCACAATGGACCAAAATGGGCTCCGAAATATCACTTTGCAGATTCCACCAAAAGAGTGTTAGCAAACTGCTTCCTGAGGACTAACCTGTAACTCTGTGAGACAAATTCACTGATCACAAAGCAGTTTCTCAGAAAGCTTCTTTCTCATTTGTATCAGCGGAGATTTCCTTTGGCACTATAGTCTTGAAAGGGATCCGAAATATGAGTTCTCAGTTTCCACCAAACCGGGGTTGGCCATCAGCTCCACGAAGTACAACTGGAACTCAATGAGTTGAATTCACACAGCACAAAGCCGTTTCTCAGAAAGCCTCCTTCTTTGGGAGCTGAGTTTATTTGTGGTCTCGGAGCACCACCGTGTGTCCTTTTGCAGATTCTGTGAAAACGCTCTTAGCAAGCTTCTCAATGAAAACCATGAGGAAACACTGTGAGATGAATTCATCCACAACCAAGAAGTTTCTGAGAAGGCTTCTCTGCAGATTTGTCTGAAGATATGTCATTATTCAGCGTGGGATTCCACGATAGCCAGCATATCACTTCTGAGATTCCAGAAAATCAGTGCTAGCAAACTCCTCCATGAAAGAGTGGTGTAACACTGGGAAATAAATTCACACTTCACAAAGTAGTTTCTCAGAAAGTTTCTTTCCAGGTTTTCACTGATGATATTTCCTTTATCAGCACAGGCTTCAATGCTATCCAAAGCAGCCCTTCTCAAGTTCCTCAGAGAGAGTGGTAGTGGCCTGCTCCATGAAACAGAAGTGTAACTCTGTGAGTTGAATTCACGCATCACAAAGAAGTTTCTGAGAAAGACTCTCTCCAGTTTTTAACTGTTGAAATTTCCTTTATCAGTGCAGGCCTCAATGCTATCCACTGCAGCCCTTCCCAGATTCCTCAAAGAGAGTATTATTGGCCTGCTCCATGAAACACAAGTGTAACTCTGTGAGTTGAATTCACACATCACCAAGAAGTTTCTAAGAAAGCTTCTTTCTAGTCTTCATCTAAAATTATTTCCTTTGTCACTGTAAGCTTCTTTGCGCTTAGAAGTATCCCATTGCAGATTTCAAGAAAACTGTGTTAGCAAACTGATGAATGAAGAGAAACGTGTAACTCTGGTAGTTGCATTCACACACCACAATGCAGGTTCTCAGAAGGCTTCTTCCCAGCTTCTCTCTGAGGAAACTTCCTTTTTCACCATAGCCTTCAATGAGCTCCCAAATATCACTTTGCAGAATTCACGAAAACAGTCTTAGCAAACTGTTGGAAGAAGGGAAGGGTGGAACTCTGCGTGACGTAATCCACATCAGAAAGCAATCTCCCAGAAAACTTCTCTCTAGTTATTATTGGAGGATATTTCCTTTTTCACCACAGACCCCAATGGGCTCCCAAATATCACTTTGCAGTTTCCACCAAAAGAGTGTTAGCAAACTGCTTCCTGAGGACTAAGCTGTAACTCTGTGAGACAAATTCACAGATCACAA
The DNA here is from genome assembly GCF_000951035.1 of Colobus angolensis palliatus. NCBI lineage: Eukaryota > Metazoa > Chordata > Mammalia > Primates > Cercopithecidae > Colobus > Colobus angolensis. The sequence continues at coordinate 140,495 of NW_012118955.1, read as the reverse complement.
AGCAGTTTCTCAGAAAGCTTCTTTCCAGTTCTTCAGTGACGATATTTCCTTTATCAACGCATACCTCAATGCTATACAAAGCAGCCCTTCTCAGATTCCTCAAAGAAAGTGTTAGTGGCCTATTCCATGAAACATAAGTGTAACTCTGTGAGTTGAATTCACATATCACAAAGAAGTTTCTCAGAAAGCTTCTCTCCAATTTTTAAGTGATTACATTTCCTTTATCAGCGCCGACCTCAATGCTATCCATGGCAGCCCTTCCCAGATTACTCAAAGAGAGTGTTAGTGGCGTGCTCCATGAAACACAAGTGTAACTCTGTGAGTTGAATTCACACATCACGAAGAAGTTTTAAGAAAACTTCTTTCTAGTTTTCATCTAAAAATATTTCCTTTGTCACTGTAAGCTTCTCTGCGCTTAGAAGTATCCCATTGCAGATTTCAAGAAAACTGCGTTAGAAAACTGACCACTGAAGAGAAACGTGTAACTCTGGTAGTTGCATTCACACATCGCATTGCAGGTTCTCAGAAGGCTTCTTTCCAGCTTCTCTCTGAGGAAACTTCCCTTTTCACCATAGCCCTCAATGAG
>NW_012118955.1:137033-139431 GCF_000951035.1 Colobus angolensis palliatus | reverse complement strand
GGAGCGCCACCATGTGTCCTTTTGCAGATTCTGCGAAAACGCTCTTAGCAAGCTTCTCAATGAAAACCATGAGGAAACACTGTGAGCTGAATTCATCCACAACCAAGAAGTTTCTGAGAAGGCTTCTCTGCAGATTTGTCTGAAGATATGTCATTATGCAGCGTGGGATTCCACGATATCAAGGATATCACTTCTGAGATTTCAGAAAATCAGTGCTAGCAAACTCCTCCATGAAAGAGTGGTGTAACACTGGGAAATGAATTCACGCTTCATGAAGCAGTTTCTCAGAAAATTTCTTTCCAGGTTTTCACTGATGATATTTCCTTTATCAGCGCAGGTCTCAATGCTATCCAAATCAGCCGTTCTCAGATTCCTCAAAGAGAGTGTTAGTGGCGTGCTCCATGAAACACAAGTGTAACTCTGTGAGTTGAATTCACACATCACCAAGAGGTTTCTAAGAAAGCTTCTTTCCAGTTTTCATCTAAAAATATTTCCTTTGTCACCGTAAGCTTCTTTGCGCTTAGAAGTATCCCACTGCAGATTTCAAGAAAACTGTGTTAGAAAACTGACGAATGAAGAGAAACGTGTAACTCTGGTAGTTGCATTCACACATCACAATGTAGGTTTTCAGAAGGCTTCTTTCCAGCTTCTCTCTGAGGAAACTTCCTTTTTCCCCATAGCCCTCAATGAGCTCCCAAATATCACTTTGCAGAATCCACGACAACAGTCTTAGCAAACTGTTGGAAAAACGGAAGGGTGGAACTCTGCATGATGAAATCACACATCAGAAAGCAATCTCCCAGAAATCTTCTCTCTAGTTATTATTGGACAATATTTCCTTTTTCACCACGGACCCCAATGGGCTCCCAAATATCACTTTGCAGTTTCCACCAAAAGAGTGTTAGCAAACAGCTTCCTGAGGACTACGCTGTAACTCTGTGAGACAAATTCACAGATCCCAAAGCAGTTTCTCAGAAAGCTTCCTTCCAGTTCTTCAGTGACGATATTTCCTTTACCAACGCAGGGCTCAATGCTATACAAAGCAGCCCTTCTCAGATTCCTCAAAGAAAGTGTTAGTGGCCTATTCCATTAAACATAAGTGTAACTCTGTGTGTTGTATTCACGCATCACAAAGAAGTTTCTCAGAAAGCTTTTCTCCAGTTTTTAACTGATGAAATTTCCTTTATCAGCGCAGACCTCAATGCTATCCATGGCCGCACTTCCCAGGTTCCTCAAAGAGAGTGTTAGTGGCCTGCTCCAGGAAACACAAGTGTAACTCTATGAATTGAATTCACACATCACCAAGAAGTTTCTAAGAAAGCTTCTTTCTAGTTTTCATCTAAAAATATTTCCTTTGTCACCGTAAGCTTCTCTGCGCTTAGAATTATCCCATTGCAGATTTCGAGAAAACTGTGTTAGCAAACTGACCACTGAAGAGAAATGTGTAACTCTGGTAGTTGCATTCACACATCACAATGCAGATTCTCAGAAGGCTTCTTTCCAGCTTCTCTCTGAGGAAACTTCCTTTTTCACCATAGCCTTCAATGAGCTCACAAATATCACTTTGCAGAATCCATGACAACAGTCTTAGCAAACTGTTGCAAGAAGGGAAGGTTGGAACTCTGCGGGATGAAGTCACACATCAGAATGCAATCTCCCAGAAACCTTCTCTCTAGATATTATTGGACGATATTTGCTTTTTCACCATGGACCCCAATGGGCTCCCAAATATCACTTTGCAGATTCCACCAAAAGAGTGTTAGCAAACTGCTTCCTGAGGACTAAACTGTAACACTGTGAGACAAATTCACAGATCACAAAGCAGTTTCTCAGAAAGCTTCTTTCCAGTTTTTCACTGATGATATTTCCCTTATCAGCGCAGGCCTCAATGCTATCCAAAGCAGCCTTTCTGAGATTCCTCAAAGAGAGTGTTAGTGGCCTGCTCCATGAAACACAAGTGTAACTCTGTGAGTTGAATTCATACATCACCAAGAAGTTCCTAGTAAAGCTTCTTTCTAGTTTTCATCTAAAAATATTTCCTTTGTCACTGTAAGCTTCTTTGCACTTAAAAGTATCCCATTGCAGATTTCAAGAGAACTGTGTGAGCAAACTGATCACTGAAGAGAAACGTGTACCTCTGATAGTTGCATTCACACATTGCAACGCAGGTTCCCAGAAGGCTTCTTTCCAGCTTCTCTCTGAGGAAACTTCCTTTTTCACCATAGCCTTCGATGAGCTCCCAAATATCACTTTGCAGAATCCATGACAAGAGTCTTAGCAAACTGTTGCAAGAAGGGAAGGGTGGAACTCTGCATGATGAAGTCACACATCAGAAAGCAATCTCCCAGAAACCTTCCCTCTAGTTATTATTGGACGATATTTCCTTTTTCACCATGGA
>NW_012118955.1:130462-132618 GCF_000951035.1 Colobus angolensis palliatus | reverse complement strand
TCTGCGAAAACGCTCTTAGCAAGCTTCTCAATGAAAACCATGAGGAAACACTGTGAGCTGAATTCACCCACAACCAAGAAGTTTCTGAGAAGGCTCCTCTGTAGATTTGTCTGAAGATATGTCATTATTCAACGTGGGATTCCACGATATCCAGCATGTCACTTCTGATATTTCAGAAAATCAGTGATAACAAACTCCTCCATGAAAGAGTGGAGTAACACTGGGAAATGAATTCACGCTCCACAAAGCAGTTTCTCAGAAAGCTTCTTTCCAGTTTTTCACTGCTGATATTTCCTTTATCAGCGCAGTCATCAATGCTATCCAAAGCAGCCCTTCTCAGATTTCTCAAAGAGAGTGTTAGTGGCCTGCTCCATGAAACACAGGTGTAACACTGTGAGTTGAATTCACGCATCACAAACAAGTTTCTAAGAAAGCTTCTCTCCAGTTTTTAACTGATGAAATTTCATTATCAGCGCAGGCCTCAAAGCTATCCATAGCAGCCCTTCCCAGGTTCCTCAAAGAGAGTGTTAGTGGCCTGCTCCATGAAGCACAAGTGTAACTCTGTGAGTTGAATTCACACATCACCAAGAAGTTTCTAAGAAAGCTTCATTCTAGTTTTCATCTAAAAATATTTGCTTTGTCACTGAAAGCTTCTTTGCCCTTAGAAGTATCCCATTGCAGATTTCAAGAAAACTGCGTTAGAAAACTGACCACTGAAGGGAAAAGTGTAACTCTGGTGGTTGCATTCACACATCACAATGCAGGTTCTCAGAAGGCTTCTTTCCTGCTTCTCTCTGAGGAAACTTTGTTTTTCACCACAGCCTTCAATGAGCTCCCAAATATCACTTTGCAGAATCCACGACAACACTCTAGGCAAACTATTGGAAGAAGGAAAGGTTGGAACTCTGCGTGATGAAGTCACACATCAGAAAGCAATCTCCCAGAAAACTTCTCTCTAGTTATTATTGGACGATATTTCCTTTTTCACCGTGGACACAAATGGGCTCCCAAATATCAATTTGCAGATTCCACAAAAAGAGTGTTACCAAACTGCTTCCTGAGGACTAAGCTGTAACTCTGTGAGACGAATTCGCAGATCACAAAGCAGTTTGTTAGAAAGCTTCTTTCTAATTTGTAGCAGCGGAGATTTCCTTTGGCCCTATTGTCTTCAAAGGGATCCGAAATATCAGTTCTCAGATTCCACCAAACCGGGGCTAGGCATCGGCTCCACGAAATACAACTGGAACTCAATGACTTGAATTCACACAGCACAAAGCCGTTTCTCGGAAAGCCTCTTTCTTCGGGAGCTGAGTTTATTTGTGGTCTCGGAGCGCCACCGTGTGTCCTTTTGCAGATTCTGCGAAAACGCTCTTAGCAAGCTTCTCAATGAAAACCATGAGGAAACACTGTGAGCTGAATTCACCCACAACCAAGAAGTTTCTGAGAAGGCTTCTCTGCAGATTGGTCTGAAGATATGTCATTATTCAGCGTGGGATTCCACGATATCCAGGATGTCACTTCTGAGATTCCAGAAAATCAGTGCTAGCAAACTCCCCCATGAAAGAGTGGTGTAACACTGGGAAATGAATTCACGCTTCACAAAGCAGTTTCTCAGAAAGTTTCTTTCCAGTTTTTCACTGAGGATATTTCCTTTATCAGCACAGCCCTCAATGCTATCCAAAGCAGCCCTTCTCAGATTCCTCAAAGAGAGTGTTAGTGGTCAGCTCCATGAAACACAAGTGTAACTCTGTGAGTTGAATTCACGCATCACAAAGAAGTTTCTCAGAAAGCTTCTGTCCAATTTTTAACCGATGAAATTTCCTTCATCAGTGCAGGCCTCAATGCTATCCACAGCAGGCCATCACAGGTTCCTCAAATAGAGTGTTAGTGGCCTGTTCCATGAAAAACAAGTGTAACTCTGTGAGTTGAATTCACACATCACCAAGAAGTTTCTAAGAAAGCTTCTTTCTAGTTTTATCTAAAAATATTTCCTTTATCACTGCAAGATTCTTTGCGCTTAGAAGTATCCCATTGCAGATTTCAAGAAAACTGTGTTACAAAGTGACCACTGAAGAGCAACGTGTAACTCTGATAGTTGCATTCACATGTTGCAATGCAGGTTCTCAGAAGGCTTCTTTCCAGCTTCTCTCTGAGGA
>NW_012118955.1:127315-130412 GCF_000951035.1 Colobus angolensis palliatus | reverse complement strand
GGCTTCTTTCCAGCTTCTCTCTGAGGAAACTTCCTTTTTCACCATAGCCCTCAATGAGCTCCCAAATATCACTTTGCAGAATCCACGACAACGGTCTTATCAAACTGTTGCAAGAAGGGAAGGGTGGAACTCTGCGTGATGAAGTCACACATCAGAAAGCAATCTCCCAGAAACCTTCTCTCTAGTTATTATTGGACGATATTTCCTTTTTCACCACGGACTCCAATGTGCTCCCAAATATCTCTTTGCAGATTACACCAAAAGAGTGTTAGCAAACTGCTTCCTGAGTACTAAGCGGTAACTCTGTGAGACAAATTCACAGATCACAAAGCAGTTTCTCAGAAAGCTTCTTTCCAGTTTTTCACTGATGATATTTCCTTTATCAGTGCAGGCCTCAATGCTATCCAAAGCAGCCCCTCTTAGATTCCTCAAAGAGATTGCAGTGGCCTGCTCCATGAAACACAAGTGTAACTCTGTGAATTGAATTCACGCATCACAAAGAAGCTTCTCAGAAAGTTTCTCTCCAGTTTTTAAATGATGAAATTTCCTTTATCAGCGCAGGCCTCACTGCTCTCCATTGCAGCCCTTCCTAGGTTCCGCAAAGAGAGTGTTAGTGGCCTGCTCCATGAAACACAAGTGTTACTTTGTGAGTTGAATTCAAACATCAACAAGAAGTTTCTAAGAAAGCTTCTTTCTAGTTTTCATCTAAAAATATTTCCTTTGGCACCGTAAGCTTCTTTGCACTAAGAAGTATCCCATTGCAGATTTTAAGAAAACTGTGTTAGCAAACTGACCACTGAAGAGAAACGTGTAGCTCTGGTAGTTGCATTCACACATCGCAATGCAGGTTCTCACAAGGCTGCTTCCAGCTTCTCTCTGAGGAAACTTCCTTTTTCATGATAGCCTTCAAACAGCTCCCAAACTTTGCAGAATCCACGACAACGTGGACACAGTTTCCCTGTTCTCACCCACCATCAAATATGGACGTGGACCCAGTTTCCCCGTTCTCACCCACCATCAAATGTGGACGTGGACAGAGTTTCCCAGTTCTCACCCACCATCAAATGTGGACGTGGACTGAGATTCCCCATTCTCACAAACCATCAAATGTGGACGTGGTCTCGCCCACCATCAAATCTGGAAGTGGACTCAGTTTCCCTCTGTTCTAACCTACCATCAGTTGTGGACGAGGGCTCTGTTTCCTCCTGTTCTCACCCACCATCAAATGAGGACGTGGACTCAGTTTCCCCATTCTCACCCACATCAAATGTGGTAGTGGACTCAGTTTCCCCATTCTCACCCACAAACAAAGGTGGACGTGGACTCAGTTTCCACGTTCTCACCCACTATCAAATGTGGACGTGGACTCAGTTTCCCCTGTTCTCTCACACCATGAAAAGTGAACACGGACTCAGTTTCCCCGTTCTCACGCACCATCAAATGTGGACGTGGACCCAGTTTCCCCGATCTTGCCCAACATCAAATGTGGACGTGAACTCAGTTTCTCCCTGTTCTCGCCCACCAACAAATGTGGATGTGGACTCAGTTTCCCTCTGTTCTCACTCAACATGAAATGTGGACGTGGACTCATTTTCCTCCAATTTTCACACAACATGAAATATGGATGTGGACTCAGTTTCCCCGTTCTCACCCAACAGCAAATGTGGACGTGGACTGAGTTTACCCTGTTCTCACCCACCATCAAATGTGATGTGGACTCAGTTTCCTCATTCTCTGCCACCGTCAAATGGGGACGTGGACTCAGTTTCCCCATTTTCTCGCCCACCATCAAGTGTGGATGTGGACTCAGTATCCCTCTGTTCTCACTCACCATCAAATGTGGACGTGGACACAGTTTCCTCCTGTTCTCACCCACTGTCAAATGTAGACGTGCACTCAGTTTCCCCTGTTCTCACCCACCATCAAATGTTGATGTGGACTCAGTTTCCTGCGTTCTCCCCACCATCAAATGTGGACGTGGACTCAGGTTCCCACTTCTCACCCACCATCAAATATGGACGTGGACTCAGTATCCCCGTTGTCATCCACCATCAAATGTGTACGTGGACTCAGTTTCCCGCTGTTCTCGCCCACCATCAAATGTGGATGTGTACACAGTTTCCCTCTGTTTTCACTTACCATCAAATGTGGACGTGGACTCAGTTTCCTCCTGTTCTCAACCACCATCAAATCTGGACATGCACTCAGTTTCCCCGTTTTCACCCACCATCAAATGTGGACGTGGACTCAGTTTCCCCGTTCTCATCCACCATCAAATGTGGACGTGGACTAAGTTCCCCGTTCTCAACCACAATCAAATCTGGACGTTGACTCCGTTTCCCCGTTGTCACCAACCATCAAATGCGGACGTAGACTCAGTTTCCCCTGTTCTCACACAGCAACAAACGTGGACGTGGACTCAGTTTCCCCGTTCTCACCCACCATCAAAAGTTGAAGTTGACCTAGTTTCCCCATTCTCACCCACTATCAAATGTGGACGTGGACCCAGTTTCCTCGTTCTTGTCCAACATCAAACAGGGACGTGGACTCAGTTTCCCCCTTTTCTCAACCACCATCACATGCGGATGTGGACTCAGTTTCCCTCTGTTCTCACCCACCATCAAATGTCGACGTGGAATCAGTTTCCCCATTCTCACCCACCAGCAAATGTGGACGTGGACTCAGTTTCCCCATTTTCGCCCACCATCAAATGTGGACGTGGCTCATCTTCCCCGTTCTCACCCACCATTAAATGCGGACGTGGACCCAGTTTCCCCGTTCTCACAAACCATCAAATTTGGACGTGGACTCAGTTTCCCCTGTTTTCACCCACCATCAAATGTGGACGTGGACACAGTCTCCCCTTTCTCACCCACCATCAAATGTGGACGTGGACACAGTTTCCCCGTTCTCACCCACCATCAAATGTGGACGTGGACCCAGTTCCCCGTTCTCGCCCACAATCAAATGTGGACGTGGGCTCAGTTTCCCCCTGTTCTCGCCCACCATGAAATGTGGATGTGGGCTCAGTTTCCCTCTGTGCTCACCTACCATCAAATGTGGACGTGAACTCAGTTTCCTTCTCTTCTCACCCACC
>NW_012118955.1:126828-127054 GCF_000951035.1 Colobus angolensis palliatus | reverse complement strand
TCAACCACCATCAAATGTGGACGTGGACTCAGTTTCCCCGTTCTCAACCACAATCAAATGTGGACGTCGACCCAATTTCCCCGTTCTCACACACCATCAAATGTGGAAGTGGACCCAGTTTCCTCCTTCTTCTCAAACACCAAATGGGGACGTGGACACAATTTCCCCCTTTTCTCGCCCACCATTAAATGTGGATGTGGACTCAGTTTTCCTCTGTTCTCACCCA
>NW_012118955.1:126241-126778 GCF_000951035.1 Colobus angolensis palliatus | reverse complement strand
AAATGTGGATGTGGACTCAGTTTTCCTCTGTTCTCACCCACCATCAAATGTGGACGTGGACTCTGTTTCTTCCTGTCCTCACACACCATCAAATGTGGACGTGCACTCAGTTTCCCCGTTCTCACCCACCATCAAATGTGGAAGTGGACACAGTTTCCTCGTTCCTGCCCACCATCAAATGTGGACGTGGACTCAGTTTCCCCATTCTCGCCCACCATCAAATGTGGACGTGGAATCAGTTTCCCTGTTCTCACCCACCATCAAATGTGGATGTGGTTGCAGTATCACAATTCTTGCCCACCATCAAAGGTGGATGTGGACTCAGTTTCCCCCTGTTCTCGCAAAACATCAAATGTGTATGTGGACTCAGTTTCCCTCTGTTCTCACCCACCATCAAATGTGGACGTGGTCTCAGTTTCCCAGTTCTCATCCACCATTAAATGTGGACGTGGACTCATTTTCCCCATTCTCACCCACCATCAAATGTGGACCTGGAACCAGTTTCCGAATTCTCGCCCACCATCAAATGTGGATGTG
>NW_012118955.1:125357-125600 GCF_000951035.1 Colobus angolensis palliatus | reverse complement strand
TCAAATGTGGACGTGGACCCAGTTTCCCCATTCTCACCCACAATCAAATATGGATGAGGGCTCAGTTTCCCCCTGTTCTGGCCCACCATGAAATGTGGATGTGGGCTCAGTTTCCCTCTGTGCTCACCTACCATCAAATGTGGACATGAACTCAGTTTCCTTCTCTTCTCACCCACCCTCAAATGTGGATATGGACTCAGTTTCCCCATTCTCACCCACCATCAACTATGGACGTGGACTCAG
>NW_012118955.1:123354-124510 GCF_000951035.1 Colobus angolensis palliatus | reverse complement strand
GTTTCCCCGTTCTCAAACACAATCAAATGTGGACGTCAACCCAATTTCCCCATTCTCACACACCATCAAATGTGGAAGTGAACCCAGTTTCCTCCTTCTTCTCCAACATCAAATGGAGATGTGGACACAGTTTCCCCCTTTTCTCGCCCAACATAAAATGTGGATGTGGACTCAGTTTTCCTCTGTTCTCACCCACCATCAAATGTGGACGTGGACTCTGTTTCCTCCTGTCCTCACACACCATCAAATGTGGACGAGCACTTAGTTGCCCCGTTCTCACCAACCATCAAATGTGGAAGTGGACCCAGTTTCCTCGTTCTTGCCCAACATCAAATGTGGATGTGGACTCAGTTTTCCCCTGTTCTGGCCCACCATCAAATGTGGATGTGGACTCATTTTTGCCATTCCCACCCACCATCAAATGTGGACGTGGACTGAGTTTCCCCATTCTCACAAACCGTCAAATGTGGACGTGGTCTCGCTGAGCATCAAATGTGGATGTGGACACAGTTTCCCTCTGTTCTAACCTACCATCAATTGTGGACATGGACTCTGTTTCCTCCTGTTCTCACCCACCATCAAATATGGACGTGGAATCAGTTTCCCCGTTCTCACACACATCAAATGTTGAATTGGACTCAGTTTTCCCGTTCTCACCAATGATCAAATTTGGACGTGGTCTCAGTTTCCCCTGATCTCACCCAACGACAAATGTGGACGTGGACTCAGTCTCCCCGTTTTCACCCACCATCTAATGTGGACGTGGACCCAGTTTCCCCGTTCCTGCCCACCATCAAATATGGACGTGGACACAGTTTCCCCCTGTTCTCGCCAACCATCAAATGTGGATGTGGACTCAGTTTCCCTCGGTTCTCACCCACCATCTAATGTGAACCTGGACTCAGTTTCCTCCTGTTCTCACTCACCATCAAATGTGGACGTCTACTGAGTTTCCCCATTCTATCCCACCATCCAATGTGGACGTGCACTCAGTTTCCCCGTCCTCACCAACCATCATATGTGGACGTGGACTGAGTTTCCCGGTTCTCACACAGCATCAAATTTGTACGTGGACCCAGATTCCCCATTCTTGCACACCATCAAATGTGGACGAGGACCCAGTTTCCCAATTTTCTCGCCCACCATCAAATGTGGA
>NW_012118955.1:121565-121840 GCF_000951035.1 Colobus angolensis palliatus | reverse complement strand
CCCACCATCAAATGTGGATGTGGACTCAGTTTCCCTCTGTTCTCAATGACCATCAAATGTGGAAGAAGACCCAGTTTCCTTCTGTTCTCACCCACCATCAAACGTGGACGTGGACTCCGTTTCCCTGTTCTCACCCACCATCAAATGTGGATGTGGACTCCGTTTCCCACTGTTCCTGCCCACCATCATTCTGGATGTGGACTCAGTTTCCCTCTGTTCTAACCTACAATCAAATGTGGACTTGGACTCTGTTTTCTCTTGTTCTCACCCACCAC
>NW_012118955.1:115489-116141 GCF_000951035.1 Colobus angolensis palliatus | reverse complement strand
TTCGCCATTCCCACCCACCATCAAATGTGGACGTGGACTCAGTTTCCGCGTACTCATCCACCATCAAATGTGGATGTGGACTGAGTTTCCCCGTTCTCACAAACCAGCAAATGTGGACGTGGTCTCGCTCAACATCAAATGTGGATGTGGACTCAGTTTCCCTCTGTTCTAACCACCATCAATTGAGGACCTGGACTCTGCTTCCTCCTGTTCTCACCCACCATCAAATATGGACGTGGACTCAGTGTCCCCGTTCTCACACACATCAAATGTGGAAGAGGATTCAGTTTCCCCGTTCTCACCAACCATCAAATTTGGACGTGGACTCAGTTTCCCCGTTCTCAACAACCATCAAATTTGGACGTGGTCTCAGTTCTCACCCACCGTCAAATGTGGACGTGGACTCAGTCTCCCTGTTTTCACCCACCATCTAATGTGGACGTGGACCCAGTTTCCCCGTTCTTGCCCACCATCAAATATGGACGTGGACACAGTTTCCCCCTCTTCTCGCAAACCATCAAATGTGGATGTGGACTCAGTTTCCCTCGGTTCTCACCCACCATCTAATGGGAACCTGGACTCAGTTTCCTCCTGTTCTCACTCACCATCAAATGTGGACGTCTACTGAGTTTCCCCGTTCTCTCCCACCATC
>NW_012118955.1:115187-115439 GCF_000951035.1 Colobus angolensis palliatus | reverse complement strand
CCCACCATCAAATGTGGACGTGGACTCAGTTTCCCCGTCCTCACCCACCACCATATGTGGACGTGGACTGAGTTTCCCCATTCGCACCCACCATCATATTTGTACGTGGACCCAGATTCCCGTTCTTGCACACCATCAAATGTGGACAAGGACCCAGTTTCCCCCTTTTCTCGCCCACCATCACATGTGGATGTGGACTCAGTTTACGTCTGTTCTCATCCACCATGAAATGTGGACGTGGACTCAGTTTCC
>NW_012118955.1:114821-115137 GCF_000951035.1 Colobus angolensis palliatus | reverse complement strand
AAATGTGGACGTGGACTCAGTTTCCTCCTGTTATCACCCACCATCAAATGTGGACGTGGACTCAGTTTCCCTGTTCTCACCCACCAACAAATGTGGACGTGGACACAGTTTCCCCGTATTCGCCCACCATCAAATGTGGATGTGGACTCAGTTTCCCTCTGTTCTCAACTACCATGAAATGTGGAAGAAGACTCAGTTTCCTTCTCTTCTCACCCACCATCAAATGTGGACGTGGACTCAGCTTCCCTGCTCTCACCCACCATCAAATGTGGACGTGGACTCCGTTTCCCTGTTCTCACCCACCATCAAATGTGGA
>NW_012118955.1:112803-114145 GCF_000951035.1 Colobus angolensis palliatus | reverse complement strand
TTCTCGCCCACCATCAAATGTGGACGTGGACTCAGGTTCCCCGTGTTCTTGCCCACCATCAAATGTGTATGTGGACTCATTGTCCCTCTGTTCTCACGCACCATCAATTGTGGACGTGGACTGAGTTCCCTCCTGTTCTCACCCACCTTCAAATATGGACGTGGACTGAGTTCTCCATTCACACCCACCATGAAATGTGGACATGGACTCAGTTTCCCCTGTTCTCACCCACCATCAAATGTGGATGTGCCCTCAGTTTTCCCGTTCTCACCCATCATCAAATGTGGAGGTCGACTCAGTTTCCCCTTACTCAGCATCAAATGTGGATATGGAACCAGTTTCCCCGTCCTTGCGTACCATCAAATGTGGACGTGGACCCAATTTCCCCGTTCTTGCCCACCATCAAATGTGGATGTTGTCCCAGTTTCCCCGTGTTCTCACCCAACATCAAATGAGGATGTGGACTCAGTTTCCTCCTGCTCTCACCCACTATCAAATGTGGATGTGGACTCAGTTTCCTCCTGTTCTCACCCACCATCACATGTGGATGTGGACTCAGTTTCCCCGTTCTCACACACCATGAAACGTGGACATAACTCAGACACCCCAGTTCTCACCCACCATCAAATGTGGACGTGGACTCAGTTTCCCCGTTCTCACCCACCATCCAATGTCGACGTGATTGCAGTATCATCGTTCTTGCCCACCATCAAAGGTGGACGTGGACTCAGTTTCCCCGTTCTCACACACATCAAATGTGGAAGTGGACTCAGCTTCCCCGTTCTCACCAACCATCAAATTTGGACGTGGACTCAGTTTCCCCGTTCTCACACACATCAAATGTGGACGTGGACTCAGTTTCCCCATTCTCACCCACTATCAAATGTGGACATGGACACAGTGTCCCCTTTCTCACCCACAATAAAATGTGGACGTGGACTCAGTTTCCCCGTTCTCACCCACCATCATATGTGGACGTGGACCCGGTTTCCCCATTCTTGCCCACCATCAAATGTGTATGTGGAATCACGTTCCCCGTGTTCTCGCCCATCATTAAATGTGGATGTGGACTCAGTATCCCCGTTCTCACCAACCATCAAATGTGGACATGGACTTAGTTTCCCCTGCTCTCACCCACCATGAAATGTGGACGTGGACTCAGTTTCCCCGTTCTCACCCATCATCAAATGTGGACATTGACCCAATTTCCCTGTTCTCACACACGATCAAATGGGGACGTGGACCCAGTTTCCTCCTTCTTCTCGAACATCAAATGGGGACGTGGACACAGTTTCCCCCTTCTCTCGCCCACCATTAAATGTGGATGTGGACTCAGTTTTCC
>NW_012118955.1:109074-110490 GCF_000951035.1 Colobus angolensis palliatus | reverse complement strand
CCACCATCAAATGTGGACGTGGACTCAGTTTCCCCATTTTCGCCTACCATCAAATGTGGACGTTGCTCGGATTCCCAGTTCTCACCCACCATTAAATGTGGACGTGGACCCAGTTTCCCCGTTCTCACCAACCATCAAATTTGGACGTGGACTCAGTTTCCCCTGATCTCACCCACCATCAAATGTGGACGTGGACTCAGTCTCCCCGTTTTCACCCACCATCAAATGTGGACGTGAACCCAGTTTCCCGGTTCTTGCCCACCCTCAAATATGGACGTGGACAGAGTTTCTCCCTGTTCTCGCTCACCAACAAGTGTGGATGTGGACTCAGTTTCCCTCTGTTCTCATCCACCATCAAATGTTAACCTGGACTCAGTTTCCTCCTGTACTCACTCACCATCAATTGTGGACGTCTACTGAGTTTCCCCGTTCTCTCCCACCATCAAATGTGGACGTGGACTCAGTTTCCCCGTCTTCACCCACCATCATATGTGGACGTGGACTGAGTTTCCCCATTCTCACCCACCACCAAATTTGTACGTGGACCCAGTTTCCCCGTTCTTGCACACCATCAATTGTGGACGAGGACCCAGTATCCCCCTTTTCTTGCCCACCATCCCATGTGGAGGTGGACTCAGTTTCCCCATTCTCACCAACCATCAAATGTGGACGTGGACTCAGTTTCCCCTGTTCTCACCCACCAACATATGTGGACGTCGACCCAGTTTCCCCGATCTCACCCACCATCAAATGTGGACGTGGACCAAGTTTCCTCGTTCTTGTCCAACATCAAATGGGGACGTGGACTCAGTTTCCCCCTTTTCTCGCCCACCATCACATGTGGATGTGGACTCAGTTTCCCTCTGTTCTCATCCACCATGAAATGTGGACGTGGATTCAGTTTCCTCCTGTTATCACCCATCATCAAATGTGGACGTGGACTCAGTTTCCCTGTTCTCACCCACCATCAAATGGGGACGTGGACCAAGTTTCCCCGGTTTTGCCCACCATCAAATGTGGATGTGGACTCAGTTTCCCTCTGTTCTCAACTACCATTAAATGTGGAAGGAGACTCAGTTTCCTTCTCTTCTCACCCACCATCAAATGTGGACGTGGACTCAGTTTCCCTATTCTCACTCACCATCAAATATGGACGTGGACTCAGTTTCCCCGTTCTCACCTACCATCAAATGTGGACGTGGACTCAGTTTCCCACTGTTCTTGCCCACCATCGAATCTGGATGTGGACTCAGTTTCCCTCTGTTCCAACCTGCAATCAAATGTGGACTTGAACTCTGTTTTCCCCTGTTCTCACCCACCATCAAATATGGACGTGGACTCAGTTTCCACATTCTCACCCACTATCAAATGTGGACGTGGACTTAGTTTCCCCGTTCTCACCCACAATCAAATGTG
>NW_012118955.1:104863-106424 GCF_000951035.1 Colobus angolensis palliatus | reverse complement strand
GTGGACTCAGTTTCCCCATTCTCATCCACCATCAAATGTGTACGTGGACTCAGTTTCCCCATTCTGACCAGCTATCAAATATGGACGTGGACTCAGTTTCCCCATTCTCATCCACCATCAAATGTGTACGTGGACTCCGTTTTCCATTCTCAACCACAATCAAAGCTGGACGTTGACTCACTTTCCGCATTCTCACTCACCAGCAAATGTGGAGGTGGACTGAGTTTCCCCGTTCTCACCCACCATCAAATGTGGACGTTGTCTCTGTTTCCCCGTTCTCACCCCCCATGAAAGGTCGACATGAACCCAGTCTCCCCGTTCTTGCCCAACATCAATCGTGGACGTCGACTCACTTTCCCCCTGTTTTCGCCCACCATCAAATGACGATCTGGAGTCAATTTCCCCGTTCTGACCAACCATCAAATGTGGACATGGACCCAGTTTCCCCTGTTCTCACCCACAAAGTTATGTGGAGGTGGACTCAGTTTCCCCGTTCTCACGCACCATCAAATGTGGACGTGGACCCAGTTACCCCGTTCTCACCCACCAACAAATGTGGATGTTGTCTCAGTTTCCCTCTCTTCTCAAACACCATCAAATGTGGACGTGGACCCAGTTTCCCTGTTCCCACCCACCATCAAATGTGGACGTGGACCCAGTCTCCCCGTTCTTGCCCACCATCAGAAGTGGACTTGGACTCACTTTCCGGCGGTTCTCGCCCACCATCAAATGTGGATGTGGACTCTGTTTCCCCCTTCTCACCCACCATCAAATGTGGATGTGGATTGAGTTTCCCTGTTCTCACTAACCATCAAATATGGACGTGGACCCAGTTTCACCGTTCTTGCACACCATCAAATGAGGACGTGGACTCAGTTTCCCCCTGTTCTGCCCCACCATTATATGTGAATGTGGAATCAGTTTCCCTCTGTTCTCACCCACCATAAAATGTGGACGTGGACTCTGTTTCCTCCTGTTCTCGCCCACCATCAAATGTGGACCTGGACACTGTGTCTGCATTGTCACCCACCATCAAATATGGACGTGGACTCAGTTTCCCCGTTCTCATCCACCATCAAATGTGTACGTGGTTTCAGTTTTCCATTCTCAACCACAATCCAATCTGGACTTTGACTCACTTGCCCCATTCTCACCCACAATCAAATGTGGACGTGGTCTCTGTTTCCCCATTCTCACCCACCATGAAATGTGGAAATGAACCCAGTCTCCCCGTTCTTGCCCAACATCAAACGTGGACGTCGACTCACTTTCACCCTGTTCTCGCCCACCATTAAATGTCGATCTGGAGTGAATTTCCCCATTCGCACGAACCATCAAATGGGGACATGGACTCAGTTTCCCCTGTTCTCACTCACCAACATATGTGGAGGTGAACTCAGTTTCCCCATTCTCACCCACCATGAAATGTGGACGTGGACCCAGTTTCCTCCTTCTTGTCCAACATCAAATGGGGATGTGGACACTGTGTCCGCATTCTCACCCACCAGCAAATGTGGATGTGGACTGAGTTTCCCCATTCTCACAAAGCATCAAATGTGGA
>NW_012118955.1:100282-101181 GCF_000951035.1 Colobus angolensis palliatus | reverse complement strand
CCCACCATGAAATGTGGAGGTGGACTCATTTTACCCATTCCCACGCACCATCAAATGTGCACGTGGACTCAGTTTCCTCCTGTTCTCACCCACCATCAAACGTTGACATGGACTCAGATTCCCCTGTTCTCACCCACCATCAAATGTGGACGTGGAACCAGTTTCCTCGTTCTTGTCCAACATCAAATGGGGACGTGGACTCAGTTTCCCCCTTTTCTAGCCCACCATCAAATGTGGACGTGGACTCAGTTCCCCGTTCTCACCCACCATCAAATGTGGACGTGGACTCAGTTTCCCCGTCTCACCCACCATCAAATGTCGACGTGGACTTAGTTTCCCCATTCTCACCCACCATCGAATGTGGACGTGGACCCAGTCTCCCCGTTCTTGCCCACCATGAAATGTGGACATGAATTTACTTTCCCCTGTTCTCGCCCACCATGAAATATTTATGTGGACTCAGTTTCTCCGTTCTCACCCACCATGAAATGTGGACGTCGAATCAGTTTCCCCGTTCTCACACATCATCAAATGTAGACGTGTACCCAGTTTCCTCATTCTTCATCAAATGTAGACGTGTACCCAGTTTCCTCATTCTTCTCCAACATCAGATGGGGACGTGGACACAGTTTCCCCTTTTCTCGCCCACCATTAAATGTAGTAGTGGACTCAGTTTTCCTCTGTTCTCACCCACCATCAAATGTGGACGTGGACTCAGTTTCCCCGTTCTCACCCACCATCACATGTGGAAGTGGACCCAGTGTCCCCGTTCTTGCCCACCTTCAAATGTGGACGTGGGCTCAGTTTCCCCCTGTTCTCGCCCACCGTGAAATGTGAATGTGGACTCATTTTCCCCGTTCCCACGCACCATCAAATGTGGACGTGGACTCAGTTTCCCC
>NW_012118955.1:90779-92274 GCF_000951035.1 Colobus angolensis palliatus | reverse complement strand
TCAGTTTCCCTCTGTTCTAACCTACCATCAATTGTGGACGTGGACTCTGTTTCCTCCTGTTTTTAACCACCATGAAATATGGACGTGGACTCAGTTTCCCCGTTCTCACACAAATCGAATGTGGAAGTGGACTCAGTTTACCCGTTCTCACCAACACCAAATTTGGACGTGGACTCACTTTACCCTGTTCTCACCCACCATCAAATGTGGACGTGGACCCAGTCTTCCCGTTTTCACGCACCATCAAATGGGGACGTGGACCCAGTTTCCCGTTCTTGCCCACCATCAAATATGGACGTGGACATGGTTTCCCCCTGTTCTCGCCCACCATCAAATGTGTATGTGGACTCAGTTTCCCTCTGTTCTCATCCACCATCAAATGTGAACCTGGACTCAGTTTCCTCCTGTTCTCACCCACCATCAAATGTGGACGTCTACTGAGTTTCCCCATTCCCTCCCACCATGAAATGTGGACGTGGACTCAGTTTCCCCGTCCTCACCCACCATCATGTGTGGACGTGCACTGAGTTTGTCCGTTCTCACCCACCATCAGATTTGTACATGGACCCCGTTTCCCGTTCTTGCACACCAGCAAATGTGGATGAGGACCCAGTTTCCCCCTTTTCTCGCCCACCATCACATGCGGATGTGGACTCAGTTTCCCTCTATTCTCATCCACCGTGAAATGTGGACGTGAACTCAGCTTCCTGCTGTTATCACCCACCATCAAATGTGGACGTCGACTCAGTTTCCCTGTTCTCACCCACCATCAAATGTGGACGTGGACCCAGTTTCACCGTTTCGGCCACCATCAAATATGGATGTGGACTCAGTTTCCCTCTGTTCTCAACTACCATCAAATGTGGAAGAAGACTCAGTTTCCTTCTGTTCTCATCCACCATGAAATGTGGACCTGGACTCAGTTTCCCTGTTCTCACCCATCGTCAAATGTGGAAGTGGTCGCAGCATCACCGTTCTTGCCCACCATCAAAGGTAGACGTGGAATCAGTTTCCCCGTGTTCTCGCCCACCATCAAATGTGGATGTGGACTCAGTTTTCCTCTCTTCTCACCCACCATCAACTGTGGACGTGGTCTCAGTTTCCCAGTTCGCATCCACCATCAAATGTGGACGTGGACTCATTTTCCCCGTTCTCACCAACCAGCAAATGTGGACGTGGAACCAGTTTCCCCGTGCTTGCCCTTCTTCAAATGTGGACGTGGACTCAGGTTCCCCCTATTCTCGCCCACCAACAAATGTGGATGTGGACTCAGTTTCCCCGTTCTCATCCACCATCAAATGTCGACGTGGACTCAGTTTCCCCGTTCTCACCCACCATCAAATGGGGACGTGGACGCAGTTTACCCTCTCTCACCCACCATCAAATGTGGACGTGGACACAGTTTCCCCGTTCTCACCCACCATCAAATGTGGATGTGGACACAGTTTCCCCGTTCTCACCCACCATCAAATGTGGACGTGGACGCAGTTTACCC
>NW_012118955.1:83654-83929 GCF_000951035.1 Colobus angolensis palliatus | reverse complement strand
GTGGACGGGGACTCACGTTCCCCCTCTTCTCGCCCACCAAAAAATGTGGATGTGCACTCCGTTTCCCTCTGTTCTCACCCACCATCAAATGTGGACGTGGTACCAGTTTCCCCGTTCTTGCCCATCATCAAATGTGGACGTGGACTCAGGTTCCCCTATGCTCGCCCACCATCAAATGTGGATGTGGACTCAGTTTCCCTCTGTTCTCATCCACCATCAAATGTGAACCTGGACTCAGTTTCCTCCTGTTCTCACCCACCATCAAATGTGGACAT
>NW_012118955.1:83355-83604 GCF_000951035.1 Colobus angolensis palliatus | reverse complement strand
CCCACCATCAAATGTGGACATGGACTCAGTTTCCCCGTACTCACCCACCATCATGTGTGGACGTGCACTGAGTTTCCCCGTTCTCACCCACCATCAAATTTGTACGTCGACCCAGTTTCCCCATTCTTGCACACCATCAAAATGTGGACGAGGACCCAGTTTCCCCCTTTTCTCGCCCACCATCACATGCGGATGTGGACTCAGTTTCTCACTATTCTCATCCACCATGAAATGTGGACGTGGACTCAG
>NW_012118955.1:82731-83305 GCF_000951035.1 Colobus angolensis palliatus | reverse complement strand
CAGTCTCCCCGTACTTGCCCACCATGAAATGTGGACCTGGACTCACTTTCCGGCTACTTGCCCACCATGAAATGTGGACCTTGACTCACTTTCCGGCGGTTCTCGCCCACCATCAAATATGGATGTGGACTCATTTTCTCCATTCTCACCCACCATCAAATGTGGATGTGGACTGAGATTCCCCGTTCCCACTAATCATCAAATGTGGCCGTGGACCCAGTTTCACGGTACTTGCCCACCATCAAATGAGGACGTGGACTCCGTTTCCCCCTCTTCTCCCCCACCATTATATGTGGATGTGGAATCAGTTTCCCTCTGTTCTCACCCACCATCAAATGTGGACCTGGACTCTGTTTTCTCCTGTTCTCGCCAACCATCAAATGTGGACGTGAATCCTGTTTCCGCATTCTCACACACCAGCAAATGTGGACGTGGACCGAGTTTCCCCGTTCTCACAAACCATCAAATGTGGACGTGGTCTCTCCCACCATCAAATCTGGATGTGGACTCAGTTTCCCTCTGTTCTAAACTACCATCAATTCCGGACGTGGACTCTGTTGCCTCCTGTTCTCAT
>NW_012118955.1:81459-81801 GCF_000951035.1 Colobus angolensis palliatus | reverse complement strand
ATCAAATCTGGACGTTGACTCTCTTTCCCCATTCTCACCCACCATCAAATGTGGACGTGGTCTCTGATTCCCCGTTCTGACCCACCATGCAATGTGGACATGAACCCAGTATCGCCGTTTTTGCGCAACATCAAACGCGGACGTCGACTCAATTTCCCACTGTTCTCGCGCACCATCAAATGTCGATGTGGAGTCAATTTCCCCGTTTTCACCAACCATGAAATGGGGACATGGACTCAGTTTCCCCTCCTCTCACCCAGCAACATATGTGGAGGTGGACCCAGTTTCCCCGTTCTCACCCACGATCAAATGTGTACGTGGACCCAGTTTCCCCGTTCTCAC
>NW_012118955.1:75824-76269 GCF_000951035.1 Colobus angolensis palliatus | reverse complement strand
ACGTGGACACTGTTTCCGCATTCTCACCCACCAGCAAATGTGGACATAGACTGAGTTTCCCCTTTCTCACAAACCATCAAAGGAGGACGTGGTTTTGCCCACCATCAAATCTGGATGTGGACTCAGTTTCCCTCTGTTCTACCCTACCATCAATTGTGGACATGGACTCTGTTTCCTCCTGTTCTCACCCACAATCAAATATGGACGTGGACTCACTTTCCATCTGTTCTCACCCACCATCAAATACGGACGTGGACTCAGTTTCCCCCTTCTCATCCACCATCAAATGTGTATGTGGACTCAGTTTTCCATTCTCAACCAAAATCCAATCTGGACGTTGGCTCACTTTCCCCATTCTCACCCACCATCAAATATGGACGTGGTCTCTGATTCCCCGTTCTCACCCACCATGAAATGTGGACATGAACCCAGTCTCCCCGTTCTT
>NW_012118955.1:75455-75774 GCF_000951035.1 Colobus angolensis palliatus | reverse complement strand
TGGACGTGGACTCAGTTTCCCTCTGTTCTCAGCCACCATCAATGTGGACGTGGTCTCTGTTTCCCCATTCTCACCCACGATGAAATGTGAACATGAACCCAGTCTCCCCGCTCTCACCCACCATCAATTGTGGACGTGGACCCAGTTTCCCACTTCTCACCCACCATCAAATGTGGACGTGGACCCAGTTTCCTCATTCTTCTCCAACATCAAATGGGGACGTGTACTCAGTTTCCCGCTTTTCTCTCCCACCATCAAATGTGGATGTTGACTCAGTTTCCCTGTCTTCTCAAACACCATCAAATATGGACGTGGACTC
>NW_012118955.1:74644-75405 GCF_000951035.1 Colobus angolensis palliatus | reverse complement strand
GTTTCACCGTTCTCACCCAACATCAAATGTCGACGTGGACTCAGTTTCCCCCTGTCCTCGCTCACCATCAAATGCGGACGTGGACTCAGTTTCCCCCTGTCATCGCCCACCATCAAATGTGGATGTGGACTCAGTTTCCACGTTCTCAACCACCATCAAATGTGGACGTGGACCCAGTCTCCCAGTTCTTGCCCAGCATCAAATGTGGACGTGGACTCCCTTTCCAGCGGTTCTCGCCCACCATCAAATGTGGATGTGGACTCAGTTTCCCCGTTGTCACCCACCATCAAATGTGGATGTGGACTGAGTTTCCCGTTCTCACTAACCATCAAATGTGGACGTGGACCCAGTTTCACTATTCTTGCCTAGCAGCAAATGAGGACGTGGACTCAGTTTCACCCTGTTCTCCCCCACCATTATATGTGGATGTGGAATCAGTTTCCCTCTGTTCTCACCCACCATCAAATGTGGACGTGGACTCTGTTTCCTCCTGTTCTCGCCCACCATCAAATGTGGACGTGGAACCTGTTTCCGCATTCTGACCCACCAGCAAATGTGGACGTGGACTGAGTTTCCTCATTCTCACAAACCATCAAATGTGGACGTGGTCTCGTCCACCATCAAATCTGGATGTGGACTCAGTTTCCCTCTTTTCTAACCTACCAGCAATTGTGGATGTGGACTCTGTTTCCTCCTGTTCTCACCCACCATCAAATATGGACGTGGACTCAGTTTCCCTCTGTTCTCACCCACCATCAAAT
>NW_012118955.1:72958-73696 GCF_000951035.1 Colobus angolensis palliatus | reverse complement strand
GGACGTGGACGCAGTTTCCCCGTTCTCATCCACCATCAAATGTGTACGTGGACTCAGTTTTCCATTCTCAACAACAATCCCATCTGGGCGTTGACACACTTTCCTCATTCTCACCCACCATCAAATGTGGACGTGGTCTCTGTTTCCCCGTTCTCACCCACCATGAAATGTGGACATGAACCAAGTCTCCCCGTTCTTGTCCAACATCAAAGGTGGACGTCGACTCACTTTCCCCCTGTTCTCGCCCACCATCAAATGTCGATCTGGAGTCAATTTTCCCGTTCTCACCAATCATCAAATGTGGACATGGACTCAGTTTCCCCTATTCTCACCCACCAACATATGTGGAGGTGGACTCAGTTTCCCCTTTCTCACACACCATCAAATGTGGACGTGGACGAGGTTTCCTATTCTTGTCCAACATCCAATGGGGACGTGGACTCAGTTTCCCCCTATTGTCCCCCACCATCCAATGTGGATGTTGACTCAGTTTCCCTATCTTCTCAACCACCATCAAATGTCGACGTGGACTCAGTTTCCCCCTGTCCTCGCCACCATCAAATGTGGATGTGGTCTCAGTTTCCACGTTCTCAACCACCATCAAAAGTGGACGTGGACCCAGTCTCCCCGTTCTTGCCCACCGTCAAATGTGGACGTGGACTCACTTTCCGGCGGTTCTCGCCCACCATCATATGTGGATGTGGACTCAGTTTCCCCGTTCTCACCCACCATCAAATG
>NW_012118955.1:72698-72908 GCF_000951035.1 Colobus angolensis palliatus | reverse complement strand
TGTTCTTGCCCACCATCAAATGTGGATGTGGACTCAGATTCCCTCTGTTCTCACCAAGCATCAATTGTGGACGTGGACTCAGTTTCCTCCTGTTCTCACCCACCATCAAATATGGACGTGGACTCAGTTTCCCCATTCTCACACACCATGAAATGTGTACATAACTCTGAAACCCCTGTTCTCACCCACCATCAAATGTGGACGTGGACT
>NW_012118955.1:65100-65735 GCF_000951035.1 Colobus angolensis palliatus | reverse complement strand
AAATGTGGATGTGGACTCATTTTCCCCATTCCCACCCACCATCAAATGTGGACGTGGACTCTGTTTCCGCGTGCTCACCCACCATAAAATGTGGACGTGGACTGAGTTTCCCCGTTCTCACAAACCATCAAATGTGGACGTGGTCTCGCCCACCATCAAATCTGGATGTGGACTAAGTTTCCCTCTGTTCTAACCTACCATCAGTTTTGGACGTGTACTCTGTTTCCTCCTGTTCTAACCCACCATCAAATATGGACGTGGACTCAGTTGCCCCGTTCTCACCCACATCAAGTGTGGAAGTGGGCTCAGTTTCCCCATTCTCACCCCCAATCAAAGGTGGACGTGGACCCAGTTTCCCCTATCTAACCCACTATCAAATGTGGACGTGCACTCAGTTTCCCCTGTTCTCACACACCATCAAATGTGAACATGGACTCAGTTTTCCCGTTCTCACGAACCATCAAATGTGGACGTGGACCCAGTTTCCACGTTCTTGCCCAACATCAAATGTGGACGTGGACTCAGTTTCCCCCTATTCTCGCCCAGCAGCAAATGCGGATGTGAACTCACTTTCCCTCTGTTATCACCCAACATGAAATGTGGAGGTGGACTCATTTTCCTCCAGTTCTCACACA
>NW_012118955.1:64347-65049 GCF_000951035.1 Colobus angolensis palliatus | reverse complement strand
TCCCTCTGTTCTCATCCACCATCAAATGTGAACCTGGGCTCAGTTTCCTCCTGTTCTCACTCACCATCAACTGTGGACGTCTATTGAGTTTCCCCGTTTCCTCCCACCATCAAATGTGGACGTGGACTCAGTTTCCCCATCCTCACCCACCATCATGTGTGGACGTGGACTAAGTTTCCCCGTTCTCAACCACCATCAAATTTGTACGTGGACCCAGTTTCCCCGCTCTTGCACAGCATCAAATGTGGACGAGGACCCAGTTTCCCCCTTTTCCCATCCACCATCACATGCGGATGTGGACTCAGTTTCCCTCTCTTCTCATCCACCATGAAATGTGGACGTGGATTCAGGTTTCTGCTGTTATCACCCACCATAAAATGTGGACGTCGACTCAGTTTCCCTGTTCTCACCCACCATCAAATATGGACGTGGACCCAGTTTCCCCGTTTTCGGCCACCGTCAAATGTGGATGTGGACTCAGCTTCCCTCTCTTCTCAACTAACATCAAATGTGGAAGAAGACTCAGTTTCCTTCTGTTCTCACACACCATCAATTGTGGACCCGGACTCAGTTTCCCTGTTCTCACCCGCCATCAAATGTGGACGTGGACTCAGTTTCCCTCATTGTCGCCCACCATCAAATGTGTATGTGGACTCAGTTTCCACTTTCTCACCCACCATCAAATGTGGACGTGGACCCAGT
>NW_012118955.1:62814-63075 GCF_000951035.1 Colobus angolensis palliatus | reverse complement strand
CGGTTCTCATCCACCATGAAATGTGGACGTGGACCCAGTTTCCCCGTTCTCACCCACCATCACATGTTGAAGTGGACCCAGTGTCCCTGTTCATGCCACCCATCACATGTGGACGTGGACTCAGTTTCCCCCGTTCTCGCCCACCATGAAATGTCGATGTGGACACATTTTCCCCGTTCCCACACACCATCAAATGTGGACGTGGACTCAGTTTCCGCATACTCACCCACCATCAAATGTGGACGTGGACTGAGTTTCCCC
>NW_012118955.1:62153-62676 GCF_000951035.1 Colobus angolensis palliatus | reverse complement strand
GTGGACTCAGTTTCCCCGTTCTGACACACATCAAATGTGGAAGTGGACTCAGTTTCCCCGTTCTCAACAACCATCAAATTTGGACGTGGACACAGTTTCCCCTGTTCTCACCCACCATCAAATGTGGACGTGGACTCAGTCTCCCCGTTTTCACGCACCATCAAATGTGAACAGGGGCCTAGTTTCCCCGTTCTTGCCCACCATCAAATATGGACGTGGACATACTTTCCCCCTGTTCTCGCCCATCATCAAATGTGGATGTGGACTCAGTTTCCCTCTGTTCTCATCCACCATCAAATGTGAACCTGGGCTCAGTTTCCTCCTGTTCTCACTCACCATCAACTGTGGACGTCTATTGAGTTTCCCCATTTCCTCCCACCATCAAATGTGGACCTGGACTCAGTTTCCCCATCCTCACCCACCATCATGTGTGGACGTGGACTAAGTTTCCCCATTCTCAACCACCATCAAATTTGTATGTGGACCCAGTTTCCCCGCTCTTGCACAGCATCAAATGTGGACG
>NW_012118955.1:59259-59473 GCF_000951035.1 Colobus angolensis palliatus | reverse complement strand
CAGTTTCCCCCTTTTCTCGCCCACCATTAAATGTGGTACTGGACTCAGTTTTCCTCTGTTCTCACCCACCATCAAATGTGGACGTGTATTCAGTTTCCTCCTGTCCTCACACACCATCAAATGTGGACGTGGACGCAGTTTCTCTGTTCTCACTCACCATCACATGTGGAAGTGGGCCCAGTCTCCCCGTTGTTGCCCACCATGAAATGTGGAC
>NW_012118955.1:53589-54481 GCF_000951035.1 Colobus angolensis palliatus | reverse complement strand
TTCTCACCCACCACCAAAGGTGGACTTGGACTCAGTTTCCCCGTTCTCGCCCACCATCAAATGTGGATGTGGCCTCACTTTCCCCGTTCTCACCCACCATCAAATGTGGATGTGGACTCAGGTTCCCTGTGGTCTTGCCCACCATCAAATGTGGATGTGGACTCAGTGTCCCTCTGTTCTCATCCACCATCAATTGTGGACGTGGACTCAGTTTCCTCCTCTTCTCATCCACCATCAAATATGGATGTGGACTCAGTTTCGCGTTCTCACACACCATCAAATGAGGACATGGACTCAGTTTCCCCTGTTCTCACCCACCATCAAATGTGGAGGTCGACTCAGGTTCCCCTTACACACCCAGCATCAAATGTGGATGTGGACACAGTTTCCCCGTCCTTGCGCAGCATCAAATGTGGACGTGGACCCAATAACCCCTTCTTGCCCACCATCAAATGTGGATGTGGTCCCAGTTTCCCCGTGTTCTCACCCACCAACAAATATGGATGTGGACTCAGTTTCCTCCTGTTCTCACCCACTATCAAATGTGGACGTGGACTCAGTTTCCTCCTGTTCTCACCCACCATCAAATGTGGACGTGGACTCAGTTTCCCTGTACTCACACACCATGAAACGTGGATGTAACTCAGATACCCCGTTCTCACCCACCATCAAACGTGGATGTGGACTTAGTTTCCCCGTTCTCATTCACCATCACATGTGGACGTGGACTCAGTTTCCCCGATCTCAACCACAATCAAATCTGGACGTTGACTCAGTTTCCCCGTCTCACCCACCATCAAATGTGGACGTGGACACTGTTTCCCCGTTCTCACCCACCATGAAATGTGGACATGAACCAAGTCTCCCCATTATGGCACACCATCATATGTGG
>NW_012118955.1:47442-47772 GCF_000951035.1 Colobus angolensis palliatus | reverse complement strand
TTCTCACCCACCATCAAATGTGGACGTGGACTCAGTTTCCCCGTTCTTGCCCACCATCAAATGTGGATGTGGACTCAATTTCCCCTGTTCTCAGCCACCAAGAAATGTGAACATGGACTCCGTTTCCCCGCTCTCACACAGCATCAAACATGGACGTGGACCCAGGTTCCCCCTGTACTCGCCCACCATCAAAGCCGGATGTGGACTCATATTGCCCATTCTCACCCATCATCAAATGTGGACGTGGAGTCAGTTTCCCCGTTCTCACCCACTATCAAATGTGGACGTGGACTCAGTTTCCTCCTGTTCTCGCCCACCATCAAATGTGGA
>NW_012118955.1:46906-47263 GCF_000951035.1 Colobus angolensis palliatus | reverse complement strand
GCCACCATCAAATGTGGACGTGTTTCAGTTTCCCCGTGTTCCCGACAACCAGCAAATATGAAAGTGGACTCAGTTTCCCTCTGTTCTCAGCCACCATCAAATGTGGACGCGAACTCAGTTTCCTCCTGTTCTCACCCACCATCAAGTGTGGACCTGGACTCAGTTTCCCGGTTCTCACCCACCATCCAATGTGGACGTAACTCAGTTTCCCATTTTCTCACCCATCATCAAATGTGGACGTGGAATCAGTTTACCCGTTCTCACCCACCATCAAATGTGGACGTGGACTCTGTTTCCCCGTTCTAATCCACCATCAAATGTGAACGTGGACCCAGTTTCCCCGTTCTTGCCCACCAT
>NW_012118955.1:44453-44741 GCF_000951035.1 Colobus angolensis palliatus | reverse complement strand
CATCAAATGTATACGTGGACACAGTTTCCCCGTTCTTGCCCCCCATCAAATATGTACGTGGACTCAGCTTCCCCCTGTTCTCGCCCACCGTCTAATGTGGATGTGGACTCAGTTTCCCTCTGTTATCACCCACTGTCAAATGTGGACGTGGACTCAGTTTCCTCCTGTTCTCACTATCCATCAAATGTGGACGTGGACTCAGTTTCCCCGTTCTCACCCACCATCAAATGTGGACGTGGACTCACTTTCCCCTGTTCTCAGCCACCATCAAATGTGAACGTGGACTCC
>NW_012118955.1:44055-44403 GCF_000951035.1 Colobus angolensis palliatus | reverse complement strand
CCACCATCAAATGTGAACGTGGACTCCGTTTCCCTGCTCTCACACAACATCAAATGTGGACGTGGACGCAGTTTCCCCCTGTACTCGCCTGCCATCAAATGTGGATGTGGACTCATTTTTCCCATTCTCACCCTCCATCAAATGTGGACGTGGACTCAGTTTCCCAGCTCTCACCAACCAACAAATGTGGACGTGGACTCAGTTCCCCCCTGTTCACGCCCTCCATCAAATGTGGATGTGGACTCAGAGTACCTCTGTTCTCACCCACCATCAATTGTGGACGTGGACTCAGTTTCCTCCTGTTCTCACCCACCATCGAATGTGGACGTGGACTCAGTTTCCCCGTTC
>NW_012118955.1:43656-44005 GCF_000951035.1 Colobus angolensis palliatus | reverse complement strand
TTTCCCCGTTCTCACCCACCATCAAATGTGGACGTGGAACTAGTTTCCCCATTCTTGCCCATCATCAAATGTGGACGTGGACTCAGTTTCCCCCATTCTCGCCCACCATCAAATGCGGACGTGGACTCAGCTTCCCCCTTTTCTCGCCCACCGTGAAATGTGGATGTGGTATCCCTTTCCGTCTGTTCTCACTCAACATCAAATGTGGACGTGTACACATTTTCCTCCTGTTCTCACCCACCGTCAAATGTAGACATGCACTCAGTTTCCCCTGTCCTCACCAACCAACAAATATTGATGTGGACTCAGTTTCTCCTGTTCTCACCCACCATCAAATGTGGACGTGGAC
>NW_012118955.1:42667-43389 GCF_000951035.1 Colobus angolensis palliatus | reverse complement strand
GTGGACTCAGTTTCCTCCTGTTATCACCCACCATCAAATGTGGACGGGGACTCAGTTTCCCTGTTCTCACCCACCATCAAATGTGGACGTGGACAGAGTTTCCCCGTTTTCGTCCTCCATCAATTGTGGATGTGGACTCAGTTTCCCTCTCTTCTAACCTACAATCAAATGTGGACTTGGACTCTGTTTTCTCTTCTTCTCACCCACCACCAAAGGTGGACGTGGACTCAGTTTCCCCATTCTCACCCACTATCAAATGTGAACGTGGATGTAGTTTCCCCGTTCTCACACACCATCAAATGTGGACGTGGACTCAGGTTCCCCGTGTCCTTGCCCACCATCAAATGTGGATGTGGACTCAGTGTCCCTCTGTTCTCATCCACCATCAATTGTGGACGTGGACTCAGTTTCCTCCTGTTCTCACCCTCCATCAAATATGGACGTGGACTCAGTTTCCCCGTTCACACCCACTGTCAAATGTAGACGTGCACTCAGTTTCCCCTGTTCTCACCCACCATCATATGTTGATGTGGACTCAGTTTTCCCCATTCTCCCCACCATCAAATGTCGACGTGGACTCAGTTTTCTCGTGTCCACCCACCATCAAATATGGACGTGGACTCAGTTTCCCCATTCTCATCCACCATCACATGTGTACGTGGACCCAGTTTTCCGCTGTTCTCGCCAACCATCAAATGTGGATGTCGACTCAGTTTCCCTCT
>NW_012118955.1:40454-41480 GCF_000951035.1 Colobus angolensis palliatus | reverse complement strand
TTCTCACCCACCATCAAATGTGGACGTGGACCCAGTCTCCCCGTTCTTGCCCACCATGAAATGGGGATGTGGAAGCACTTTCCCCCTGTTCTCGCCCACCATGAAATGTGGATGTGGTCTCAGGTTCCCCATTCTCACCCACCATCAAATGTGGACGTGGATCCAGTTTCCCTGTTCTCACACACCATCAAATGGGGATGTTGTCACAGTTTCCCCCTTTTCTCGCCCACCATTAAATGTGGATGTGGACTCTGTTTTCCTCTGTTCTCACCCACTATCAAATGTGGACGTGGACTCTGTTTCCTACTGTCGTCACACACCAGCAAATGTGGACGTGGACTCAGTTTCCCCGTTCTCACCCACCATCAATTGTGGAAGTGGACCCTGTTTCCTCGTTCTTGCCCACCATCAAATTTGGACGTGGACTCAGTTTTCCCCTGTTCTCGCTCACCATCAAAAGTGGACGTGGACTGAATTTCCCCATTCTCACAAACCGTCAAATGTGGATGTGGTCTCGCTCACCATTAAATGTGGATGTGGACCCAGTTTCCCTCTGTTCTAACCTACCATCAATTGTGGACGTGGATTCTGTTTCCTCCTGTTCTCACCCACCATCAAATATGGACGTGGACTCAGTGTCCCCGTTCTCACACACATCAAATGTGGAAGTGGACTCAGTTTCCACGTTGTCACAAAACATCAAATTTGGACGTGGACTCAGTTTCCCCTGATCTCACCCACCATCAAATGTGGACTTGGACCCAGTTTCCCCATTCTTGCCCACCATGAAATATGGACGTGGACACAGTTTCCCCCTGTTATCACCCACCATCAAACGTGGTTGTGGACTCAGTTTCCCTCTGTTCTCACCCACCATCAAATGTGAACCTGGACTCAGTTTCCTCCTGTTCTCACACACCATCAAATGTGGACGTCCTCTGAGTTTCCCCATTCTCTCCCACCATCAAATGTGGACGTGGACTCAGTTTTCCCGTCCTCACCCACCATCATATGTGGACGTGGACT
>NW_012118955.1:40115-40404 GCF_000951035.1 Colobus angolensis palliatus | reverse complement strand
GTTCTCACCCACCATCAAATTTGTACGTGGGCACAGATTCCGCGTTGTTGCACGCCATCAAATGTGGACAAGGACCCAGTTTCCCCCTTTCCTCGCCCACCATCACATGTGGATATGGACTCAATTTCCCTCTGTTCTCATCCACCATGAAATGTGGACGTGGAGTCAGTTACCTCCTGTTATCACTCACCATCAAATGTGGACGTCGACTCAGTTTCCCTGTTCTCACCCACCATCAAATGTGGACGTGGACACAGTTTCCCCGTTTTTACCCACCATCAAATGTGGA
>NW_012118955.1:39712-39952 GCF_000951035.1 Colobus angolensis palliatus | reverse complement strand
CTGTTCTTGCCCAACATCAAATCTGGATGTGGACTCAGTTTCCCTCTGTTCTAACCTACAATCAAATGTGGAATTGGACTCTTTTTTCTCTTGTTCTCACCCACCACCAAAGGTGGACGTGGACTCACTTTTCCCATTCTCACCCACTATCAAATGTGGATATGGACAGAGTGTCCCCGTTCTCACCCACAATCAAATGTGGACGTGGACTCAGTTTCCCCATTCTCACCCACCATCACA
>NW_012118955.1:37207-38093 GCF_000951035.1 Colobus angolensis palliatus | reverse complement strand
TCACCCACCATCAAATGTGGACGTGGACTCAGTTTCCCTGTTCTCACCCACCATCAAATGTGGACGTGGACACAGATTCCTCGTTTTCACCCACCATCAAACGTGGAAGTGGACTCAGTTTCCCTCTGTTCTCACCCACCATCAATTGTGGATGTGGACTCTGTTTCCCTGCTCTCACCCACCATCAAATGTGGATGTGGACTCAGTTTCCCTGTTCTCACCCACCATCAAGTGTGGACGTGGACTCCGTTTCCCACTGTTCTTGCCCACCCTCAAATCTGGATGTGGAATCAGTTTCCCTCTGTTCTAACCTACAAACAAATGTGGACTTGGACTCTGATTTCTCTTGTTCTCACCCACTATCAAATGTGGACATTGACACAGTGTCCCATTTCTCACCCAAAATCAAATGTGGACGTGGACTCAGTTTCCCCGTTCTCACCCATGATCAGATGTGGACGTGTACCAGGTTTCCCCATTCTTGCCCACCATCAACGGTGTACGTGGAATCAGGTTCCCCATGTTCTCGCCCACCATTAAATGCCGATGTGGACTCAGGGTCTCCGTTCTCACCAACCACCAAATGTGGACGTGGACTTAGTTTCCCCTGTTCTCACGCACCATCAAATGTGGACGTGGACTCAATTTCCCCATTTTCACCCACCATCAAACGTGGACGTGGTCTCAGTTTCCCCTGTTCTCGCCCACCATCAAATGTGGATGAGGGCTCTGTTTCCCTTTATTCTCACCCACCGTCAAATGAGGACGTGGACTCAGTTACCCCTGTTATCACACACCAACAAATGTGGTCTTGGACTCAGTTTCCCCGTTCTCACACACAATCAAAGGTGGACATTGACCCAGTTTCACCGTTCTCGCCAACCAT
>NW_012118955.1:28263-28662 GCF_000951035.1 Colobus angolensis palliatus | reverse complement strand
AGTGGACGTGGACTCTGTTTCCTCCTGTTCTCACCCACCATCAAATATGGACGTGGACTCAGTTTCCCTGTTCTCACACACATCCAATATGGAAGGGGACTCAGTTTCTCCATTCTCACCAGCCATCAAATTTGGACGTGGACTCAGTTTCCCCTGACCTCACCCACCATCACATATGGACGTGGACTCAGTCTCCCCGTTTTCACCCACCATCAAATGTGGACGTGGACCCAGTTTCCCCGTTCTTGCCCACTATCAAATATGGACGTGGACACATTTTCCCCCTGTTTTTGCCCACCATCAAATGTGGATGTGGACTCAGTTTCCCTCTGTTCTCACCCACCATCAATTGTGGACGTGGACTCTGTTTCCTCCTGTTCTCACCCACCATCAAATGTG
>NW_012118955.1:27071-27347 GCF_000951035.1 Colobus angolensis palliatus | reverse complement strand
AAATGTGGAGATGGACTCAGTTTTCCCCTTCTCACTCACCATCAAATGTGGACGTGGACTCAGTTTCCCCGTTCTCACCTGCCATCAAATGTGGACGTGGACTCATTTTCTCCGTTCTCACCCACAATCAAATGTGAACGTGGACTCAGTTTCCCCTTCTCAACCACCATCACATGTGGACGTGGACTCATTTTCCACGTTCTCACCCACCATCAAATGTATACGTGCATCCAGTCTCCCCGTTCTTGCCCACCATCAAATGTGGACGTGGACTCA
>NW_012118955.1:25164-26456 GCF_000951035.1 Colobus angolensis palliatus | reverse complement strand
TGTTCTCGCCCACCATCAAATGTGGATGTGTACTCAGTTTCCTCGTTCTCACCCACCATCAATTGTGGATGTGGACTCAGTTTCCCCGTTCTCATTCACCATCAAATGTGGACGTGGGACCAGTTTCGCCGTTCTTGCCCACCATCAAATGTGGACGTGGTCCCAGTTTCCCAGAGTTCTCGCCCACGATCAAGTGTGTACCTGGACTCAGTTTCCTCCTGTTCTCACCCACCATCAAATGTGGATGTGGACTCAGTGTCCCCGTTCTCAAACACTCTCAAATATGAACGTGGACTCAGTTTCCCCTGTTCTCACCCACCATCAAATGAGGACGTGGACTCACTTTCCCCGTTCTCACCAAACATCAAATGGGGATGCGAATGCAGTTTCCCCTTTCTCACCCACCATCAAATGTGGACGTGCACTCACTTTCCCATTCTCACCCACCATCTAATGTGGACGTGGACTCAGTTTCCCCTTTCTTGCCCACCATCAAATGTGGACGTGGACTCAATTTCCCCTGTTCTCAGCCACCATGAAATGTGAACGTGGACTCCATTTCGCCACTGTCACACAGCATCAAATGTGGACGTGTACCCAGGTTCCCCCTGTACTCGCCCACCATCAAAGGCGGATGTGGACTCATATTGCCCATTCTCACGCACCATCAAATGTGGTCGTGGACTCAGGTTCCCCGTTCTCACCCACTATCAAAGGTGGATGTGGACTCAGTTTCCTCCTGTTCTCGCCCACCTACAAATGTGGATGTGGACTCAGTATCCCTCTGTTCTCACCCACCATCCATTGTGGACGTGGACTCAGTTTACTCCATTTCTCATCCACCATCAAATATGAACGTGGATTGAGTTTCCCCGTGCACACCCACCATCAAATGTGAACCTGGAATTAGTTTCCCCTTACTCACACACCATCAAATGTGAACGTGGACCCAGTTTCCCCATCCTTGCCCACCATCAAATGTGAACGTGGACCCAATTTTCCCGTTCTTGCCACCATCAAATGTGGACGTGTTTCAGTTTCCCCGTGTTCCCGACAGCCGTCAAATGTGAAAGTGGACTCAGTTTCCCTCTGTTCTCAGCCACCATCAAATGTGGACGTGGACCCAGTTTCCTCCTGTTCTCACCCACGATCAACTGTGGACCTGGACTCAGTTTCCCGGTTCTCACCCACCATCAAATGTGGACGTAACTCAGTTTCCCATTTTCTCACCCACCATCAAATGTGAACGTGGAATCAGGTTCCCCGTTCTCACCCACCATCAAATGTGGACA
>NW_012118955.1:23191-24800 GCF_000951035.1 Colobus angolensis palliatus | reverse complement strand
TGGACTCAGTTACCCCTGTAATCGCCCACCATTAAATGTGGATGTGGACTCATTTTGCCCATTGTCACTGACCATCAAATGCGGACTTTGACTCAGTTTCCTCCTGTTATCACCCACCATCAAATATGGACGTGGACTCAGTTTCCCCATTCACACCAACCATGAAATGTGGACATGGACTCAGTTTCCCGTGTTCTCACCCACCATGAAAGGTGGACGTGGACTCAGTTTCCACGTTCTCACCCACCATCAAATGTGGACGTGGACTCAGATTCCATTACTCACCCACCATCAAGTGTGGACGTGGACCCACTTTCCCCGTCCTTGCCCAGCATCAGATGTGAACATGGTCCCAATTTCCCAGTTCTTGCCCCCTATCAAATGTTGACGTGGTCCCAGTTAACCCGTGTTCTCGCACACCATCAAATGTGGACGTAACTCAGTGTCTCCGTTCTCACTCACCATCAAATGTGGACATGGACTCAGTTTTCCCATTCTCACCAACCATCAAATGTGTACGTGGACCCAGTTTCCCTGTTCTTGCCCCATATCAAATGTGTACGTGGACCCAGCTTCCCCCTGTTCTCGCCGACCCTCTAATGTGGATGTGGACTTAGTTTCCCTCTGTTCTCACCCACCATCAAATATGGACGTGGACTCAGTTCCCTCCTGTTCTCACTATCCATAAAATGTGGACGTGGACTCAGTTTCCTCGTTCTCAACCACCATCAAATGTGGACGTGGACTCAGTTTCCCCTGTTCTCAGCCACCATCAAATGTGAACGTGGACTCCGTTTCCCTGATCTCACACAGCATGAAATGTGGACATGGATTCACTTTCCCCCTGTACTCATCCACCATCAAATGTGAATGTGGACTCATTTTCCCCATTCTAACCCACCATCAACTGTGGACGTGGACTCAGTCTCCCAGCTCTCACCAACCATCAAGTGTGGATGTGGACTCAGTTTCCCCCTGTTAACCCCCACCATCAAATGTGGATGTGGACACAGAGTTCCTCTGTTCTCAACCACCATCAATTGTGGACGTGGACACAGTTTCCTCCTCTTCTCACCAACCACCAAATATGTACTTGGACTCAGTCTCCCCGTTTAAACCCACCGTCACATGTGGACATGGACTCAGTTTCCCCTGTTTTCACACAACATCAAATGTGGACGTGGACTCAGTTTCCCCATTCTCACCAATCATCAAATGTGGACGTGGACTCAGTTTTCCCATTCTCATCCACCATCAAATGTGGACGTGGACTCAGTTTCCCTTGCTCACCCACCATCAAATGTGGACGTGGCCCAGCATCAAATGTGAACGTGAACCCAATTTCCCCGTTCTTGCCCCCCAATCAAATGTGGACGTGGTCCCAGGTTCCCCGTGTTCTCGCCCACCATCAAATATTGATGTGGATTCAATTTCCCTCTGTTATCACCCACGATCAAATGTGGACGTAAATCAGTTTCCCCTCTTCTCATCCACCATCAAATGTGACGTGGACACAGTTTCCCCATTCTCACCCACAATCAAATGTGTTCGTGGACCCAGTTTCCACGTTCTTGCCCACCATCAAATGTGGACGTGGACTCAGTATCCC
>NW_012118955.1:20871-21157 GCF_000951035.1 Colobus angolensis palliatus | reverse complement strand
CCCAGCATCAAAAGTGGACGTGGACTCAGTTTCCCCCCGTACTCGCCGACCATCAAATGTTGATGTGGACTCATTTTCCCCATTCTCACCAATCATCAAATGAGGATGTGGACTCAGTTTCCCTGTTCCCACCCACCATCAAATGTGGACGTGAACTCAGTTTCCCCCTGTTCTCGCCCACCATCAAATGTGGATGTGTACTCAGTGTCCATCAGTTCTCGCCCACCATCAATTGTGGACGTGGAATCAGGTTCCTCCTGTTCTCACCCATCATCAAATGTGGACG
>NW_012118955.1:18139-19326 GCF_000951035.1 Colobus angolensis palliatus | reverse complement strand
TTTCCCTCTGTTCTAACCTACCGTCAATTGTGGACGTGGACTCTGTTTCCTCCTGTTCTCACCCACCATCAAATATGGACGTGGACTCAGTTTCCCTCTGTTCTCACCCACCATCAAATGTGGACATGGACTCTGTTTCCTCCTGTTCTCGCCCACCATCAAATGTGGACGTGGACACTGTCTCCGCATTCTCACCCACCAGCAAATGTGGACGTGGACTGTTTCCCCATTCTCACAAAGCATCAAATGTGAACGTGGTCTCGCGCACCATCAAATCTGGATGTTGACTCATTTTCCCTCTGTTCTAACCTACCATCAATTGTGGACGTGGACTCTGTTTCCTCCTGCTCTCACCCACCATCAAATATGGACGTGGACTCAGTTGCCACGTTCTCATCCACCATCAAATGTGTACGTGGACTCAGTTTTCCATTCTCAACCACAATCAAATCTGGACGTTGACTCACTTTCCCCATTCTCACCCACCGTCAAATGTGGACGTGGACACTGTCTCCTCATTCTCACCCACCAGGAAATGTGGACGTGGACTGAGTTTCCCCGTTCTCACAAACCATCAAATGTGGTGGTGGTCTCGCCCACCATCACATCTGGATGTGGACTCAGTTTCCATCTGTTCTAACCTACCATCAATTGTGGACCTGGACTCTGTTTCTTCCTGTTCTCACCCACCATCATATAGGGACCTGGACTCAGTTTCCCTCTGTTCTCACCCACCATCAAATATGGACATGGACTCAGTTTCCCCATTCTCATCCACCATCAAATGGGTACGTGGACTCAGTTTTCCATTCTCAACCACAATCCAATCTGGACGTTGACTCACTTTCCACATTCTCACCCACCATCAAATGTGGACGTGGTCTCTCTTTCCCCGTTCTCACCCACCATGAAATGTGGACATGAATCCAGTCTCCCCATTCTTGCCCAACAACAAACGTGGACATCGACTCACTTTCCCCCTGTTCTCGCGCACCATCAAATGACGATCTGGAGTCAATTTCCCCAATGTCACCAACACAATATCAAATGTGGACGTGGACTCAGTTTCCCCGATCTCCCCCACCATCAAATGTGGACGTGAATTCAGTTTCCCCCTATCCTCGCCCACAATCAAATGTGGATGTGGACTCAGTTTCCACGTTCTCAACCACCATCAAATGTGGACG
>NW_012118955.1:17828-18089 GCF_000951035.1 Colobus angolensis palliatus | reverse complement strand
TTGATGGTGGGTGAGAACAGAGGGACACTGAGTCCACATCCACATTTGATTGTGGACTCAGTTTCCTCCTCTTCTGAACCACCATCAAATGTGGATGTATACTCAGTTTCCCCTTTCTCACCCACCATCAAATGTGGATGTGGACTCAGTTTCCACGTTCTCACTCACCATCAAATGTGGACGTGGACCCAGTTTCGGTGTTCTTGCTCACCATCAAATGTGGATTTGGAATCAGTTTCACCCTGTTCTCGCCCACCATTA
>NW_012118955.1:17138-17523 GCF_000951035.1 Colobus angolensis palliatus | reverse complement strand
CACCATCAAATGTGGACGTGGACTCAGTTTCCCCGTTCTCACCCACCATCAAATGTGGAAGTGGACCCAGGTTCCCCGTTCTTGCCCACCATCAAATGTGGACGTGGACTCAGTTTGCCCCTGTTCTCGCCCACCATTATATGTGGATGTGGACACAACTTCCCTCTGTTCTCACCCAGCATCAAATGTGGAAGTGGACTCAGTTTACTGCTGTCCTCACACACCATCAAATGTGGACATGGACTCAGTTGCCACATTCTCACCTACCATCAAATATGGAAGTGGACCCATTTTC
This sequence comes from Colobus angolensis palliatus, assembly GCF_000951035.1. Taxonomy (NCBI): domain Eukaryota; kingdom Metazoa; phylum Chordata; class Mammalia; order Primates; family Cercopithecidae; genus Colobus; species Colobus angolensis. Next base: position 17,228 of record NW_012118955.1, on the reverse strand, counting down.
CCCTTTCTTGCGCACCATCAAATGTGGACGTGGACTCAGTTTCCCCCTGTTCTCTCCCACCATCAAATGTGGACGTGGACTCAGTTTCCC
>NW_012118955.1:11346-11827 GCF_000951035.1 Colobus angolensis palliatus | reverse complement strand
AGTTTCCCAGTTCTCATCCACCGACAAATGTGGACGTGCACACTGTTTCCCCTGTTCTCACCCACCATCAAATGTGGACGTGGAACCAGTTTCCCCTGTTCTCACCCAACATCAAATGTGGACGTGGACTCAATTTCCCCGTTCTCACTCACCATCAAATGTGGACGTGGAATCAGTTTCCCCGTTCTCACCCACCATCAAATGTGGACGTGGTAGCAGTATCTCTGTTCTTGCCCACTATCAAAGGTGGACGTGGACTCAGTTTCCCCCTGTTCTCACCCAGTATCAAATGTGGATGTGGACTCAGTTTCCCTCTCTTCCCACCCACCAACAAATATGGACGTGGTCTCAGTTTCCCTGTTCTCATCCACCATCAAATGTGGACGTGGACTCATTTTAGCCATTGTCACCCACCGTCCAATGTGGACGCGGAACCAGTTTCCCCGTTTTTGCCCATCATCAAATGTGGACGTGGACTCAG
>NW_012118955.1:9347-10525 GCF_000951035.1 Colobus angolensis palliatus | reverse complement strand
CCCACCATCAAATGTGGATGTGGACTCAGTTTCCTCGTTCTCATCCACCATCAAATGTTGTTGTGGACTCAGTTTCCCCCTTTCTCCCTACCATCAAATGTGGACGTGGACTCAGTTTCCCGTTCTCACCCACAATCAAATGTGGACGTCGACTCAGTTTCCCCGTTCTCACTCACCATCAAACGTGGACGTAACTCAGTTTCCCCTGTTCTCACCCACAGTCAGATGTGGACGTGGACTCAGTTTCCCCGTTCTCACCCACCATCAAATTTGGACGTGGACGCAGTTTCCCCATTCTTGCCCACCATCAAAAGTGGACGTGAACTCTCTTTCCGCGTTCTCCCCCACCATGAAATATGGACGTGGACTGAGTTCCCTTTTCTCAAAAACCATCAAATGTGGACGTGGTCTCGCCCACCATCAAATCTGGATGTGGATTCAGTTTCCCTCTGTTATAACATACTATCAGTTGTGGACGTGTACTCTGTTTCCCCCTGTTCTAACCCACCATCAAATATGGACGTGGACTCAGTTGCCCCGTTCTCACCCACATCAAATGTGGAAGTGGACTCAATTTCCCCCTTCTTACCCCCTATCAAATGTGGACGTGGACTCAGTTTCCCCTGTTCTCACACACCATCAAATGTGAACATGGACTCAGTTTCCCCATTCTCACGCACCATCAAATGTGGACGTGGACCCAGATTCCATGTTCTTGCCCAACATCAATTGTGGACGTGGACTCTGTTTCCCCCATTCCCGCCCACCAGCAAAGGTGGATGTGGACTCAGTTTCCCTCTGTTCTCACCAACATGAAATCTGGACGTGAACTCATTTTCCTCCAGTTCTCACACAACATCACATATGGATGTGGACTCAGTTTCCACGTTCTCACCCAACATCAAATGTGGACATGGACTGAGTTTGCCCTGTTCTCACCCACCATCGAATGTGGACGTGGTCTCAGTTTCCCCGTTCTCTGCCACCATCAAATGGGAACGTGGACACATTTTCCCCCTTTTTTCGACCACCATACAATGTGGATGTACACTCAGTTTCCCTCTGTTCTCACTCACCATCGAATGTGGACCTGGACTCAGTTTCCACCAGTTCTCACCCACCGACAAATGTAGACGTGCACTCAGTTTCCCCCATTCTCACCCACCATCAAATGTTGA
>NW_012118955.1:3248-3508 GCF_000951035.1 Colobus angolensis palliatus | reverse complement strand
GTTTCCCCTGTTCTCGCCCACCATCAAAGGTGGATGTGGACTCAGTTTCCCTCTTCTCACCCAACATCAATTGTGGACGTGGACCCCGTTTTCCCATTATTGCCTACTATCAAATGTGGACGTGGACTCAGTTTCTCCCTGTTCTTGCCCACCATCAAATGTGGACATGGACTCAGTTTCCTCCTGTTCTCACTCACAATCAAATGTGGACGTGGACTCAGTTTCCCCGTTCTCACGCACCATCAAATGTGGACATGGAC
>NW_012118955.1:2585-3198 GCF_000951035.1 Colobus angolensis palliatus | reverse complement strand
GTGGATGTGGACTCAGTTTCCCCGTTCTCACATAACATCAAATGGGGACATGGACTCACTTTCCCCGTTCTCACCCACCATCAACTATGGATTGGACTCAGGTTCCCCGTTCTCCCCACCATCAAATGTGCACGTAGACTCAGTTTCCCTGTTCTCACCTGCCATCAAATATGGACATGGACTCAGTTTCCACGCTCTCATCCACCATCAAATGTGTACGCGGACTCAGTTTCCCTGTTCTCACCTGCCATCAAATATGGACATGGACTCAGTTTCCACGCTCTCATCCACCATCAAATGTGTACGCGGACTCAGTTTCCCGTTGTTCTCGCACACCATCCAATGTAGTTGTGGACTCAGTTTCCCTCTCTTTTCACCTACCATCAAGTGTGGACGACGACTCAATTTCCTCCTGTTCTCAACCACTATCAAATGTGGATGTGTACTCAGTTTCCCCTTTCTCACCCAACATCAAATGTGGACGTGGACTGAATCTCCCCCTGTTCTCGCCCAACTTCAAATATGGATGTGGGCTCAGTTTCCCTCTGTTCTCACCCTTCATCAAATGTGAATGTGGACTCAGTTTCTCCATTGTCACACAACATCAAATGGG
>NW_012118955.1:0-285 GCF_000951035.1 Colobus angolensis palliatus | reverse complement strand
ACTCAGTTTCCCCGTTCTCACTCACCACCAAATGTGGACGTGGACCCAGTTTCAGCATTCTTGCCCACCATCAAACGTGGATGTGGAATCAGTTTCACCCTGTTCCCGCCCACCATTATATGTGGATGTGGACTCAGTTTCCCTCTGTTCTCACCCGCCATCAAATGTGGACGTGTACTCAGTTTCCTCCTCTCCTCACACACCATCAAATGTGGACGTGGACTCAGTCTCCCCGTTCTCACCCACCATCAAATGTGGAAGTGGACCCAGGTTCCCCGTTCTTGC
>NW_012118954.1:5505-7087 GCF_000951035.1 Colobus angolensis palliatus | reverse complement strand
TCACCATGTTGGTCAGGCTGGTCTCAAACTCCTGATCTTGTGATCCGCCCACCTCAGCCTCCCAAAGTGCTGGGATTACAGGAGTGAGCCAACGCGTCCGGCCCATACTTGATTTTTCAATCAGTTTTTCAAGTGATTTTCCAAAGGACACTTGTTAGTAAGTTTCACTGTGGTGTCATGGATATAAATGTAGTTGATGTGCCTGGTGCTGCTGCACCTGTTATCCTTATTGAAACTCCTCTTTATCCCACCTGTGGCCTGTGGGAGTCTCTGCATGCCAACTCCTGAGTTCTTATGTGACGATCATAGTCATCCTTGATCAATTCTTGCTCTGTGATGTCAGAGAGCTCGAATCAGCCATAAGAAGTCCTGATTTCTTTTAGTAGAAAATGGTACTTCAACATGACGCCTAGGCATAGGAATGCTTACTGCCATGAGTTGGTCATTACTTCTAGGCCTTCCCAGCTACCCGAACCAAGAGAGTTCTTATAGATATTTCCAGTTCACATTCAGGACTACATCCTATTCATTCTTCCACTGGAGAATTATTCCCTGGTTGAATCAGAGGATGATGAAATTAGAGAATCACATAATTACTCATTTGCTTTATCCCATAATACACACAAAATAGTGTCAGAATAATACGATTACTGAAAACAGTTAAATAATATTTTCCCTCATATACTCACTCATTTCTCTTTTCAAAAGTGACTGTGCCATTTTACTTACCCACTGGCACTGTATGTGGGTTCCAGTTTCACCACTTCTTCACCAGCACTTGCTGTTATCTGTCTTTTTGATTATAGCCATCCTAGAGGGGATGAAGTTTTATCTCATTGCAGTATTGACTTGCATTTCCCTGATAGATAATGATGTTGAACATCTTTTCATGTGCTTATTGACTATTTGTATATATTCTTCATATTGTTTGCCCATTTCAAAAATTGGATTACTTAGTTGTATGTGTTGTTTATATATCCTGGATATAAGTCCCTTATCAGATACATAATTCTCAAATATCTTCTCCCATTTTATAGGAATTAAGTTTTCAAACAGATGGGTTTAGATTAACAAGTATCAAGACCAACTTTGTAAACTACTGTTTCATTGCATTGTCTTAGAAACCTTAATAAAATTGAAAATTAGTTGAATTAGTAATTATCTGTTTGTTTACTTATGAGGTTAGTAGACTAGTAGTATTTAATACTTTCCCTATCTGCTGCTTAATGTGTTTTATCTCTGCAGTTACACTGTCTCCATCAAGGGTAAAGTTATTTCCTAGACTCATTTGGAATGAGAATATCCATGGAAGTGGGAAATATTTAAAGGCAAGTTGTTGCCTACTGCCATTTCTTAGAGTTGTTTTGCTGAGTGATTGGAACATCTCACCTAAGTACTCGTTTTTCTGCATAAGACTATGAACAGTCTCAGAGATTGTTTCGTGACTGGAAAGTGGGAAGACGATAAAGATGCAGCCAAGGTCTTAGCAGAAGATGGTAAGTAAAGAGCTGGGTTCTTCAGGAAGACTGGCTTCTCAAACTTTATTTTATTCTGTATCTTAGACAATAGTGAAATTGAAAAT
>NW_012118954.1:0-670 GCF_000951035.1 Colobus angolensis palliatus | reverse complement strand
AAGAAATTTTATGTATTTTTGGTACAAATTCTGTATCACATGTGATATGCGATTATTTGTGCCTAGTGTGTGCCTTGTCTTTTCATATTTTTAATAGTTTTTCACAAAGCAAAGTATTTAATTTTGGTGTAGGTCAATTTATCAAAATTTTCTTTTTCTTTTCTTGAGATGGAGTCTTGCTCTGTCTTCCAGAGTGCGATGGGATCTCAGCTCACTGCAACCTCTGCCCCCTGGGTTCAAGCCATTCTCCTGTCTCAGCCTCCCTAGTAGCTGGGATTACAGGCACCCACCACCACACCCAGCTAATTTTTGTATTTTTAGTAGAGATGGGGTTTCACCATGTTGGCTAGGCTGATCTTGAACTCCTGACTTCAGGTGATCCACATGCCTCGGCCTCCCAAAGTGCTGGGATTACAGGCATGAGTCACTGTGCCCTACCCAAAGTTTTCTTTTATAGACTATGCTTTTGATACTGTATGTAAGAAATCTTTGCTTCATCTAATGTCACTAATTGTCTTTTATATTCTATAAGTCTTACAGCGTCAGGTTTTACATTTAGGCCTATAATCCTTTACGAGTTAATTTTTTTTATGGTGTTGGGTATGGATTTAGGTTCCTTTTGACATATTGATATCCACTTTTCCCAGCACCATCTGTTGAAAGACCATTT
>NW_012118953.1:2381-2749 GCF_000951035.1 Colobus angolensis palliatus | reverse complement strand
GAGAGGCAAAGAGGAGAGAGAGGCAGAGAGGAGAGGGAGGCAGAGAGGAGAGAGAGGCAAAGAGGAGAGAGAGGCAGAGAGGAGAGAGAGGCAGAGAGGAGAGAGAGGCAGAGAGGGGAGAGAGGCAGAGAGGGGAGAGAGGCAGAGAGGGGAGAGAGAGAGAGGCAGAGAGTGGGGAGAGAGAGAGGCAGAGAGTGGGGAGAGAGAGAGAGGCAGAGAGCGGGGTGGGGAGAGAGAGAGAGGCAGAGAGCGGGGCGGGGAGAGAGAGAGGCAGAGAGCGGGGAGAGAGAGAGGCAGAGAGCGGGGAGAGAGAGGCAGAGAGGGCAGAGAGAGAGGGGAGAGAGGGAGAGAGAGAGAGAGAGAGAGAG
>NW_012118953.1:0-1125 GCF_000951035.1 Colobus angolensis palliatus | reverse complement strand
AAAAAAAAAAAAAAAAAAAAAAAAAGAAGTTCGCTTTGCAAAAGAATGGTTATCTTCGGGGGAAAAAAAGGGAAAAAATGGGGGGCAGAATTTATGTAAAAAGAGTATTATATGGTAAATTCTTGTCCTGAAATAAATCAACTGGTTGTTTAAAGAAAGAAATGTTTGTAATAAGTGAGAAAGTTGAGGAATGTCAAAGAATTGTCTGTGAAAGTCGTGAAACAAAACAATGTTATAAAAAAGAATTTATGCAAGAAATATTGTATAATTTAAAAGTAACTAGACCTCCTGAATGCAAAACTATTGGAAAAAAAAAAAACAGTTTATGTGCAAGGTATATAAGGAAAGTAAAATATACCTTTGGTAAAAGGATAAGGATGCATACGAATATAAATTTTTACCTACATTAAAAGTTTAAAAATATGTATATTTTGTTTTAAAGGTTTAATCAAGTTTTAAAATGTTAATTGGAAAGAAAATTCTGTGTGTAAACATTGGCTAAAGAGCTATTGTCCAGTTTTTCTGTAAACTGAACATTAAAATAAAAGCATAGCAGGTTTTTCTTAAAGCACCAACCTGCTCTTTAGCAAAAATTATAAAAGGTTAAAGAGTCTATAAAATCTTACTTTATCCAATTTTTAATGTTTGACCATATGTCTACAAGGTTTTATTAAAATTAAGTTTAACATTAATAACGCACTAATATAAAGGTAAAATTTAGCTTATCTGGTATAAAAATCATACAAAAAGCATGGCTAAATATATTTGGCTTTCTTTGGTTTAAAAACTAATAAAAATAGGTGCTAAAGGAAATTTCTCAGTAAAAAGGCACTAAGGACTAAAAGGCCACTGCCAAGGTCCCCATATTTAAAACAAAGGTCAATTTCTTAAAAATTATATACTTGGTTTATCTTCCACTTTCCTTTCCCTCAAAAACTAAAAGTCTTTTAGCACAGGTACCACCCCTAGAATTTCCGGTAAACCAGCACCAGCCTGAAGATCGCGTTCTTATCAAAGGGTGGAAAGAAGAAAAACTCGAGCCAGCCTGGGAAGGCCCCTACCTTGTGTTGCTAACCACCAAGACTGCTCCCGTACAGCAAAAAAAAAAAAAAAAAAAAAAAAAAA
>NW_012118952.1:8224-9836 GCF_000951035.1 Colobus angolensis palliatus | reverse complement strand
TATCACCATGTTAGCCAGGGTGGTCTCAATCTCCTGATCTTGTGATCTGCCTGCCTCGGCCTCCCAAAGTGCTGGGATAACAGGTGTGAGATACCACACCTGGCCCAGTTAATCAATTTTTAACAAGGTGTCAGATGATTCATTAGGGGAAAAACAGTATTTTCAACAAATGGTGCTGGAACAACTAGATCCACCAGCAAAATAATAAATTTGGACCCCTACCTCACACCACATACAAAACTCAAAATGGATTAAAGTCCTAAATAGAAAAGCTAAAGTCATAAAACTTTTAGAAGAAAACATAGGTATAAATTTTGGGTTAGGCAGTGGTTCTTAGATATGACACAAATTACAAGCAATTAATTAAAAAATAGTGATAATTTACTCTGACCTATTGTAAAGAAAAGCAATAATTTCAAAGCTACTGCCAGATCTTTTGTGTCACTGAAAAGTATCCACCAGCAGTAGATGGTCCCATTGTTCGTGTTGTTTCAAATGCTCTAGCTGGCATAGTCTGAAATCCAGAGAATGAATAATAGGAAAACTGATTCTCTCAGCATAATCCTGTACATTCCCATTGTTTTTTGTTTGTTTGTTTTTTGAGATGGAGTCTCACTCTATTGCCCAGGCTGGAGTGCAGTAGCACAATCTCAGTTCACTGCAACCTCCACCTCCTGGCTTCAAGCAATTCTCCTGCCTCACCTTCCCAAGTAGCTGGGACTACAGGCACATGCCACCATGCCCGGCTAATGTTTTTTTGTAGTTTTAGTAGAGACGGGGTTTCACCATTCTGGCCAGGCTGGTCTCGAACTCTGACCTTGTCATCCACCTGCCTTGGCCTCCCGAAGTGCTGGGATTAAAGGTGTGAGCTACCATGCCCGGCCCATTCTGTTAAGAGTAGGAAAATCTGTGTAGATTTATCTGTGCTTAGGAAAATGTTTGTCTTCCCTTACCTGAATTTGCATTGTCCCAGCACTGAGAAATGTTTGTCCTTGGAAAGTGTGTGTGTGCTTGGTTTAGTAAGTTACCAGAAAACTATAAAAAGAATTAAGATGAACATTTTCTTTGCATACTGTTGTAGAGACTTGAGGGACCTAGACTTGAGGTGCCAAATGGGACATTTTTCCTGAACCTGATTTTTTCCTACGGAAAAAAAATCAGATTTATTATGTTTTGCATAATTGTGTCTTATGAATTGCTCCGCTGGTGAAAGGTAGAGTTGGGGTTTGGAGGGTTGTGGGGTGAGCTGTGGATGCCAGAGGGAGACCAATCCCTGTGGGTAGGCATTACAGTTTTCCTAAAGGGGAATGGGACTTTTTTTTTTGTTTGTTTTTAGTGGGAGGGATTAAAGAAAGCCCATTCACTGAGGAGCAGCAGAGAGGTAAACTTCAGACAGAACAACTGCTCTGTGTCTATGAAGGGAACCTGAAAACGTCTTTGCAAAATTATGACTGAGACAGTGAAAGAGATTTAACTTAACCAACTCCGTCTTGCTTCTTTTTTTATTTTTATTTTTTTGAGGCAGAGTCTCACTCTGTCACCCAGGCTGGAGTGCAGTGGCGCTATCTCAGCTCACTGCAACCTCCGCCTCCCAGGTTCAAGCGATTCTCCT
>NW_012118952.1:0-634 GCF_000951035.1 Colobus angolensis palliatus | reverse complement strand
GCAAACTCCTGACCTTGTGATCTGCCTACCTGGGCCTCCCAAAGTAGTGGGATTACAGAAGTCAGCCACCGCACCTGGCCTATAGCTGTATTTTCAAAAACAAAAGATTAGTGAGAAGAATGGCATTGTTTTAGATTGTTGTAAATCTCTTTTACCCCTGGCTTAATAGAAGACTGTTGAGGGTTTTTTTAATTTAATTTTTTATTTCCATAGGGTTTTAGGAAACATGGTATTTGGTTACATGAGTAAGTTCTTTAGTGGTGATTTGTGAGATTTTGGTGCAACCATCACCAAGTAGTATACACTGAACCCAATTTGTAGTCTTTTTATCTCTCACCCCCTACCACCCTTTCCCTGAGTCCCCATAGTCCATTGGGTCATTCGCATCCTCATAGCTTAGCTCTCACTTATGAGTGAGAACATACGATGTTTTGTTTTCCATTCCTGAGTTACTTCACTTAGAATAATAGTCTTCAATCCCATCCAGGTTGCTGAAAATGCCATTAATTCATTCCTTTTTGTGACTGCGTAGCATTCCATTCTATATATATATCACAATTTCTTTTTTTTTTTTGATATAGAGTTTTGCTCTTGTTGCCCAGGCTGGAGTACAGTGACATGATCTCAGCTCACT
>NW_012118951.1:6428-7281 GCF_000951035.1 Colobus angolensis palliatus | reverse complement strand
ACCGTGCCTCACAAGAGTGCATCATTTTAATTGGTTTTATTATTATTCAGGTAAGGTAAGGCTAACATCAGAAAATAATTGTGACACTGGGCATAGTGGCTCACACCTGTTATCCTAGCACTTTGAGAGGCCAAGGCAGGAAAATTGTTTGAGGCCAGCAGTTTGAGACCAGCCTGAACAACAGAGCAAGACCCTGTCTCTACAAAAAAAATTTTTTGATTGGCCAGGCGTGGTGGCTCACACCTGTAGTTTTAGCTACTCAGGAGCCTAAGGTGGGAGGATCACTTGAGCACAGGAGTTTAAGGCTGCTGTGAGCCATGTTTGTGCCAGTGCACTCCAGCCTGGGTGACAGAGTGAGATTCTGTCTCAAAAAATAATAATAAGGCGGGGTGCAGCGGCTCATGTGTATAATCTCAGCACTTTGGGAGGCAGAGGCGGGGGTATCACTTGAGCTCAGGAATTCGAGACCAGCCGCAACATGGTGAAACCCCGTCTTTACGAAAAACACAAAAAATTATCCAGGCTTGGTGGTGTGCGCCTGGAATCACAGCTACTAGGGAAGCCGAGGCGGAAGAATCGCTTGAACCTGGGAGGCTGAAGCTGCAGTGAGCTGAGGTTGCACTACAACCTGGGCAACAGAGTGAGACTCCGTCTCAAAACAAAACAAAACAAAACAAACAAAAACAAAAACAAAAAAAGCATGGGAGGGGCTAGGTGGCCCATGCCTGTAATCCCAGCACTTTGGGAGGCTGAGGTGGGTGGATCACAAAGTCAGGAGATCGAGACCAGCCTGGCCAACATGGTGAAACCCTGTCTCTACTAAAAATACAAACAAAATTAGCTGGGCGTGGTA
>NW_012118951.1:0-1101 GCF_000951035.1 Colobus angolensis palliatus | reverse complement strand
AGAAAGAAAGAAAGAAAGAAAGAAAGAAAGAAAGAAAGAAAGAAAGAAAGAAAGAAAGAAAGAAAGAGAAAGAAAGAAAGAAGGAAGGGAGGGAAAGCAAGCCAGCCAGCCAGGTGCAGTGGCTCACGCCTGTAATCCCAGCACTTTGGGAGGCCAAGGGGGGGGGGCGGATGACCTGAGGTCGGGAGTTCAAGACCAGCCTGACCAATATGGAGAAACCCCATCTCTACTAAAAATACAAAATTAGCTGTGTGTGGTGGCACATGCCTGTAATCCCAGCTGCTCGGGAGGCTGGGGCAGAAGAATCGCTTGAACCAGGGAGGCGGAGGTTGTGGTGAGCTGAGATTGCACCATTGTACTCCAGCCTGGGCAACAAGAGGAAAACTCCCTCAAAAAAAGAAAGGAAGGAATGAAGGGAGGGAGAGAGGGAGGGAGGAAGAGAAAGGAAAAAAGGAAGAAAGGGAAAGGGGAGAGGGGAGAGTAGGGGAGAGGAGAGAGAATGTGAAATCTAGACAGGAAGAAAAAGAAGACAGAGAGTAGGGGAACAAGAAGGGGAGAGACTGGGAGAAGCAGACAAATGCAAAAGACATGAAATGGCTGGGCGCGGTGGCTCATTCCTATAATCCCAGCACTGTGGGAGGCCGAGGCAGGCAGATCACCTGAGGTCAGGATATCGAGACCAGCCTGACCTTCCTCATCTCTACTAAAAATACAAAAATTAGTCAGGCGTGGTGGCTGGCACCTGTAATACCAGCTATTCAGGAGGCTGAGGCAGGAGAATCACCTGAACCCGAAAGGCAGAGGTTGCAGTGAGCCAAGATTGCACCACTGCACTCCAGCATGGCTGACAGAGCAAGACTCCTTATCAAAAAAATAAAAATAAATAGGTCAGGCTTGGTGGCTCAGCACTTTGGGAGGCCAAGGTGGGCAGATTATTTGAGGTCAGGAGTTCGAGACCAACCTGACCAACATGGTGAAACCCCATCTCTATTAAAAATACAAAAAAAGGCAGGGCGCGGTGGCTCATGTCTGTAATCCCAGCACTTTGGGAGGCCGAGGCAGGTGGATCACGAGGTCAGGAGATCAAGACCATCCTGGCTA
>NW_012118950.1:11191-12364 GCF_000951035.1 Colobus angolensis palliatus | reverse complement strand
TGAGCCACCGCGCCCGGCCTTATTGTGTTTTTTAAACAGCTTTATTGAGGTGTAGTTTACATACCATAAAAATTCACCATTGTAAGGGTACAGTTTAATTATATTTTTATTAAGTTTAGAGATTTGTGTAAACATCATCACAAACCAGTTTTCAAATATTTCTATCACTCCAAAAAGCTCCTTCATGTCCATTTGCAATCAGTCTCTGCTCCCATTCTCAGCCCAAGGGAACCACTCATCTGCATTCTGTCTCTATAAATTTACCTTTTCTGGATATTTCATGTGAATAGAATAATACAACAGGTAGTCTTTTGCTTCTGGCTCCTTTTACTTATCATAATATTTTTGAGGCTCATTCATGTTTAGCTTGTATATCAAGAACTACAGAAGTTCTGAGATTTTACCTACTTGCAAGCTAATCAGGTAGCCTGCCACAGTTTCATGTGTACTGACAGAAACCATGAGACTCCTGCATCATGGGCAAAGGACTTCATTACTCACAGCTCAGACAGCAGCTCTATGTTTGTGCTGTTTCCCCATGCCCCTCAGGTCCCAGGGAGTGGTACAGGGGGCCTAGATGGATAGTGCATAGGCAGTGGATATAAACATATCAAAGCGGAGAGATTCCAGGCTAAGGAAACCTTTATTTATATTTATTTATGACAGGGTCTTGCACTGTCACCAAGGCTGGAGTGCAGTGCCATGATCGCAGCTCACTGCAGTCTTAACTTCCCAAGCTTAAACAATCCTCCTACTTCAGCCTCCCAAGTAGCTGCGACTACAGGCATGTACTCAGCTAGTTTTGGTTTTGTTTGCTTTTTGGAGAGAGAAGGTCCCACTGTATTGCCCAGTCTGGTCTCGAATTCCTGGGCTCAAGTGGTATGCCCACCTTGGCCTCCCAGAGTGCTGAAATTACAGATATAAGCCGCCATGACTGGCCCTAATTTTTTATAAGAGGCTTCAAGCAAACCTACTTAACCTTTGCCTTGAAGAGAGACATTGTCTTTATTAAACTGGATATCACACAAGCCATCTCTCTGCTTTAGAGGGAGGTATTATCTCAGTCTTCCAAAGCTGAAGCTGTCTGCTGTACAATCATCCTTGAAAGGATGGTCTGGAACAGGCAATCAGTGCCTCAGACCATGGATAATTTTTTTTTTTTTTTTTTTTTTT
>NW_012118950.1:0-1471 GCF_000951035.1 Colobus angolensis palliatus | reverse complement strand
AAAGAAAGAAAGAAAGAAAGAAAGAAAGAAAGAAAGAAAGAAAGAAAGAAAAGAGAGAGAGAGAGAAAGAAAGAAAGAGAGAGAGAGGAGAGAGAGAGAGAGAGAGAAAAGAAAGAAAAGAAAGAAAAGAAAGGAAAGAAAGAAAAGAAAGGAAAGAAAGAAAGGAAAGAAAAGAAAAGAAAGAAAGAGAAAGACTGCCAAACTGTTTTCTGAAGTGTATACATCTTTTACATTCCCGCCAGCAGTGGAAGAGAATCAGTCTAGTAGATGTGAATTGGTATCTTATTGTGGTTTTCATTCACATTTCCCTAATAACTAAATGATGTTGAGTACATTTTTATGTGGATATTCACCAGTTGTATACCTTTGGGAAAAAGTTCATTTGAATCATTTGCCCATTTTCTAATTCATTATTGTTTTAATTGTTGAGTTATAAGAATTCTTTTATATTCTAGATACAAGTGCCTTATCAGATTAGTGGTATTTTTTGAAGTACCAATGTTTTAAATTTTGATAAAATGCAATTTATCAGGTTTTCAAAAAATAGGTTTACTTTTGATAAATCTAAGAAACCTTTGCCTAATCCAAAGTCACAAATATTTTCTGCTGTATTTTCTTTTTCTTTTTCTTTTTTTTGAGATGGAGTTTTGTTCTTGTTGCCCAGACTGAAGTGCAATGGCATGATCTTGGCTCACTGGAACCCCTCCCTCCCGGGTTCAAGCAATTCTCCTGCCTCAGCCTCCCAAGTAGCTGGGATTACAGGCATGCACCACCACACCTGGCTAATTTTGTATTTTTAGTAGAGACGAGGTTTTTCCATGTTGGTCAGGCTGGTCTCGAACTCCCGACCTCAGGTGATCTGCCTGCCTCAGCCTCCCAAAGTGCTGGGATTACAGGCATGAGCCACTGCACCTGGCCTCTGCTGTATTTTCTTCTAGGAGTTTTATCATTTTAGCTATTACATTTAAGTCTATGATCCCACATTTAGGTCTATGAGATAATCTCTGTGTATTTTATAAGGGAAGTTCACTTTTCTGTATATGGGTATCTATTAATAATTGTCCCAGCACCATTGCTGAAAAGGCTACAATTTTCTCATTGAATTTTTTGACACCTTTGTTGAAAATCAATTCACCATAAATGTAAGGTTTATTTCTGGACTCTCAATTCTGTTTCATTGATCTATATGCCTGTCCTTGCACTACTACTATACTGTCTTGACTACTGTGGCCTTATAGTAAATTTTAATATTTAGTAGTATAAATACCCCACCTTTGTTCTCCTTTTTAAAAATCATTTTGACTTTTCTAGGTCTTTTACATTTTCATATAAATTGTAAAATTCATTTGTGAATTACACCAAAAAAAAGGTGCTATGGCCAGGCGCAGTGGCTCAAGCCTGTAATCCCAGCACTTTGGGAGGCTGAGACGGGCAGATCACGAGGTCAGGAGATCGAGACCATCCTGGCTAA
>NW_012118949.1:6909-8342 GCF_000951035.1 Colobus angolensis palliatus | reverse complement strand
GGCGAAACCCCATCTCTACTAAAAATACAAAAATTAGCCGGGCGTGGTGGCAAGCGCCTATAATCCCAGCTACTCGGGAGGCTGAGACAGGAGAATCCCTTGAACCCAGGAGGCGGAGGATGCAGTGAGCCGAGATCGCACCACTGCACTCTAGCCTGGGCAAGAGAGTTAGACTCTGTCTCGAAACAAAAAAAAAAAAGAATGTTTTTCCAGTTACTATACTTTGTTACTTACCAATAATATGAATACCACCAATGTACTAATGTATCAGAGACTCTGTCTCATTTAAAAAAAAAAAAAAAAAAGTGAGTGTTGAGAATTTAGATAATAGTGGATGCAAAAATATGCAACCAAAGACCATCTTAAGCAGAATTCAGATATCATAATTAATAGCAAACATTTACAAGTAAGATCATGTAAGACCAAAAAGGATCTCATATACAGCAATAAAAGTAAAAAGGCCAATAGCAACAACAATTGCCCCAAGAATGATCATCAGCAGTAAAGAACTAACATCCATTACAACTCACTGTCTTCAACAAAGGATGTCCTATTTTTGGACAAAACACTAGGAGGGTACAACACATCTTCACGTGATTTAGAACTTGGTGAGGCTGAGGTTTTTTTAGACAGCATGTCATTAGGACACTGAGCACCTAGGAAAGAAAATATTAAAGGTAAAAATTTTAACCATCAAAATAGTTTACTGAACATTATACTAAAGGCCAAGAGTTTTGTACTCAGGAAACAGAAACATTAAATAATGCTGAAAGAAGTAATGTTGGTCCCACTGCTCAAAATACCAATTGTTATTATTTTTTTCAGACAGTTTCCCTCTTGTCGCCAGGCTGGAGTGCAATGGCACCACCTCGGCGCACTGCAACCTCCACCTTCCAGGTTCAAGCAATTCTCCTGCCTCAGGCACCCGCCACCATGCCTGCCTATTTTTTTGTATTGTTAGTAGGGACAGGGTTTCACTATGTTGGCCAGGCTGGTCTCGAACTCCTGACCTCAGGTGATCCACCCACCTCAGCCTCCCAAAGTACTGGGATTACAGGCGTGAGCCACTGTGACCGGCCATATCAATTATTTTTAATTGCTATCAGAAAGATGCCATTTTGTAGTCCAGAATCATTTATGCAATTTAAAAGCAAAGTTTTATATAATGTTTTATTATTTTGCTTTAGAAAAACAGATGCCAGAGTTATGGAAATGCTGGCTGTTTTATGGGCACGTCTTGGTATGAATAGACATCAGTTAGGGTCTTAGCTAGTACCACAAACAATGACTCATGGTCCAGGCCAGGCGCAGTGGCTCATACCTGTAATCTCAGTACTTTGGGAGGCCAAGGCAGGCAGATCACTTGAGGTTAGAAGTTCAAAACCAGCGTAGCCAACAAGGCGAAACCCCATCTCTACTAAAAATACAAAAAT
>NW_012118949.1:0-694 GCF_000951035.1 Colobus angolensis palliatus | reverse complement strand
AATTTAAAAAAAAAAAAAAAGAGAATCAGCTATTTAAAAGAAAGACATAGCATTATGTTCAACCTCTAATTAACAAGAAGTGCGATCAAACCTGTCATGACAATATATTTTTGTCTATGAAGTAAGTACAAGCTTAAAAACTGTGAAAATGATCAATGATATTGGCTCATGAGGGTCCTGTAACCCAGCATTTCTATACTGTCGGTAAATGTACAGTCATGACCTTTTTGGAAAACAATCTGGCAACTTCTGTTACTAGCCTTAAAACATTTATACTGTTTTACTCTGAATCTAGCCTCAAGATATAAGGAGAAAAAAGGAATAAACATTAAGTATCACGTTTTTTATAATATTTTTAAAAACCCTGTACTTCAGAGGAATGGTTTAGTAATTTATGAAGCATCCACATGAATGATGTTATACAGTGATTAAAAATTATTATAAAGAATTTAGACCGGGCGCAATGGCTCACGCCTGTAATCCCAGCACTTTGGGAGGCTGAGACAGGCGGATCACGAGTTCAGGAGATCGAGACCATCCTGGCTAACATGGTGAAACCCCATCTCTACTAAAAATACAAAAAAACTAGCCAGGTGTGGTGGCATGTGCACCTGTAGTCCCAGCTACTAGGGAGGCTGAGGCAGGAGAATTACTTGAACCTGGGAAGTAGAGGTTGCAGTGGGTGCAGATTGCA